>NW_024412395.1:95912859-95989918 GCF_014898765.1 Herpailurus yagouaroundi
GGCAACATTTTTCTGCCCCTTCTCCACCACCCACCTCCCCACCCCCATACAGCCCCCACCCACAGCCCCAGGGCTCAGGGCTCCCTCTGCTGGCTCCTAGGAGGTGGGGGTCAGACTAAGGACCCTGGGGGTGGGGAGTGTGAGGAAATAGAGGGTGGCTGGCCAGGAGGCCCTTCAGAGGAAGTCGGGCACCAAAAGGGTCTGTGATCTCCTTGGCCTCGATAATCCACTCAGGAGTGCTCTCTGGGGAAGGGGAGGGTCCCGGAGGGTGCTTCTGGTTCACAGGCAGGGCCGGTGAGGGAGGAAGGAACACAGGGATCCCAGCTGAGAAGTCAGGGCAGACAGCTGGAGAAAAGGGTGTTCTCGTGAATCCACAAACAGCTGCCTGCACTCCTACCATTTGCCCTGCTCTGTGCAGGCCCAAGACATGAATGGGGGTGTGAATGGGAGGACAAAAAGCACTTTGCTAGAGCTCACCGTCTGGGCAGGCTCTTCTCGTGTGTACCAGGGAAGTTGTCAGGTATCATGATTCCCATTTGACGGTCATGGACACTGAGGTTGCGAAGGTCAGGTCTCATTCATTCAACAAATATTAAGTGCCCACTTCACATGCAAGGGACTTGCTGACGTCTTAGGAGAAGCAAATGGCGGAGCCCAGATCGAAACCCAAGTCACGGACTCCCCAGACTCTGCACGTGTGCCACGAATGACATCGTGACACATCGTGACATCGTGACAGCGTGAGATCTTTGTCTTTAGTGTGTCTTTCACCTAAGTGGAGAGAGAAGACAGGGCGACACGACAAAATAGTTATGCCACTGGCAGGATAATGAGCACCCCCAGATGAGCGACACCTGAGGTGATGGGGGGGAGGGGTGGTCAGTGAGGGCTGGGCTCAGGGGCGACAGGGATCTGAGGTGAGCTCGGAAAGATGCCGGGTGTGATTTTGATGACTTAGGGATTGGGAGGGGGTAGCTCCGAGTCCAGAAAGCTGGAGGTGTAATCTGGGACGGATGCAGTGAGCCAACCCTGCTTGGCAGAAGGGCTGTGTGGAGGATGGTGTGCTGTGCGAGGGCATCTCAGCTCTTCCGAAACCCCACGTGGTCATTCCCTCCAGTCCCTTTGGTTTTAAAGAGATTCACCCAGAGGCGCCTGGGTGGCTCAGTTGGTTGAGCGTCTGATTCTCGATTTCGGCTCTGGTCATGATCACAAGGTTTGGTTCGTGAGTTCGAGCCCTGTGTGGGGCCCTGAGCTGACAGCCCCTCCCCCGCACACACACATGCTCCCTCTCTTTCTCAAAATAAACAAATAAACTTAAAAAATAACATTCACCTAAACTTCTTGAAGTGCGGATTCCTCCATTGAGTGGCCAAGGTCGGCCACCTCTTTCCTCAGATGTTCGTCTGTATAACGGGGGTGAAGTGGGTAGAGTAGGAGTAGAGAGGGCCCTTTGGCCCTCTGAATCTGGAGACGGAAAGGTAGGTTAGGCCAGAACCTGGGGCCCCCAGGGCTTAGAGCTACAGATGTTGCCAGTAGGAGCTGGCTGTCCCTAACGCCACCTCACTTGGCTATCGATTCTACCAACCAAGGTCCTGGGAGGGAGATTTTGGCATCTGCCAAGCCAGTTAGAATGGCCAACCTTAGGCCTGTCCCTTCTTGTCTGCAAGATTTCCTTTAGGACTAGCCTCATTTTTTCTATGCCCAGGAATGGCTATTTGATTAGGATCTCAGATCCTACCTGCTATCTATTATATAACTCCTACACCACTGTGCTTAGCTCCCCAAACAAGCAGATGCTCCCAAAAGGGTACATCTTCTCTGGGCTGACTCAGAGGCCAAAAAAGCAGAGTTGATTCCCTAAGGAAGCAGAAGGGAAGAAAGGAGGGTAAAGAAAGAGGGGAGATGGGGGAGTTATTTCTTGATGTTATGTCCAGTGTTAACTTGGAGGGGACAAGGGAGCTTCTCAGGCAACTTCTCCTATTTCTGAAGCGCAGAGAGAGAGCTGACTTGCCCACAGTGGCTCAGCTCACCCAGAGTTGACAGAGACCAGGGTGCAGAAGTGACGCTTGATGTTTTGCCCGATGCCCTACCCCCCCCCACCCCCACTCCTCTTCTGGACTTTCCTTTCCTGTGACTTGGGGATGGGAGCGAGGACGGGAGGGCAGGGAGCAAGCTGGTCCCTTGGGATTCTAGCTGCTACTACTGCCCATCCCTCCTCCTGACCAGCTTGTAAACAAGCCTTGTTCCCAGGCAGCAAGCCAGCCTGGGGAGCCAGACCCGGACCAGCAACTGACTCTGGGGCAGCCCCTCAACCCTGCAAAGGGCTGGCCCCACCTCCGGGAGGGCCCTACCCTTCCTGCTCCTCCCGATTTCTCTCCTATCTCTAGCCCCTGGCAAGCAGACAAGGTCAGGAGGTTTTTGCTTTTCTCCCTGCATACCCCCACCCTCTCTTGCTTCCCTAGGGCAGGAGGAGGGAGAGGAGAGGGATGGGGTCAGAGTAACCTTGAGAGGATAAAACCAGTCAACCTTGGGAAATTAGGGAGTTAGCAGAGGGCAGGGCTGGGAAGAGAGACTGGGGAGCTTAGTGGCATGGGGGGGGTGGGGTGATTTGGGGAAGAAGAGTTTGCAGAGCCCCAGATTCCCAGGTGGAGGCCTGGACAATCAGGTGGCAGGAAAGGAGCTGGAAAGTCATGGGAAGGCCTGCTTCCCTGCCTCTGCATCCAGTGGGGGGTGGGCAGAGGAGGGGTGGAGAGAGAGGAAGCTGATTAGCAGTCATGGAATCTCATGTGGACAAGGGCCTGGACTCAAATGAGGACATTCTCCTTAGAAGGCTCATTCATTCATTCATTCATTCATTCAAAAACATGGATTAAATGGTGTTCGTTGTAGTATTAGAATAATCATTTGTAATATTGTAGTATTATAGTAATCATTTGCACATTTTCATAACAAAAATTGGGGGAAATACGAATTAAGCACCTAAAAATCTGCCACAGGAAACAAAAGAAAATGTCAGTTCTAACTCCCAAGGTGCTCATAGTCTTATCTACTGACCCTATATAACCATGCTGGAAGCTTTCTCAAATCCTTTTTGTAATGAGGTGGATAAACGGATGGGGGTAGGGGAGGATCGATGATACACGGAGAGAGAGAAAGAGATTGATAAACTCTTGTGGTCACTGGGCCACTGGGAACCACCTTGTGCTGCCCTATCCATGGCACACACTATCCACTGCTCCATCCACCACTTTTCTAGGGTTGGGAATGGGCTGGGGCTGGACCTTTCCTAGCTGCAGTTGGAATGCAGTGATGGTCAGGTCCTAAGCATGGAGGAAGGAGTCTGGACTATAACTCTTCACTGAGAAAAGAATTTTGGCTCCAGGACTACTTGGGTGGGGAGGCTGACAATGATCTGATGGGGTGGGGTGTGTGTGTGTTGGGGAGGGGGGAGTAGGAGACCTTAGAAAGAACTGAACTTACACATCTTCTTGCAACGGCCTCTTTAAGCATCTCGCTCCCCAGAGTTGAGAAGTTCTACCTTAAGACCTAAATTCTTGCTGCTGTTCAAGCCCATTACATCTCATTGTTGTGGGGCCAGAACATGCCTGGGCAGCCTGTTCTTGTGGAGCAAATGGGGACAGGGGGGCCGATGGGCATAAAGGCTAAAATGAAAAGTAGGCCACCTTGACCTTTGGCACCTATCTCCTACCATTTTCCTCGACATTTTCTATCTCCTGGTGCTACTTCTCCCCACCCGGAGTCTTTTTCTGTCCTCTGCTGAAGGGTTTTTGTGTGATCTCAAATTACTCTCAGGTCCAAGTGCTCCGCCCACTCATTCCTGCAGCACAGGGACCACAGCTAAGCGTTCATCAAATAAGAGCGATCTGATTCAAGGAGTTCCACTCAGCTGCGAGTAACCTTAACCTTCAGGGGTCTGGTCTATGGAAACCAAATAACAGCTCTCTCCTTAGGTGGAATGAAGGCTGGGAACGGAAGGATTTCTGGAAGTGTGTGGAACTTCCCATTCGGTCTTTACCCATACCAAGCCAAACAGGCATTCCCCTTCCCCAAACCAGTTAGGTCACAACCAGTGACGTCAGTGCCTGGCCTGCCTTGCCGGCCATCCTGCTCTGAAAAAGTCACAGACCCTGGAATGGAAGGGTAGTGTCACTTACTTCACCATAATGCTTCAGAGACTCGGTCCCCCAGCTACTTCCTCCTGCTCTCCAGCTCAGAGAGATAGAGGATACCCTCGTGCAAGGGCCCACCTTAGGGATCAAAGCCCAACCTTCCCATTTTACAGAAGGAGAAACTGAGCTAGAGAGGGGGTGTGAGCTTCATCACCCTTTGGGGTCAGGCCTGTTCTTTGTCTCCCTTTTGGCTCACCTGGTGCTGGGTGCCCTCACCTTGAATCAAATTCCTAGAAGGACTTATTAATGAAGATGTGCACAGAAGGATAAGGCTGAATCCTTGCTCTATAGCAATTTCGGTCTCAACTCTAGTGAAAGGGGACACGGGACAGTAAGAGAACCAGATGGGACAATCTCACACTCAGTTGGGGTGGGGGGAGAGAAGAGGCGCGTCCCAGCGCCTAGCTGTGGGCTGAGCGGGACTGGCCTCCCTCCCCGCCCCCGCCCCAGCCCTTTGAGTCATATCTTGGACGTGCTGTTCTTTGCTTTCCAGGGCGGTGGGCAGCCCCTTGGTCATGGATCCTACCAGCATCTGCAGGAAAGCGCGGCGGCTGGCAGGGCGGCAGGCTGAGTTGTGCCAGGCCGAGCCAGAGGTGGTGGCAGAGCTAGCCCGGGGCGCCCGGCTCGGGGTGCGGGAGTGCCAGTTCCAGTTCCGATTCCGCCGCTGGAACTGCTCCAGCCACAGCAAGGCCTTCGGGCGCATCCTGCAGCAGGGTCAGTGTGGGGAGAGCACCTGGGGGGCTGCTTTTTCTTTTCGGGGATCAGAGGAGAGGGGGGGTTGGGGGGGGCGGCTGCGGGAGCCCCACCTCTCCCGCCGGTCTGTGGGTACCCTGTCCCGACCCTGCCTCCCAGCCATGCTGCCTTGCCCACCGCAGCGCCTCCCCCCTCCCCGCCACCCCCGGGGACCCAGCCTCGGTCCTGCCGGCTGACTTCCCCCATCCTGCGCCCGGCCCGCAGACATCCGGGAGACGGCCTTCGTGTTCGCTATAACGGCCGCGGGCGCCAGCCACGCCGTCACGCAGGCCTGCTCCATGGGCGAGCTGCTGCAGTGCGGCTGCCAGGCGCCCCGAGGGCGGGCCCCGCCGCGTCCCCCGGGCCTGCCCGGCACCCCTGGGCCCCCCGGCCCCGCCGGCTCCCCCGACGGCAGCGCCGCCTGGGAGTGGGGGGGCTGCGGCGACGACGTGGACTTCGGGGACGAGAAGTCGAGGCTCTTTATGGACGCGCGGCACAAGCGGGGACGCGGAGACATCCGTGCGTTGGTGCAACTGCACAACAACGAGGCCGGCCGGCTGGTGAGTATGGGCGGGGTGTGTAAGAGAGTGTGTGGGTATGAATGTGTGGGTATGGGTAGGTGTGAGTGGACGTGGGTGACGGTGGGGTGTGCGGGAGCGTGTTTGTAGACGTGTGAGGAGATGGGGGTGCGAATGAGGGCGTGTATGTGCAGGAGTATGTTAATGTGTGTGGGAGCCAGCGAGGCAGAAAGGGCGCACTTGGGAAGACTGGCTGGGGGCATGTGGATGGGCATGTGGGAGGCAAGGTGGCCAGCCTAGAAGAGGGAGTCCCTTGGGAGGCCTAGGAAGGCCTAGAGCTGGTGATCTAGTGGGCAGGATGGGGAGGGGACACCCAGAGAAGAGGACTCAGGACCTCAGGTAGGGAAGACAAACCTCTGAGACCCGACAGGTGAGGCAAAGGCTGGGATAGGTAGAGATCTGGCTACCAGCACAGGGACAGAGGAGGGTGACAAAAGCTGGGGATGAAAGAGAAGATAGAGGCTGGGGCAAAGGTCTGGAGGTGGAGGAGTTGGGAGAAGTGAGGGAGGCCAGGGAAAAGGGCCAGAACGTGGCCAAGGAAGGCTTGGAAAGGTGTGAAAGACAAGGCTGGTGAAGGTAGGAGGGAATCAGCTAAAGGCCAGGAAAGCTGTGACTGAGTCTGGGCATTTGCCAACTGGCTGCCCACCAACTCCAGACTGGGCCCTGCCTCTCCCCTTCCCTCTGCAAGGAGGAGTCCCCATACCCCCACCCCCACCCCCAGCTCTCGTCAGATGTTTCCAGGAGGGAGGGTGAGAAAGGAAAGAAACCTGGGAAGGGGAGGGGGGCACACAAGTCTGCATTTCAGGTTGGCCTCTGGACTCTGAGCTTCCACAGATGATATTGCTGAGTCATCTGACACCATAAATCTTAGTGGGGTTGTGACTCTTAGACCCCAGCAGTCTAATCGCACAAATCGCAAATAAGGGGCAGGGGTTCTGGATTCTGGTTCTCAGTAATGCATTCACCGTCGGCCATCCTGAAGCCTATGCCTTAGTTCTAAGATGCTCTAGGGACCCCACCCCCCTCACATCCTGTGTCCTCTAGGGTTCAGCCCTGAGGCCTCAGGCAGGGAGTAAGAGGGGGCCCAGAGAGGAATGTCCAGACAGGCCCACATACCTGTCAGACGCCCAGGAGGCTGGCTCTGCTCAGCCCTGTCTGGGGCCGAGAGGGGCAGCAACGAGGGGGCCCTGTTGGCAGAAGGAGGTTGGCAGGAGGAATAGAGCACGACAGCTGCAACCCCTCCCTGCCTCTAGGGAGACTCTCACCCCAGCCGTCAGTTCTGCTTTCTCTCTCTCCCATTCCCTGACTTTGCGTCCTGCGATCTCTGCCGCACACTGCGCCCCACTCCCCCCAACTCCTCTCACTCTAACAGCTTTGTAATTTTTCCTTCTCTCGGAGCTGTTGCTCCCTGGGTTTCCTCCTCTCCACCTTGCGCTCTCTTGGTTTTGGTCTGCTCTTTTCTCTCTTCCGGCCACCTCACCCTCCCCATCTAATTTTTTGTCGGTCCTCTGGACCTTTCCCGCACCCCGTACCCCCAATCTGTCCGCATCCGCCGGCTCCTTTGCTCCCTGCAGGCCGTACGGAGCCACACGCGCACCGAGTGCAAGTGCCATGGGCTGTCGGGCTCGTGCGCGCTGCGAACCTGCTGGCAGAAGCTGCCCCCGTTCCGGGAGGTGGGCGCGCGGCTGCTCGAGCGCTTCCACGGCGCCTCGCGTGTCATGGGAACCAACGACGGCAAGGCTCTGCTGCCCGCGGTCCGCACTCTTAAGCCGCCGGGCCGCGCCGACCTGCTCTACGCCGCCGACTCGCCCGACTTCTGCGCTCCCAACCGGCGCACCGGCTCGCCGGGCACGCGCGGCCGCGCCTGCAACAGCAGTGCCCTGGACCTCAGCGGCTGTGACCTGCTGTGCTGCGGCCGCGGGCACCGCCAGGAGAGCGTGCAGCTCGAGGAGAACTGCCTGTGTCGCTTCCACTGGTGCTGTGTGGTGCAGTGCCACCGCTGCCGCGTGCGCAAGGAGCTCAGCCTCTGCCTCTGACGCGCCGTCCGGCTCTCCAAACCGCGCGCCCCTCGGCATCTGCGGGACCTCTGCAGTCCGGCGGGGGCGCTGCCCCGCTGCTCGCAGCGAAGGTCCATCTCCCAGGCCTCCGCCAACTGTGAGGCGGCGGGGGCTTGAGATACACGCCCGCCCACGAAAGCGAGGGGCGCTGAAGGCCATCCACCCCGGGGGAGCGCTCTGGAGGGCCCCCGGGGGAGGCTATGTAGTCCCTCTCGCTCTTTGGCCCCCATATGGAAAGCAAAGAGCCAAACTCGAGGCCTCTGGACGCAGGACGCCTTAGAACTGCTGGCTATGGGGTGGGTGGGTGAGTTTAGTATCAATAAAAATATTTAAACCAATAGGACTGGGCCCACAGTTTGGGAGGGAGCTGGCCTCCTGGGGGACACCATGGGGCCAGGCTTCCGAAGGAGTGTGTAAAGGAAGATGGTTTTGATAGAACTAGCATCTCAGGGGTTATCACCTTAGGTCCCTATCTCCCCTACTGAATTAGGTTCTCCTGGCAACCGTGGAGAAGAGTGCGGATTCTTCTGGTTCACCCTTGTCAAACATCTCTGGCCTGGATCTGCAAGCTGGGAAAAACCTAGCTGTCCTTCTTTAAAGGGACAGACTGAAAAGGTCTAGGAAAAGAAGACCAAAAGCCTCTGGTAGTGTACTCAGCTCTCAGTCCAGCCCTCATCTTCTCTGGGGAGGGTGACACCTTTATCTGCCCTTCTGTTTCTGTGATTCTTGGGGACTTTGAGGGTAGACTTCTAGGGCCACCCAAGCCCATAGGATTAAAGCACTT
The DNA here is from genome assembly GCF_014898765.1 of Herpailurus yagouaroundi. Lineage (NCBI taxonomy): Eukaryota > Metazoa > Chordata > Mammalia > Carnivora > Felidae > Herpailurus > Herpailurus yagouaroundi. Next base: position 95,921,201 of record NW_024412395.1, read on the forward strand.
TATAAACTGTAGAATGTGATGAGAGTATGTTATTAGTAACATCAGGCTTTTTAACCACCAAAACTAACTTCATTGAAAAGACTGCCCCGATCAGCATTTCTAATCATACTCAGTGGGGGAGGACGCAAAGTTGTCCCAAGTTTCTCCGGGCACCCAAACACATTTCCTCCCTTCTGGTTCTTTCTCAGAAAGCTGATGTCGAGGCTGCAGGGACAGGGAGGAAAGGTTGGAGGTTCTGGGTTCTCCAGAGCTGGATCTCATGCCTCCATCTTCCCGCAGAGAGAATGGGGCAGGGCCATAGGCAAATGGCTAGGATTCAGAGCCCCAATTTTCCCACAGTCCAAATACTGCAGGAGAGAATGACTGCCTAGGTGTGTAGGCAAAGCATGAGCTTTGGATTCAGGCACTCTGTGTTTGAAGCTGCTGCTGCTGCTGCTGCTGCTGCTAAGAAGTTTACAATATAGGCATGTTAACCTCAGTTTCTTTGTCTATATAATGGAATACCATCATGTTTCAGTTATCCATTGCTGCATAACAAAGGACCCCCGAATAATTACTTCTCCTGATCCTTTAGGTTAGGATTTTTTTCAGAGTTCAGCTTGGTGGCTCTGCTCCTTATGGCAGGGACCAATGGTTGTGGTCATTCACCTGGCTGCCTTCTGCAGTGGCTGGGCCAGGCTGAACAGTCTAAGAGGCTTGACTCATATGTCTAAGTAGTGCCTCAGAGCTCTTCCAGGGTCTCCTCCTCTCCATGTGGCTAGCTTGGGCTTCCTTACAGCATGGGGGCCTTGGTTTAGTTACACTTCTTACCTAGGCTGGCTTTCAAAATGGACATACTGAGTGTGAAGGCAGAAGCTCCTTACAGTCCAGCCTTGGAAGTGACGCAGCATTGCTGTCACTCCCTGTTGCTCGACACAAGTCACAGAACCAGTGAAAATTCAAGGGAAGGGGAAAGGGACACCATCTCTCACTGGGAGAATGGCACCATTATCAGGACCATTCACATCCTCATAGAACCATGGGGAGGATTCTTCTGAGACATGAAAAGCACTCAGCATAGCATGTAGCACGATAGTTTATGTCAGGCTTATATTTAATAAATGGTAGTTTCTGTGAGAGTGGGAATAGAGAACTGATGCCTTGCAGGTATTGGGCAGACCTTGATTGCCAATGAAGATACTCAACTCAAACTAGCTTAGGTCAAGGGAATTAACTATGAAAAACAATTAAAAGGGAATTAATTACCTGGGAAGTGCAGGGGTGAGACTGAATTCAAGCACAACTGAACCCAGAGGGCCAGACGATGTCATAGGTCTTTCTCCCTTGTCTTCTTCCCTCACTACCCGCCCCCCCAACATCTATGGTTTCTAGCTTATCTCTGCCCTTCTTTTCACACTGCCTTCATTATCTCCTGCTGCAGATAGACCTTCTCTATATGTCAGCCCTATGCCCACATTCTTAGAGCTGGTGATCTAAAAAAGAATGGCTTTCCCAGCCAAAGTCCTAAGGAAGACCCTGATTTGGTCAGCTGGGGTCACTTGCCCACCCCCAAACCAATAACTGTCCAGGAAGATGTACTACCGTGACTGGGACTGGCAGCCTGAGCTAAGACCACAGGTATTGGGGGCACAGGGAGGAGAGGAGAGTTTTTCAGTGAAACGGAAGGAAAGGGAACTCACCCTGGATGTAACAGACCTTAACCATGGCTTTCAGTGTATCTGTCCTCCTTCCCCACAATGCCTCTGCATCTGCCTCTTGACCTAGCCTGGTTCAGCCCTCAAGAATCACGTTTGGGATCCCAGAGTGAGGCATATGTGGAGAGGGGTATCAAGCTGCAGTGGGAAGGAAAGGGCATCTGAATTTTCCTTCCTGCCTCATCCTGACTCCTTTAGGTCAAACGCCCGAGCTTCAGGGAAGTTGGGCTCAGAACCTTCAAATGCCCGAACTTCAGAGAATCTGGACTCAGAACCTCTTCTACTCAAGGGGGTTTGACAACTTACCAAGGGTGAGAGTGGAACTGGCATCATGGGCAGCATGGAGGAAAAATGAAGCTTCCTAAATTACAGTTACCTTCAGGGCTCTGCCTTCCCCAGAGCTGGGTTCAATACTTAAAAAGAAAAAAAAAAATCTCCTGCACTTCTCTCAGGGACCACAAGAGGGTGCACAGAGCCCAGCTTCCCTATTAACAGGGACCAACAGGACCTGCAAGCATCTGGGGAACTCAGAGAGCCATGGACAAGGAGAGGGTAGGATGGAAGGAAGCAAGGAGACCCACGGACCAGCTTGGGCCAAGCTGCTAGGGTTCCAGACTGTCTCGGACCTCTGGGCTGACCCAGACCTAGGGGCGGACGCCTGCATCCCAGTGTCTATTGCCAGGTCTTGGTGCGTGGTGTGGAGTAGGTGATGCTAGACTCCCCCATGAGCCAGAGAAGGAAACTAAGACAGTGGCATGAACTGACACCACCCCAAACAGGTGAAAAGGAATTCAGAGGAAGTAACATGATAACAGTGAGGAAAGGCCTAGTTTGCCAGCTTGACCTTGATCAGGTCAATTAATTTCTCTGAGCCTCAGTTCTCCCGTCATGGAATGGGGGTGCCTGATAGCTTTTTAGTACACTGGAAGAGAGCACTGCAATCTTCAAACCGATGGTCTCATGTTGGTGGTCCATTTTCCCTGACCAAGCTCAGCAGGAGTCTGGGAACCACCTTCTGTGAAGGGTGAGAGCCTTGGCCTGAGAGGCACCATTTTGAACATTATTTTGGTCATCTTTAAGCTCAGAGATGGCTCTGTGCTCTTGCACTGCTGCCTGGGAAGAAGGCTGGAAGCAGAGCTCAGAAATATGCCCCCCCCCAACCCCCTTGCTTACCCAGCTGCTCAGCCCCAGGCACAGTCTGAGCCATGAAGGTTCCCTGCTGGCTGAGTGGTGGGGGACATGTGGTACCAGGGACATGGGGGAAGAGCACAGAGGTGCCCCAGATGTGTGCATGACCACATCAGGGAGAGCCAGAATGCAGGCAGATGGGTGGGGAAGCTGCTGGAAGGCCCAGGATCAGCCTAAGGCCAAGGGCTCATTTCCCCTTCCTTCCAATGACCAAATACACTAGGAGTTTGGGGGACTCAAGCAGCTAGTTATTCCCCCTTACCTTGCTGAGGGGCACTGGTCCCTGAGGCCTGAAGGATGGGATAAAAAGCTCTCTTCTCGGTCTGGGGCTGCTTTCCCCTCCTCTTCACCGAGATGTTCTCTTGCAGAACATCAGGACTGAGCTTGGCCTGGTCCGGGTTGGGGCTGTGAGAGTCCCACCTGTTCTCACCCTGGTGCCTCCTCTAGCCCTCCCTTCCCTGTAACCTCCTCCAGGGTTGCCACAGCTGGAACCATTCTCTGAGCTGCCTTTCATCTCTGGTGCCCCCCCCCCACCCCCAGTGGCCCCTGTAATTGTGGTCTCAGCTGGCGGCTGCGGGGGGCTGGGGCTGGGCTGAGGGCCAGAGCCAAGGGCAGGGCCAGGGTGGGGTCTGGGGGTTGCTGACAGGGGCTTGCCCATGGCAGGGGTCATTTGGGACTGGGGCTCCAGTCACACACTCTTTCTGGGCCTCATCTCCACATATGCCAAGGCCCCTGTGCCTACATATGCCCTCTCCTCTCTGCACTGAGAAGTGCCCCAGGCTTGGGTACTTTTAGACCCTCATGACATCAGACCAGAACTACGCCCCAGTGCAAACAAGGCTTGAGAATCGTTATTTGCCTCCTGGGATTTTCAAAGAAAGGGACTTCTCCCTCTCTTTTACACCTCTGTATTTCTTGAGCTGTTAGAGGGTGGGGGAGCAAAGAGACCCCCCCTTGGCAGAGGCAGGTCAAAGGAAAAAGAAGTCAGTCCGTCAAGCAGGTCAGCAGAATTTCCCAAATGTGGTCCTCACGAAAATCACTTGGGATACTGCGAGAAATGCAGACCCCCAGGCCTTGCCCCCCGACAGGCTGATTCAGCTGCATTGGACCGGGAATCAGTATTCCCCACAATGGTGTACCCCACGGGATACCTATGATGAGGCATCAAGCCTGGAAAGGCTCGTGTGAGCTGTATCTGGGGAGTAAGGAGGTCTGCAAGCTGGATTATGAAGCCATTCCCTGTCCCAGGTTGGGCCTCTTCCTAACCCTTTCTGGGTCTCAGTTTCCCCAACAGCCTGGCTTGTCCCTGTGGTGCCTTCTCCCACCTCAGGCTCCTGCCTACCTTCCTGTGCTGAGTCTGGTCCTGCCCTATCCTTCCCCATACCCCAAACCCTCCCCAAACTCTAGTCCCAAGCTGTCCCTGTCCTGCAGCATGGTGAAGGAGAGTGGGGAGGGCAGGGGGCGGCTGGGGTCAAACAAGGCTCTGGCTGACGCAGGCTGCTTCCTGCCCCCGGCTGTTTTCCTGCTGTCCAGCCAGACTGCTCCCCCCATTGCCCCACCCCCACCCCCAGCAGCCTCAAGCCCTTAATTCCTGACAGCTGCGGTGGCTGCCGGCAGAGATGGGGGGAGAGGAGGGGGGAGGATGCCGTCAGCCTGCTGTTGCTCGGGCTGCCCCCACCACCTGACAGTCTGGGGACAGGGAAAGCCCCACCCCTCTCCTCCAATTCCCCAGGGATGGGCAATTCCAGGACCGGGCCCCTTTTGTCTCAGAGCCCAGAGGCTCCGGTAGTTTGTCCTTAAACCAGGAGAGGGCAATGAGGTTGGGAGGGAGGTATGTGTGTAGTAGAGTGAGAGGCTTGTGCCCATTGTACAGAGGAGGATGCTAAGGCCACAGTGGGAATAGGATTCACTATCGGGGCCCAGGTTAGAACCAGAAACAGAAGCTGGAGCCTCTGTCCCCAGCCTGCTGTTTCCTCAGGTCCTTGCCTGGCTGTAGTGTTCAGCTGGGGCGAGAGGACATGAAGGAATCCCAGAGAGGAGTGGGCCTGAGTCAGGAGTCCGGTTTTGGGTGGCTCCCAGAGAACCAAGTACAGGTAGCAAGGGCCAGGCAAGATCTGGAGCATCTGCAGGAAGGCCCAGGCAAGCAGCGCTCAGTGTTGGGGCCACTGCTGCTGTGCTCAGAGTCAAGAGGACTGGGTTGGATTCCAGCTCTTCATTTGCTGTGTGACCTTGAGTAAGTCATGGCCCTCTCTGAGCCTCATTTTCTTAAGAAATAAAAGGGGACAAAATACACACTTTTGGGATTAGAAGGCTCTCTAATACCTCTCCCAGGGTGTGTCACCCCAGGGAGTTCTGCTCCCAGACATTTACTGGAGTCCCAGCACTTTGACCTTCATTGGTTCACTGATCAGATGAGGTGAGCCTCAGTAACCTCATTTCATGAAAGGGCAGAGGGTGGCTCAGTGAGCACGAGGCACCTGTTTAAGGTCACACAGGGAAGAAGAGCAAAATCCAGAGGCTGCCAAACCCCTTTACAGGACCCCCCCCCCACACACACCTGCTACACCAGCCAAGCCTGGGAAGTCCCTCCTGAGGTGGGAGAGGTGGGCAGGGGGGCCAGCCCCTCCCCTCCAGTCCCTGCAGGTGTGTATGTTGGGGAGGACCGCTCCCCGACAGCTGTGTCTCAGCCAGACACACACACTTCGCAGTAACACACACCTTCTTACACAAACCAGCGCGCCCGGCACTGGCATCTCCACGTGCACGCGCGCACAGACCCCAACACCTCTCTTTCCCCAGCCCTCTGCACCGCCGCTTCCACCCCGAGTCTGGAGCCGAAGGGCGCTGTGGCCTCAGGACCCATACACGCCTCCACCCCCTCGTAGTGACGTCACCTGGGGTAGAGCCCTGACACTCTGCGGGGGGGGGGGGGGGGGGAGGAAAGGGGAGGCGGTAGAGCTCCCTGTGCCGGGACAGTCACTCACTCTCTGGGCGGTGGGGCCGGGCACAAACAGCGCCGTCCCCCCTTCAACACCACCCGCCCCCCCCCACCCCGCCCTCCTCGCACGCCCTCGGAAGCACAGGCTCGTGGCGCTGCTCTGGGGGGCTCCCGGGCACCCAGCCTCTCATCCCTAGCCCGCAGCACCTCCGGGCCCCCCTTACCCTCGAGAGGCACCGGGAGTTGTCGCAGGGGGGCCTCGGGAAATTCCCCGGACCCCTGTGCCAGGAGGTGCCCGGTGCGCCCGCCCGCCCCCCCACCCCGAGGGCGGTGCCCGGGGGCGCTGCCCCATGGAGCGGGGAGGCGGGCGCCGTCTGCTCTCGGAGCCGTGACCCGAGTCGGAGCTCCGTGTCGCAGCCGCCCCGACCCCCGCGGATCATGCGCCGTCGCCCCTGGCTCGCCGGTCCCGCCGGGCTGTGAGCCCCCCACTCCTGGCCGGTCACGGCCCGCGCGCCATGGGCAGCACCCACCCTTGCCCCTGGCTGCGGCTCCGACCTCGGCCCCAGCCGCGGCCCGCGCTCTGCGCGCTCCTGTTCTTACTGCTGCTGGCTGCCGCCGTGCCCAGGTGAGCCCTCACCTTACGCCCCGCCCTCCTGGAGAGCTGGGACCCCCAGCCACGGGGGCCTCCGGCGGCGCTCCCGCTGGGGCAGGGGACCCTGGAAGGAGGGAGGGACAGTGTCTCAGAAAAGAGCTGGTGCCCAATGAAAGACAGTGCCCTCACAGGAGAGGGCTGAACTGGTGACAGAGTATGGGCAGTCCAGGGAGGCAAGGCAGTGCCCAGGAAAGTGATGGCTACTGGAAGAGGAGGTGTGTGTGCGGAGGGGAGCAAGTGCCAACCTGGAGTCCAGGCCAGGCCAGGCGAATGCACCCCTACCCCAGGAGTAAGCTCAGACTGCGTTGCTCCTCCTTGGAGATCGCTCCCAGACAGGGGCATGGGTTGGGGGCTGGAAGGGAGTAGTTCAGGTGGGGTCACTGTGACACTGCAGCTGGAAGGGTTCTCAGTGTGTGTGTGTGTGTGTGTGTGTGTGTGTGTATGTGTGTGTGTGTGCGTGTGTGTGTGTGTGTGATATTGTGAGCCCTGCAAGCTATGTTGTTAAATAGCAGTCTGTGTGTCCACATATGTGTGAATGTGCGAGCTTCTGGATCAGTGTATGTTAAGATGAACACGTGTGTATGCTTGTGAGTGTCTTTGTGTATGTGTGTATAACGATGCCTGACTGAAGCGTGCATGCGTGGAAGTGTTCCTGGATCTGGGTGGCCATCTCCATGTGTGCAGCTGTGTGTCTGTGTGACTGTGACTGTCTGAAACATGTCTTGGGAGTGGTCTCCTGGGGATCGCTACGTATGTGAGCATCTATGCCTGGGGATGTACTTCTGAAATACCGTGTACGCAGGCATTTCGGATGTGTGTCCATTTACACGTTAACCTGTGTGGGTGTGCGGCTGGCTGGGTGGTGTTGGAGGAAATGAGAGGATCAAGGACAGGAGAATGCTTTAGGAATATACATGATGGGCCAAACCTTCAGAAGCAGGCGTTGGAAAAGAGGAACTGTGGCCTTTGGGACTGAGTGTAACTTGTTCAATGGGGCCCTCCTAGCTCCCCAAAACACTCACCCACACCCAACCCCCACACTTGCAGGTCTGCACCCAACGACATTCTGGGCCTCCGCCTCCCCCCGGAGCCTGTGCTCAATGCCAACACGGTATGCCTAACGTTGCCGGGCCTGAGTAGGCGGCAGATGGAAGTGTGTGTGCGCCACCCCGACGTGGCCGCCTCAGCCATCCAGGGCATCCAGATCGCCATCCACGAGTGCCAGCACCAGTTCCGGGACCAGCGCTGGAACTGCTCTAGTCTCGAGACTCGAAACAAGATCCCCTACGAGAGTCCCATCTTCAGCAGAGGTAGCTGCCCCTCGCCCTTGCCCTTCTGCCCACCCCATTCAGCACCCCACCCCCAAAGCTATCTGCCAACCATCCCCACTGCCTCAAGCTGGCAACCTCCCCAGGTGCCCATCTACCAACCATGCTGCTCCTCTGCTCTTTCCGGTCTTGGACAGTCCATGGGGGCCAGCCAAACGGGGAAAATGTGTCTCCAGCCTGCGCTGGGTGGGCTGACCGTAGCAGGTTCCGTGCCCGAGAGTTGACTCCTGGGTTATCCTGCCTGGTCATTGACACTGTATACCTCAAGCCTGGGAAATATAAGTATCTGTCACCTTCCTCAGTTTACCCTCTACCCTCTAGTAAACAGCACTTGGGATGGAGAGCCCGTGATAAAGTACCCAGAGTCAGTACGGAGGACTTTTGCCAAATGGGGTAGGTGAGGGAAGCTGGGGCAGGTAAAATGTCTGTACTTCTGCAGAAGCTCTTCCCGGCAAGGTATACCACCAGCCTCTGTGTCATTCTCACCGCCCCCGAAAACCTTCTCTGAATCAGAGGCACTGGGTGTGTGCCCGCCTCCTGCCCAGCAGGCCCGACCGCCCTGCCAATCCCTCTTCCCCTCACAGCCCAGAGAAGCCACAGCCCGCTCCCTGTCCTCCCTCTGTGACTTCTGAGTGACCCAGGGCCCACCCTGACAACCCTTAGGGTTGGAGATGGCAGGAGGCCTTGTCACTCATTTCTGTTCCCACCCGTCTCCTGCCCTGGTACCTTAGGCCTTGCCTCAGGCCTTTTGGGGGAAGATAGGCGTTATCCATCTCTCCTCTCAGCTGCTTGAGTGGGACAGTGTGGGGACCTGGCTCTGTGAGACTTGTCCAATTTTCTTGCCCAGTGGAGGAGGAGTTGTACCCCTATATTCTGTGCCCTTGGGGTCGGTCCAGAGGCTTCTAGGAGAGCCAGACTCTAAAGCACCCTATTCCGGAAAGAACTCGGCAAGCTGGGGCCTTTCCCTTTTCACCAGGACCCCTACTTGCATCCCCTGGGCCCCCAAGTCAGGGGCCACCGCTGCCTCCTCCAGCCCGGCCCCAGGCCGCCCGCCCCGCCCCCGCGCGCCCTCCCCACCTCCCTCCCCCGCGCGCCCGGGGCGCTGTTTCTACCCTGCCGAGCCCAGCCCGACGCGTGTGGCGGCATGCAGCCGCGAACTAATCCCCGCGGGCCGCGGCAGACGGCTCCCGGCCCGGGCCGCGCGGCTCTCCAAGGGGCACCCCCGCCCGCCCCTGCCCCGCGCTCCCGCCCCGCCCGCCCTGCCGCACCCGAGCCCCGCCAGCCGTCAGTCTGCGGCTGCCCGGGACCCCCGGCGGGGCGCCCCTCCCCGGTCGGCCGGGCGCTCGCCCACGCCAAGTGACAGGCCTGTGCCTCTCTCCTGCCCGGGCCGGGCCCCGCCGGTGCTCGCCGCCGCCGCGCGCCTGCTCCCACTCCGGGTTTCTAGGTCACCCGTGCGCTCCCCGACGCCCCGTTTCCCCTCCAGCACCCGGGCCCGGGAGGTGAGGACACTAGAGGCCTTGCTTTGGGTTTTGCTCGCGGGGGTTTGAATAGGCGCTGAGGTTCTCACCCCTGCCGCTCCAGATGAGGCAAGGCAAGACAAGCTCTTCATCCCTCTTCCCGGCCACGGTGTCCCCAGTTCCCCTCTGGGCCTCCTGCCCCCTCTAGATAGAGCGCGCCCACGCGTCCTGATTACTTCGCCCGCTTGAGGCCCGTGTGGCCTGGTGGAGGACGTGGGGTCTTTGAAGCTCAAGGGTGAGTTCAGAGCGGTGGAAGCACGCGGGGTTGGCGCGGTGCCAGGCGTTCCCGGGTTCACCTGCAGTTTAATAAGCGGGAGGTGAGCTGGGGGGACTGGTAGGGGGAGAGGTTAGGGGTGGAGGGGGGGAGACTTGCCGGGGCTAGCCAGGGCGGGGCAGCGCCCAGCGCGTGGGGAGGGGCGGGACAGCTGCGGCCGGGCTCTGGCAGGGGAGCTGGGCTCTTTCCTTTGGCCTTGGAACACGGTCCTACCTATGTGGCTTTTGCTCCTGCATTGAGACATCCCATTTTCTGCTTGTCCCTCCTCGGAGGGGACTCTAGGCTTCTGGAAGAAATTGCCACTTTCTCTTTCCAGGGGCCACCATTACAGCCCTCTCTCACTCCGTATCTGTGTTCACCCTCCTCTAGGGTTATGTCGCTGTCCGTCTTGGCCCATCACTTCGAGGACTACCTAAATTTGAATTCCACAGGGCCACTCTTGGTGGCAGCCATTCCCCTGGACGGGGTCCTTCCCCCGGTTCCCCTTCTTTTCAAGTTATGAATTGTCCCATGTGGGGTCAGGTGACCTGTTTCCCCCAAGTGGAGTACTGGCTGCTGACCGCTCTTCCAACTCAGACTGCCAGTGGGATTCTCTTCAAGGTGCACTCTGCCATGTTTAAAATTCAGAGACTGCAGGGAGGAGGTGGTCCCTGGGACCTGCTACCTTAATACTGTTACTGCCATCTAATTGTCCTGACATCTCCCTGAAAATGGGTTGGGCTGAAGGGATGGAATTCCAGTGAAGGAGAGAAGAGTGCTTGAGCACCTGGAGTGGACAAGCTTGGGAAGGCAGGGCCCAGACCCATCTGGAATGGATGGAAAGAGGGGGCATGAGGCTCTAGAGCAAGCAGGGTTCTCAGCCCAATGGAAGCCCACAGTTTGAGAGTCTGGCCTCTGTTCTCCAAGGCTCTGGTTCTTCTCCCACCTCTCTTTTACATTCATCCTTGAGGAGTCTTGGTTTTATGGCTAGGCCTCCAGGCGTGGGGTGCGTGGTGGCACTCAGATGAGGAGAAGAGGCACAGGCAATTATATCCCAGGATCACCTAAAGTTCCATTATTCTAATAGCACCCAATGAATTCGCTAATACTTATTAAGTACTTGCTGTTTGGCACTGTTCTAAAGCACTTTATCTGTACTTTAACATCCTCGAACAATCCCCATGCGATAGGTCTTATTAGTATCTTCATTTTACAAATGAAGCTAAGAGAGGTTGGGTAGCTTGCCATTAGTCACACAGCTTGTAAGTGAGCTATAGAGCCAGGACTCAAATGCAGGCCAGCTCTCTTTAGAGATTGCACTCAACCCCCTGCCATACTGCCTCCCAAGCTCCCACCATGTGTCCAGAGGTGAGTGGCACAATGGACTACTCCAAGAAATGAAACTCACATGTACACACACACACACACACACACACACACGCACGCAGATACCTACCTTTGTTTGTACAAACGTGTAGCCACATTCAGTGTCACCCCTAAGTGTTCCCACATGCACACAACCTCTTCCTCTCTCTCAGGCCAGGCACATGAGCATGCACAGATTATATGCATGGAGGGAATGGAGACCAGATCTCTCCCCTTCCCTCCCTCTTTGACTCAAATAGGCGGGGCTCAAGCTTCTCTGACCCCTCCTGGTTCCCACTGGCTCCTGAATCCTCTCTCCTCCATGCTCCCCTGCCCTCCAAACCTCCTCCCCCAGCCCCTTCCTGGCCGTTGGCTGCAGCCTGAAGGAGCAGCTGACTCCACTTAGATGCTGGCAGTCCCTGTCCCAGATCAAAGGCAGGACGGCTAATTGTGCGTCTTAACAAGCACCCCTCCTCCCTCCATGCTCCAGGCAGCCCAGCTGGCCATGGCCCCACCCCTCTCCCCCTCCAGCTGGCCAGATGGCACAGTGCCTGCGTCTGCCCCAGACAGCCGGGGCCAGGACCGAAACTGGGGCCCTGAGTGGGAGCTGGGGGGCAGAGGCCCAGCAGTCTGGACTTCTCTGAATCTTGGATGTTGGAGCAGAGGGTGGTCACACAAGCCCTGCCTGGTCACCACTAAACGTGGCTGTGACAGCTGCCAGAGGCCATGGGATGGTGTCTTTAGCTGCCTTGGGTAGGTAGGGGTGTTCTATGTAGACTGTAGACTACATTTTTCCAGATTCCTCCAGGCCTGCCTCTGAATGTAAAGAGCCTGGAAGATGGTGATTGGCCTGGAAGATGGTGGTTGGTCTAGGCTGGCACATCCCCCTAGACCAGCCTCTTGCTCTTTCTTGGTGCTGTGCATAGATAGGGCCATGGAAACTGGAAATTGGGCTGGCTGGGTTTCTTACTCAGGAACATGTCTTCCCTAGAGCCAAATGTCCTTTAGCAGCCAGTTCCCAGGCCTGGGAGCTGAGAGAGCTGGGCCTGGGTCCTGCTCTGGTTCTGCTCTGTAACCCCTGTGACCTTGGGCATCCCCCTTTTGCACAGTGTGTGTGTGTGTGTGTGTGTGTGTGTGTGTGTGTGTGTGTGTTGGAGGGGGAGATGATTTCTGAGGCTTGGGCTGCTTCTGGAAGTCTGAGTATTGCCATTTGTCCTAGGAGTGGGCTAATGACTCCCCTAGCAATAAGGGAAGTGCTCAGAGTTCCACAGCTAAAAGGCAAGGGATAAACACTGGGTGTGCTCCCCAGGGACTTAGGTCTGCCATTTCTCTTGGGCCCTACATCCCATGTCAGTGTCTACTCCTCTTTGGCTCCCACCAATTCCCAACATCCCCTTAAAAGGCTCCAGCCCAATCCTCATCCCCTCCTGTCTGTTCATAGCTGGGCTCCTTACGGAAAAGATCTGGAGATGCCACAAGCTGGAGAGAGAAGATAGACAGGGACAGCCTGCTTCATGGGCTTCTAGTGGCCCATGTGATTTATTCTAAAATGGGTCTTGAGCGTCTGGGCTCTGTCCCTGACTGGGGAAAACAAGAAGCAATGGCCTAAAATTACAGCAGTAGTGAGTGAAGTCAGACAACAGGAAGAACTTCTCAATAATGGCTAATGTTTGTGCAGTACTTACTATGAATAAGGTGCTCTTCTAAGTACTTTAAATTTACTAACTAATTTAATCCTTGGGACAAAAATGAAGCAGGTAAAAACAATCTTGTCTTGCAGATGAGAAAACTGAAGCACAGAGGTCAAGTCACTTGGTCAAAGTTGGGTAGCTATTAACAGTTAGTAAGTGGAAGAGCCAGGATTTGAACCCAGACAATCTGGCTGCTTGAGAGTTCATACTTTTAACTACTACACGTTTTGTCAAGTTTTGTTGTTGTTGTTGTTGTTGTTGTTGTTGTTGTTGTCATCGTCCTCGTTGTTTTGGCTAGACAAGAAAAGGAGGACAGGACCCTATGATGCAGAGGGTGAGGGTGAGGGTGAGGGGCAGGTTTGGGCTAGGGTCTCTGTTCAGTCCTGGTTGGCTCTCTGAGGGCTACGGGAACTCCCAGAGCATGTGCTTCCAGGCTTCAGCACTAGGGTGGAAGGATCTAGAGTTTTTTTCCTCTGAATCTCTGGCCTCCCGCAAGCCATCAATCTCCAGCCAGGTCTGGGCTTCCACGACAGGTGCCTATGGCACAGGTGAGTTCTCCTCATATGGAGGCTTTCATTGCTCTTGGCTTCTTCTCCCACTGCCCACACTCTCTCGCTTCCAGAGGTTGGTCAGAAACTTGTAAAATGCTGCTAGCTGGTCCCCTCTCAGATGCAGAATAAGGAAGAAGCAGCCTGTGGGGCCAGGAGCCAGACCGTCCTCTGTAAGTAGGCCTCCCCCTGCCACAGGCCCAGACCTTCCCAGAGGATGGCTCAGGCTGAGAACACCGAGGAGAAAAGTAGTGTAGACAAGTCCTGGGCCCCTGCAAGTGGTCGTCAGGGGCTTTGTGCTCCAGAGCATCAAAAAGAAGGTGTCTGCCTTAACTCACCCTTCCCTCTCAATTTTCAACACTCCTGCAGGGCAATGGGCTTATTTCCAGCATTCCTCAAACAACCTCTTCAGATGACCTAGACCCACTGCAGGCAGCGTGGCTGGGCAACGCCCGTTTCCGAGATTTTCTGGGATGTCCTGTGGACAGGAAAAGGGGAAACTCTGCTGGCTCTTTCCTCTGCCTCTTGAATCTGGCAGTCAGGGAGTGTTCTGTAGTGGGGCCTAAGGGGGTGGGGCCTAAGGGGGTGGCACCAGGCAGGCAATCTTGGGGCCGGGAGCTGTCCGAGGACACCCTCCTCTTATTTACCCTTCTGCCCATGAACATCTTCTGGGCCTGGAATTCTATCTCTAGTCATTTATTTTTTAGCTTAAATTTTGCCTTCTTTCCGCAGGCTTATTTTTAAATTGCAAATATCACATGAGAGGTAACAGATGAAGTCCCTGATCTGAAAAAGAAATGTTTCCCAGATACTTTATGCCCAACAGGAGAGAGGTAGACACGAATTCTGAGCTTGCTAAGGGTGATGTTAGTGGAACAGGGAGTGAAGTACAAAAGAGGACTCTGGGGAGACCTCCCACACTCCACCCTGCATGCAGAACTTCTGATGTGATTTCTGCCCCTCTTTGAATCTGTGTCCTTGTTCCAGACCTTCCCCCAACACTGCGCCTCCATTTCCCCTTTGTGTGGTAAGAAGGTTGGGCAGAGAGGGCAGAGGGATGAACGTGGAGGCCCCTGAGAGTCCTTTCCCTGGATCTCCACCCTCAGGTTTCCGAGAGAGTGCCTTCGCCTACGCCATCGCTGCAGCGGGCGTAGTGCACGCGGTGTCCAATGCCTGCGCCCTGGGCAAACTGAGGGCCTGCGGCTGCGACGCCTCTCGGCGCGGGGACGAGGAGGCCTTCCGTCGGAAGCTGCACCGCCTGCAGCTGGACGCGCTGCAGCGCGGTAAGGGCCTGAGCCACGGGGTCCCGGAACACCCAGCCCTGCCCCCTGCCAGCCCGGGCCTGCAGGACTCCTGGGAGTGGGGCGGCTGTAGCCCCGATGTGGGCTTCGGGGAGCGCTTCTCGAAGGACTTTCTGGACTCCCGGGAGCCTCACAGAGACATCCACGCACGCATGAGGCTCCACAACAACCGAGTTGGGAGGCAGGTGAGAGCCCCACACCCGCCTGGGCCTGCTCCAGATCCCTCTGCCTAGGGCTCCTCCCTTCCCCCCAGGCCTTGCTCTGGGACCCAGAGCTCCCCCCTTACTCAGCAATTCTCTCATTGTCCCTGCCTAATCCAGTCATCAAACATGCATTGGATACCTACTGTGTGCCAGGCACTGGACTAGTCTGGGATGCAGGGATGAGAAAAACCCTGTCCTGGATCAGCCTGCTCCCCCCTTTTTTTTTTTTTTTTTTTTGTGGTGGGGTGGGCACGGGGGGGGGGGGGGGAGTGGACAGGACTGCAGACAGGGCCTCCGGGGCCTTGGCCTTGCTCTGCCTCTCTGTGGCCTCCCCTATAAAGCAAGAAGGTTGAACTGGGTCATCCAGCTCCCTAGTCTCCCCTGCCCTGGCCCAGCTCTAACGTTCCATGATTCTGTGCTATCCTATGCTGTGACCCTCTACCTGTTCTCCCAGCCTTTCTGTGCAGAATGAGGGATTCCTGCAAGGGGAGGTTCCTCGGGGCCACTGAGGTCCTGTGTTATGGTTACCTTCCTCCTTTTTCTCCCTATCCTTGAATGTTCATACTCCCTCAAAGGTCATAAATTAAAAAAGAAGAAGAAGAAGAAGAAGAAGAAGAAGAAGAAGAAGAAGAAGAAAGGAAAGAAAGAAAGAATCAATCGCTTGCATTTATTGAGTGCTTACTATGTGTTAGGTACCGTCTGGAGCACCACACCACATCACATATTAGCCTTTTTAATCTTTACACTACCTATGAGGGTGCTAGTAGCAGCCTCGTGTTCAAATATGGAAAGTGAGGTACAGAGAGATGAAGAAGCTTGCCCAAGGTGGTGCAGCTGGTAAGGAAGGGATAGAGGCGGATTCATCGCCAGGCAGCTGAGCCTTTCACTCCGCAGGGTCGTCTGCGCTGGGTGCGTGCCTCCACTAAGATGCCTCCTTAGCCTTCGTGGTAGCCCAGCACCCTCCTTTTCTGGCTGTTCAGCCCCTATGCCTTCTCTCGGCTCTGCCTGGCCTGCTCAGGCCTCGTTTCTGGCTTCCCCTCACCCGGCCTGGCACCTGCGCCTCCTGACTCCCCTTTCTCCTGTCCTCTGGACCCGGTGCTTCACCAACTCCTTCCACAAAGACTCGGAGCTGATTCAGCTCTTCCCATCCTGACTTAGAGGTGAAGTAAACTGAGGCATATCCACCCTCAGGTCACATCCAGCTTCCACCCAGCCCTGCCCTATTAGTGCAGCTCTTTTCCCAAGCTTCCATGCTATCCCAGCCCATACCAACAGTGCCTCCTACTCCTCGTTAAACTGGTTAATTAATGGCTGCTGTCTGTGGGAAGCGAATGTTCTGGAGCCGTTGGCCAGCCGAGGCCCTGGGCTCGTTCCTCCATGGTGTTGCCACCACAGGCTGCACCTACAAGCTGCGGAGCCCTTTAACACTCAGAGGGCAGGGTCTCTCTCTTCTGGCCCTAACTGCCCAGGTGTGAGGGCCCCAGCTCACTGGTCTCCCTGTCTGCAGCTGTGTTTTGGAATGGAGTCCCGGGAAAGGAAGATGTCTCCAGTGTCTCTAATGAGGATAATGTCAAGGGGTCCTTTGGGAGGAGATTCTAGGGCAGGTTGAGAGTTGGGCAGGGGGTCGGTATACCACACCCCTGTAACTACCTGCCTTGGATGCTTGGGAACTTCTCACTTTCATTGGGCTGAGGGTCTGGCTCTCTGGGGGCTGCTCCCATTCTGTATTCAGGTAGAGCTTTTGGCCCCGGCTGGTGCTCACTGTTCCCTAGGAGGAACTGTGACATTCGGCAGTGGGCAGAATAAGCTCCAGCCGGTATAATGGGGTGAAGGGGAGACTCCTCAGCTCCTGTCCCCTCCTTAGGCTCCCTGCAAAGGGCTGCAGGGCCCAGAGAAGGAAAGGGGCTTTCTCAGCCTCCCCGCAGCCCCCACTCACAGCCTGGATCGAGGCCAGAGGCTTTGGGGATAGGATACAGTGGGGCCAGCAACCCCCTGCTTCTGGCCCCCACCTGAGGGATGGAAGGAGAGGGAATTTCCCTGAGGATCTGGGATCCCCCCTCAGGAAGCAAGAGCCTCCAGCCCCAAGGGCCCCCTGCAGCTGGTGGGAAAGGAGAAGAGGGGAGGAAGGAGGGAATTCCCCCAGGACCTGGCCTTGTGGGAGGCGGATGGGAGAACAGCAGAAGAGCAGGCGGAGTTCTTCTCCCGACTGCCTGGCTCAGGAGCTGTGCGCCCGCCTCCCCACTCTGCCCCGCTTTGGGCCTCAGCTTTTGCATCCGTTCAATGGGAGTCGGTTTCGGAAGTCTCCGAGGAGATTCTCGCAGGCCAGCGCCTGCGCTGGGAGGAGGGCCGTGGGGCCGACCGCGGGCGTCACCCCTCGCCGTGCCTCCCTCTGCAGGCGGTGATGGAGAACATGCGGCGGAAGTGCAAGTGCCACGGCACGTCAGGCAGCTGCCAGCTCAAGACGTGCTGGCAGGTGACGCCGGAGTTCCGCGCCGTGGGGGCGCTGCTGCGCAGCCGCTTCCACCGCGCCACGCTCATCCGGCCGCACAACCGCAACGGTGGCCAGCTGGAGCCCGGCCCCGCGGGGGCCCCCTCGCCAGCCCCGGGCGTCCCGGGGCCGCGGCGCCGGGCCAGCCCCGCCGACCTGGTCTACTTCGAGAAGTCGCCCGACTTCTGCGAGCGCGAGCCGCGCCTGGACTCGGCGGGCACCGTGGGCCGCCTGTGCAACAAGAGCAGCGCGGGCCCCGACGGCTGCGGTAGCATGTGCTGCGGCCGCGGCCACAACATCCTGCGCCAGACGCGCAGCGAGCGCTGCCACTGCCGCTTCCACTGGTGCTGCTTCGTGGTCTGCGAGGAGTGCCGCATCACCGAGTGGGTCAGCGTCTGCAAGTGAGCGGAAGGCTTCCTTCCCTTCCCTGAGCCTGGCCCTCTGCGGCTTGCCGTCTTGGCCCGGCAGCAGCGTCGCCCTGGCTCCTGGGAGAGGAGTTTGGACCATCTGATCCGATAGGAACCTCCCGGCTCTGAGGGTCAAGTCTGCAATCAGGGGAGAGTCCAGACCTGCCTGGACCCCACCACTCACTTCTGGGGGCTCCAGGACTGATTTGCCTCCCTGCTTCTTGCCCTAAGCTTAGACGGCTCAGTTGGGCTGGGGATTGCCCGACACCCACACCAGAGGGCAAGTGTCAGCCAGGCAGCCTCTGGGCCTGTCTCCTTTCGTGCCTTCACCTCTAACCCTGGAAGCTGAAGGGCAGGGGAAAGATGATTAGAAAAGAAGAAATGGACGTAACTGAGCTGAAGTGATTCTCTAGAGGCCTAGGATGCCCTCCCCCAAGGGCCTCTGTCCCTCATCATTCATTTAACAAATATTTATTTTGCATTCTTTGTGGCCTGGCACTCTGCAGGGGACGATGGGTGCTGGGGAGACAGATGTGAATAAGAGAGACACAGCACCGGCCTCTTGGAGTTTACATTCTGGTTGGGAGAGAGGGACAATAAACAAGTAAATATACAAACCAGGTCATCTCAGACAATGCTCTGTACCACGAAGCAAATAAAGCACGGTGCTGGATGTAGAGTGATGTGTGGGGAGTGGGGTCCCTTTAGTGTTTATTTTTTATGTTTGCATTTTAAAAGCCTGTTTTTGTTTGAGTACAGTTGACACGCAATGTTACGTTCGTTTCAGGTGTACAACGTAGCGATTCAACATCTCTATACATCTGTCACCATATAATGCTATTACAATACCATTGACTCTATTCCCTATGCCGTGCCTTGTAGTGCTGTGACTAATTCATTCCATAACTGGAAGCCCATTATCTCCCACTCCCCTTCACCCGTTTTGTTCATCCACTCGCCCACCTCCCCTCAGGCAACCATCAGTTTGTTCTCTGTGTTTATAGGTCTGATCCTGCTTTTTGTTTGTTCATTCATTTGTTTTGTGTTTTAGAGTCCACATGAGAGTGAACTCATGGGGTATTTGTCTTTACTAGTCAGACTTATTACACTTAGCATAATACCCACAAGGTCCATCCATATGGTTGCACATGGCAAGATCTCCTCCTTTGTTATGGCTGCATGTATACACACACTCACACCCCACATCTTTTTCATTGATTCATTTATTGATGAATAAGGCACAAGGTATTGATGAATAAGACACATAGGTAGGAGTGTGGCCTCTTTAGATAAAGTCATTGGTCTGGGAAGGCCTCTCTGAGTTATGTTACTCATGCTGAGACCTGTGTGCCGAAGATAGCCCCGAAAGGGCTTTCCAGGCTGAGGCCATGTGAATGCCAAAGGTCGGTGGTGAGAGAGATCTCCTCAGGAGGAACAGCCAACAGGCCAGTGTGATCGGATGGAGCAATCAAGGGCAGGTTAGCAGGAAAGGAGCTCGGAGGGCAGGCAAGAGTCACATCACATGTCCCTCTGGGCCATCGTAAGGAGTTGGGATTTTCCGAGGAATGAGAAACTTTCAGAGGGTCTTGAACAGGTGAGTGTCATGGTCTGATTCCCACATGGCTCACTGTACTGGGGAACTGAATGAAGAGGGGAAGAGTTAACAACAAGGGGCCAGTTAGGAAACTACAGCCATCTTCCAAACCAGATGGAACCTGCCTGAATGGAGGCTAAGGGGGATGTTGACAAGAAGCTGGAACCGGAGCTCTTAATTCCGGAGCTCTAGCTGTCCACCTTGTGCCTGAGCCCTCTGCCACAAGCCAGGACGAGTGGCGGTGCCCAGCAGCACCCTTCGGCAGAGACAGACACTCTGCGAGGAGTAATCCTGGGCAAGACCCAGCTCAACCCAGCCAGCCCAGCGCCCCAGGGAGCAGGTGGGGCTAGAAGGTGCGGCAGGGAGGAGGGTGGTGGGGGAGGGCTAGGAGACTCACTGTCTGGATGCTGGTCTTTCTGAGTGCATGCAGGGGAGATGGAGTATGTAAGTAAGGCCAGAGGCGAAGGGACATCCTTCCTCGGCCTCCTTTGTCCCAAACCCTCAAGGAGGAGGGTGGTAGAGAGGGAGGTAGAGTGGTCGGGATCTCAGAGAAAGAACACTTCACCTACTTCATCCAGACCTCCTGCTGCTCCAAGTTGAGGATCCTGCTTCCTGCCTCATTTTACCCAGAATGGCACCCTTCTGGATGAACCAGACAAGGATGAAGTCTTGTTCCTTTTCCCGATTGCCAGCCTACACGAACCCCCATATTTCCTTAGCCCATGTCTCCCTACCTCAGGGTAGGGGTGAGAAGGAAAGGACGCTCTCATGGTGGTGTATCCCTGTTGGGAGTTTTGCCCCAACTAGCTTGCCTTCAGCTTCCTCTCCTCCAACTGCCTGCATCCCGGCAGCTCCTGGACATGCCTACGACAGCCAGGCCTTCCACATGCTCAGCTCCGCTGCTTCTGGGGAGGACAGAGTTTCTCTCCCCAACCCCCAAAAGACAGCCCCACAGGCAGGCAGGTTAGAGTCCCCCGGGGAGGAGGGGTAAGCGGGAGCAGCCGACACACCTGCCTCATTCCTTTCCTCTTGTTCACCCAGGAGGGAGCTGTGGGGGCTGGGTTCCCCGCCCCCTTGCTCCCTCCCATCCCAGGGAGGAGGAGAAAAGAGGTAGGGGGTGAGGAAGAGAGGCCTGAGTGGGGAGCACTCCCACCCCCAGCAGTGTCCACTGCGTATTAGCTTTGACCTCACCCTCCGGTGCCTTCCAGGTTTAAGGAGCACAGAGCCAGGGGGAGGAGAGACTGGAGAGATACAGGATCAGGGCTGGGATAATGAGGTAGGAGCAGGAATACTGCAGAGCCTGCTGCCTCCAGAGAGGAGTGAGTGGTGGGGTGGGGCAGGGGCTGGACACCACGTTGTGGGGGGAAGGACGTGTTCCAGTCAAGTCCTGGTGAGCTGATATATGCTGGCAGGATCTGTAAAGGAAGAGAGTGAAAGTTGGGGAAGGAACAAACAAGGTGTTACCCACTCCATATCCTCCCTCCGGGCCAGAAGCTGGCTAGGGTCTCAGGGCAAAAGCTGGACCCCACAACTGAAAAGGGGGATGTAGGATCTGGCAATGGTCTTAAAGGGAGATGTGGAGGTGATGAAGGGCAGGAAAATAGGGCCCAAGGGGCACGGGGCTTAGGCATCCTGGCTGAAGGGCGAGACAGAAATCAATGTGCTGACTGGAAATTGGGGGTGATGGAGGTAGATGGGAGGAAGAACTTGCCAAATAGCTTGGGGGAGGACCAGGGTTGCAATTTTGGAATAAGAACAGATGGTGGACCATAGATTAGAGGGGAAGGGAACTGTCCTGGTCCCCAATACCATTCATCTTGATGGACCCTGGGTCACCTCCTTGCAGGAGGAAAAACTAGTATGGTCTGATAGAGCCTGGATGGCCCCAGCTGGAGGGAGAGGGAGAACTAACAGAGAATGAGGGTGGTGGACAGATCAGCAGGCAGTGGTCAGGTTAAGGGTCAGGGAGCGGCAGCCAGACCGGGGTGGGGATCAGAACCCAGGCATCCTGCTTTCCAGTCACTCAAGGTCCCAGGGCTGAAATAAGAGGAAAGAGGCAGAGGTAGAGGCCCTAACAACTCTAGGAAGACCCAGGATGAGAAGCTAGGTCAGCTTCTCCAAGCCCTCCTCCTCCCAGATCCATGTGCCCCCAGCTAGCCCCCGGCAGGGGGCCTTCCACGTTGGAGTTTGGCCAGGCTCTAGTCGCAGCCCCCTTCCTCCCCTCCACCACCCCCCCCCCTTCTCATGTGGTTGCCGGCAGCTGCCTGCGGTCGCCCCAACCCCTGCGCTCAAGGCACGGGGACTTTCCAACAGGGGAAAAAATGACTTAATGAGAGTGGGAGCCGGGGGCGGGAGGGACAGGTCCCTGTAATCACCGCTCCACTGTGGGGCCTGTGCGCCTCCGGGGCCATTCCGGGCTTCCTGCTGCCAGCGCCCCCCTCAGGCTCTGTTGGGGAGGTGGACGGGCTGGGGACAGGGGGATCCCTTTTCAGGTTTCAGACTCTTTGGGCCCTCTGGCCACGTTTGCTCCCTAGGCTTGAGGTTCGTGGAAGCTGGGGCGCCCCATGATCCCTCTCCAGACTTTGTCCTTGAAGTTGCGCGGGGGTGGAGGGGGATGAGTGGCAGTCTCTCCTAGGAGCCAGGGTTCTCTGCTGGTGGATTAGAGGGGTGAAGGATCAGGAGTAGAGCCCTGTGCCACTTTGCGCCTGCGCACTTCGAAACTTCCCCGGTTACTGTGGCAACCACGGCAGTCGAGGTGTGTCCGCGGGGCTGGGAGGCGCCCACTCCCCCTTTTCTCGCCGCCCTGCGGGCCAGGCCCGGCCGCTGCGGTGCGCGGGGGTGGGGGTGTGCCGTTACCATGGCGAGGGTGCGCTAGGAGGGCACATTCTTCCCCAGGGTGGGAGCGCCCTGGGGATACGAGAAGGGGGGGGGGGGTGACGGGGGCGGCAGAAAGGGAAGCGGCGGGTGGTGGTGGAGGGAGGGTCATAACGAGGGGAGGAGTCTCGGACAGGATGAACCAGGGCTCCTTGGGGTTGGGGTGGGGAGTTTGGAATCTACCCCCCTCTGCCTAGCTCTCCAGAGACGTCCAGCTCCTCCTCCGAAACTCTCGCTAGGGTTCAAGCCCCTCCGTCCCCACTTTCCGGGGAAGGGATCCCCTACTACCGAATGGAAGGTCTTTTAGCTTCCCCCTGAGACCAGGCTCTGCGAGCTTAGTGTTTGTCCCTTTCCTTCCCCCACCCCAAGCGAAGCTGCAGCCCAGACTGCGACCTGAAGCCCTGCAATTAAGCCCCTCGCCCGCCCCTGCGCCGCCCGCCGGCCCTCTGCCAGACCGGGCCTGCACCGTCAATTACAGCCGTGCGCAGCAGCTGATTACTCCGGAGTCAGGGAAGCAGCCGGGGTGGGGACAGCTGGCAGGCCAAGGGGGCGGGGTCCCTGGGGTTGTCCCCTGCCCAGGATCCTTAATTGGAACTTCGAACTGCGGCCCTCTAGCCCAACTTCTCCGCTGCAGGCAACATGGGGGGGGGGGGGGGGGGGGGGGGACAGGTCTAGTTAGTGCTCTGTCCGGCTGTGCCTCAATTTCTCTCTTCTTGAATGCACACCGCACCCGGGCAGAAAGAGTGCAGGGAGGTTGTGTGTGGTGTGGTGTGGTGTGGTGTGGTGTGGTGTGGTGTGGTGTGGTGTGTGTGTTGGACGTCTGGACTCGAGGGCTGGGTACTCCAGAATCTCAAAGCCCTCAAGGCCGGCTCTCTTTCCCGCCGCAGACAGTCGCGTGGGTCTCCCCTGGCCCGGAGCCCCACCCGGTGGACCTGGCTCTGTCTTGCTGAGCCAGCCTCAGGGTGGCTGCCAGCCCATACTTTGCTTTTGTGGGAATCAGAGTCCCTTCTGGGCAGGAGGCTTCTCTCTCCTCACTTCTGCCCTTCAAGGGAAGGCAAACTAGGACCCTGCAGAGCAGCGATGGTGGCGTATTCTGCCATCACCCTTGCCCCTGCATCCCGTCTTCGCTCTCTCCCTGCCTGCAGGCCTGGAGGGGCTGGGGTTGAGCTAGCGTCTCCCGCGGTCCAGCTCCCCACATCTGGCCGGCAGCTGGCACCCGCCCACTGCGTACTGCTGTGGCCCCAGCGCCCTCTGTTGGTGAGGAGCGGTGGTGCACTAGCTTTCGAGCCTGGGCCGCCCGCAGCCGCCGCCACCACCAGTTCTTCGGGTCTCGAGGTCCACCCATTCGGCGCCCCTTGTTCTGGGGTACAACCTGACTCCTTCAGCTCTTCGAATTCTGCCGGCCGTGGCCTCGATGACCTTTCCTCTGTGTACTTGAAGTCTCTGTGTACTTGAAACCTTGTTCCGTGTGACTTAGCTATCCCCCAACCTCTCATTCTCCCTAGTCGTCCCTGCTTCGTGGGCAAGTTCTGAGGCGCGGTCTCTCTGCGCCCAATGCAAAAGTCCTCAAATAGGAACATGATTACATAAATCAACGCCCATCTGCTCAATGGAATTCTTCACAGCGTCCTTAAAAGTGAGGTGGTTGAAGCATATTTAGTGACTGAGACAGTGTTTGCTCTATATGGGGTGTGTGTGTGTGTGTGTGTGTGTGTGTGTGTGTGTGTGTGTACAAGATACAAAATAGCACAGGGCAGGATCCTTCCTTTAGTGCAACAAAAATTTATAGATGTGATTTGAATTTTAAAAGTCTAAAATAAGCAGCAAATTGCTAATGGAAACTATTTCTGGATGATGGGATTATAGGTGGTTTAAAATTTGTTCTCTTTATCCGCATTTTTGTTTATAATGAACACGTATTACTTGGGCACAATAATTCCATATTCAGAATATTTTTGGCCCCAAATGTGAGCATTGCATATAATGAGAATATACTAAAGAAACCTTCTAAAACTAGGAATTAGGGAGATCTGCTCTCCTGACAAGAGCTAATATGATTATGTCATTAGGATTTTCTTCTTAAAATCGTGATGGTTTGTAGTGAAAGCAGGTTTCCAGCCTCTGAATCCCAAGGCCCAGGATGCCAAGAAGTTGTAGAAATCCATAGGCACAGCCAGCATTCTCGTGATGAATAACTGATTTAGCTCCCATTATGCTGCATATGTAAACAGCTGTTGCCCTGATTGATAACATAGAAACAATTTTGTAAGTTTAATACTTTTTTTTCCCTCAGTCTTGCTCCTCTTCCATCTCTTTGCAACATGACACATCATTAACTGCCCTCTCCTTAGAAATATTCTACTATTGGGGCGCCTGGGTGGTGCAGTCGGTTAAGCGTCCGACTTCAGCCAGGTCATGATCTCGCGGTCCGTGAGTTCGAGCCCCGCATCAGGCTCTGGACTGATGGCTTGGAGCCTGTTTCCGATTCTGTGTCTCTCTCTCTGCCCCTCCCCCGTTCATGCTCTGTCTGTCTCTCTCTGTCCCAAAAATAAATAAAAAAACCTTGAAAAAAAAAAAAAAAAAACCCTTTCCCATAAAAAAAAAAAGAAATATTCTACTATTTTGTGCACTGGCTGACCACGCCCCCTCACTCCCCACTGCCTCAGGGATTTCATTCACTCCTTCCTTGTCTTTTTTCTTTTTATTTGATGTAAAAGAAAAATTACAATATACAAAGAACTTTCCCCTTCCTTGAACCACTTGGGAGTAAGTTGCTTACATGATGTCCCATCACTCCATATACTTTGGTGTATATGTCTTACAAAAAAAGGACGTTCTTGGGGCACCTGGGTGGCTCAGTCGGTTGAGTGGTTGAGTGTCTGACTTCAGCTCAGGTCATGATCTCACAGGTTCATGAATTCACACCTCCTGTAGGGCTCTGTGCTGACAGCTCAGAGCCTGGAATCTGCTTCAGATTCTGTGTCTCCCTCTCTCTCTGTCCCTTGCCCACCCATGCTCTCTCTCTCAAAAAATGAATAGATTTTTTTAAAGGACATTCTCCTACATAACAATGCAATGCTCATGATCAGGAAATTAACATTGATACATTCATATTGTCTAATACCCAGACCTTATTGCACTTTCATCAATTGGCCTAATGATGAAAGGATCCAGGTCCAGAATTATTCATTACATTCAGTTATCATGTCTTTCCAGACTCCTTCAGTCTGAGACAGTGTCTAAGGTTTCTTTTGCTTTCGTGATCAGGACAATTCAAAAGACTGCAGACCTATTATATTGCAGAATGTCTCTCAATTTGGGTTTATCTGTTGTTTCCTCATGATTACATTAGGGGTATGCATCTTTGGCCCCATTATTATAGGTGTGAGTGTTTTACTTGTTGAATCGTTATTTATTTTGATGCTCAAAAATTTCCCAGATTTGGCCACCTGCAAAGCTGGCTTCTATCATAATTCTTTGAGCACTTCCTTACTTCCAGGTTCATCTTGTACTTTCTCTGCTCCAGCCCTGCAACCAGCCATTTATCCAAGGCACCTTTGTTCTTTTTTAATGGAGAGTGATATTTAGAAATCAAGATCTGGGTGCTAGGTGTGTTCATTGTTCTTGGAGTGTCACTGCTTTTGGGCCTCTCAGTGGACAGTGCTAGGAAATATATATATATATATATATATATATATATATATATATATATACACACACACACACACACACACACACACACACACACACACACATTTCTATTTATTGATAGATCAATCAATCTCTCTATGCAGAAAGCCAAGAGTGCACACCATACCTTCAATTCCAGTCCAACACCACAAGGTTTATTCTAATTTTCTCCCTTTCTGGGGTGCCTGGGGGGCTCAGTTGGTTATCTGACTTCGGCCCAGGTCATGATCTCACGTCTCATGGGTTCAAGCCCCACATCAGGCTCTGTGCTGACAGCTCAGAGCCTGCTTCAAATTCTGTGTCTCCCTCTGTCTCTCCCTCTGTCTCTGCCCCTCCCTTACTCTCTCTCTCTCTCAAAAATAAATAAACATTTAAATATTTTCATTTTCTCCCTTTCTATTTCTGTGGTGTCCTCCTCCCTTGTTAGAAGGGTTATTTAATCCCTTTGTAAATCGCTGCCATTGCTGCTGCTCCCTCCACTCCCCTTGCAGACTTCAGCTTCTCCCATCTCGGCCTTGATAGCCTATGCTAGGCTAATGCACCCCTGCCCCTTGCCCTCACAGGAGTGCTTTACTTTGGGCCCCCATCATGGCTTGGGAGCCAAATTATTCCTTCCAGGCAGGAAAGCTGGGGACAGTTTTACTCTTTCTTGAAACTCTGGATATAATTCTCAATTCTTTCTATTCAGTAAATGGCAACTGCTCTCCTAGCTGCTCCTATTAAAAGCTCTGGAGACATTGGACTCCTTTATTTCTCTGACACCTCACATGCAATCTATCAGAAAATCCTGTCGGTTCTCCTTCTGTTTATTTCTAGAGTCTGATCACATGTCATGTCCTCCCTCATCACCATCCTGGTCCAAGCCACCCCGGGTCTCTTGCCTTGAATGACTGCAGTTGTCTGCTAGTTGGTCTCCCTGCTTCTGCCCTTGCACACCCCCAGTCTACTCTATATATAGCAGCCAGAACAATCCTTTTAAAGTGTTAGTCATGTCGTGTGCTTCCTCTGCTCGAAATTCTCCAAAGTCTTTCTATCTCATTCAGAACAAGAGCCAAAGTACTTGCAATGACTTGCAAGGCCCTACAGGATCTGGCTCCCACTCCCACTCCCACCTTTGCCTCTTTTCCTACTCTTGCCCTTACCCATTTACTTTAGCCACACTGTTCTCTTGGCTGTTCTTTGCGGAAACCAAATTGTCCTGCCTCAGAGCCTTTGCACTTACTATTCCCTCTGCCTGAAATAGGTTTCCCCTAGTAACCATGTGGATGTTGCCTCTCTTCATTCAGGACTAAACTCAGATATCTCTTTACAAGAGGGGACTTTGCAGAACAACTTATCTAAAACAGCAAACTTCCTCTTCCTTTTCCCTTGCTTTATTTCTCTTCATAGTACACATCACATATCTGACACATTTGTGTATTTGTTTACTGTCTGCCTCTGTACTCTATAATGGAAACTCCACGAGAGCTGAGCCCCTCTTTTATTTTCTTTGTTGTATGTCTACGGCAAGAATGGTACTGAGTACATAGTAGGTACTCAATAAATAAAAGTGAATGAATAAATGAATGAACATCTATGACAATGACTACCAATTTGTCTTCAGGCCCAGCCTAGGATTTTTCTTGAAGTTCTGGCTGCCAGTTAGATATGTTCTGATGTGGGTCTGTGGCACCACAAACTGAAGCTTTATTAAAGCAGGTTCATTATCTCATGTATGTATTTATTAATTTAGAACTGAGACTTTGTTTTCCCCACTGCTGTCTTCCCAATGCCTAGAACAGTGCCTGGCAAAGAGCAGGCAATTAATAGTTGTTGAATAAATGAATGGAAGATTTCCCCCTCCAAACTGTTTTCCCTGACTTGCTTGTTTCTCTTTGTAACATTATTGTTTTCCTAGTTGCTAAGACTCAAAACTCTGTCAACGTGGACTTTCCCTTGTCTTCTTTTTTCCATATCCAGTCAGTGGCCAAAAGCTGCTGTTTCTCCCACTTCTTTGGCACTGGCAATATTGTGCTTCATCATACACCCCAAACGTCATGAAGACCTCCCAAATGGCCTCTCTCATTCCTGTTTTTCTCTCTTCAATCTATCTTTATCAGATTTTTCTATTTTTTCTCGCCCATAAAGTGCTCTGATCATGTCACTTCCTCTGGCTGAAGATTTCAATGGGTCTTTGTGCCGATTAGGGTTCTTAATTGCAGACAACAGAAATGGACTCTGGTTCACTTAAGTAGAAGAGAAATTTCCTGAAATTATATCCGGAAACACACAAAATTGACATGAAGCCTCCAGAATCAGGCTCGGGAAATAGTCAGGAACCAAGAGAGGCTAAGGAACCAGAACCTCAGTCAGGTCTTGCCTTAGGATCAACCTGATTAGGGGACTCTGCTGTTTCAGTGTAACATGGTGTGCAAAGGAGAAAAACTGGAGGTGATGGCTTGTGGCATATCATGGAGGGCTTCAGGGAAACAAATCATAAGAGACTCTTAAAAACAGAGAACAAACAGCGGGTTGATGGAGGGAGGTAGGTGGGGGATGGGCTAGATGGGTGATGGGTACTAAGGTGATGGGTGATGTACCCATGTACCCATGGGTGATGGGTACTAAGGATGGGTGATGGTAAGCGATGAATCACTGAATTCTACTCCTGAAACGAATATTGCACTATATGTTAACTAACTAGAATTGCAACAGATTTGAAAAGAAAAAAAAATAAATAAAATAAAAGGCCATCTTCTTGGACATCCAGCCCAGATGAGCCTTCAGATGACTCCAGCCCCAGCTTCAATCTGACTGCCACTGCATGACAGACCCCAGTGAGAACTGCCCAGCTGAGTGGAGTCAACCCATAGGACTGTGAAAGATAAAAATAAAATTTTATTTTAAGCCACTAAATTGGGGGCGGGCTGTTTGTTACACATTAATAGAGAACCAAAACTTGTCCCTTGGTGGTCCGTGTTCTGCTCTCTCTAGAATGCTTCCTCACTGTCCTTTTTTTTTTTTAATTTTTATTTAAATTCCAGTTAGGTAACATACAGTGTAATATTAGTTTCACCACAGCAAGTGCACTCCTTAATCCCCACCACCTATTTCCCCCACCCTCCCCCCAGTTCCCCTTTGGTAACCATCAGTTTGCTCTCTACAGTTCAGAGCCTGTTTCTTGGTTTGCCCCTCTCTTTATTTTTTTCCCCTTTGCTCATTTTTTCCCTTAAGTTCCACATATGAGTGAAATCGCATGGTATTTGTCTTTCTCTGACTTATTTCACTTAGCGTAATAACTCTCCAGCCCCTTCCATGTTGTTCCAAATGGCAAGATTTCATTCCTTTTTATAGCTCAGTAATATTCTGTTGTGTATATACATGCATCTTCTTTATCCATTCATCAGTCAATGAACACGTGGGCTATTTTCTTTTTTTTTATTATTATTATTTTTTTTTATATATGAAATTTATTGTCAAATTGGTTTCCATACAACACCCAGTGCTCATCCCAAAAGGTGCCCTCCTCAATACCCATCACCCACCCTCTCCTCCCTCCCACCCCCCATCAACCCTCAGTTTGCTCTCAGTTCTCAACAGTCTCTTATGCTTTGGCTCTCTCCCACTCTAACCTCTTTTTTTTTTTTTTTTTCTTCCCCTCCCCCATGGGTTCCTGTTAAGTTTCTCAGGATCCACATAAGAGTGAAACCATATGGTATCTGTCTTTCTCTGTATGGCTTATTTCACTTAGCATCACACTCTCCAGTTCCATCCACGTTGCTACAAAAGGCCATATTTCATTTTTTCTCATTGCCACGTAGTATTCCATAGTGTATATAAACCACAATTTCTTTATCCATTCATCAGTTGATGGACATTTAGGCTCTTTCCATCATTTGGCTATTGTTGAGAGTGCTGCTATGAACATTGGGGTACAAGTGCCCCTATGCATCAGTACTCCTGTGTCCCTTGGATAAATTCCTAGCAGTGCTATTGCTGGGTCATAGGGTAGGTCTATTTTTAATTTTCTGAGGAACCTCCACACTGCTTTCCAGAGCGGCTGCACCAATTTGCATTCCCACCAACAGTGCAAGAGGGTTCCCGTTTCTCCACATCCTCTCCAGCATCTATAGTCTCCTGATTTGTTCATTTTGGCTACTCTGACTGGCGTGAGGTGATACCTGAGTGTGGTTTTGATTTGTATTTCCCTGATAAGGAGCGACGCTGAACATCTTTTCATGTGCCTGTTGGCCATCCGGATGTCTTCTTTAGAGAAGTGTCTATTCATGTTTTCTGCCCATTTCTTCACTGGGTTATTTGCTTTTTGGGTGTGGAGTTTGGTGAGCTCTTTATAGATTTTGGATACTAGCCCTTTGTCCGATATGTCATTTGCAAATATCTTTTCCCATTCCGTTGGTTGCCTTTTAGTTTTGTTGGTTGTTTCCTTTGCTGTGCAGAAGCTTTTTATCTTCATAAGGTCCCAGTAATTCACTTTTGCTTTTAATTCCCTTGCCTTTGGGGATGTGTCGAGTAAGAGATTGCTACGGCTGAGGTCAGAGAGGTCTTTTCCTGCTTTCTCCTCTAAGGTTTTGATGGTTTCCTGTCTCACATTCAGGTCCTTTATCCATTTTGAGTTTATTTTTGTGAATGGTGTGAGAAAGTGGTCTAGTTTCAACCTTCTGCATGTTGCTGTCCAGTTCTCCCAGCACCATTTGTTAAAGAGACTGTCTTTTTTCCATTGGATGTTCTTTCCTGCTTTGTCAAAGATGAGTTGGCCATACGTTTGTGGGTCTAGTTCTGGGGTTTCTATTCTATTCCATTGGTCTATGTGTCTGTTTTTGTGCCAACATGTGGGCTATTTTCATAGTTTGGCTATTGTCGATAATGCTGTTATAAACATCAGGGTGCATGTATCCCTTTGAATTAGTATTTTTGTATTCTTTGCGTAAATGCCTAGTCCCCACTGTCCTATATTACCCATGTAGCCACTCATATCTGCACTTGTCAGAATCCTTCTGATGAGTGTGGCAGAGCACAGAGGAAAGAGCCAGGCTTTCGGGTCCATGTGTGGGATGGGAGGGGATGAATCTAGTTTAGCCTTTCTCTATCCCTGTGACCTCAGGCAGAATAATTAATTTCTCTGGACCTCAGTTTCTGTATCTGCCATCTGGAAATTAGAAAACGTTTCTCCTGGATTTGTTTGAGGACAAGATATGAAATCTGCAAAATATCCATGTGTCTCATTTTAGTTTCAGTGAACGGTAGCCTTTAGCAGATACCAAGCCTTCTAGGCCTGCATCACTGGCATTCCTGAGGTCTACCTGTTGTCACTTATGAACTGTATAGTTTTGGACAAATCCCTTAAACTTCTCTGAGCCTTACCCTCCTCATATGTAACATGGGTTTGATGATAATATCTGTATAATGGGGCTTCTTGACGGGGCTAAAGCCTGGGCTGTCTTGTGGTGTGAGGAGACACTGCCCCCTCGAGGCAGAACGCCCAAGACCCTTAAGCCACATCCCTCAATCTGCAAGGCATCAGGAATCCTCTGGAAGAAGACAAAAACTATGCCCGCAATTGGGGTTCAGGAATGAACAAACATGTCTAGTGGGCAGAGAGAATGTGGCAGATGCTAGGCTGCACGGAGGAACAGCAGAGGCTCCGAGAGTTCATCACCCAGAGAGAGAAACAGTTTTCGATGGAGCGGGAAGGGGCACACTGAACAAAGCAGGGGGAGAGGTGTTACTTGGAATGGTGTGAAGCTGGGCATGACCACCTTGTGAATCAGCACATCCCCATCCTCTACTCTCCCAGGGCCTTCCTGGTGGAGAAGGAAAGATCTGGGGTATAAGAGCACAGGCAGGGGTCACCAGGGACATACACCTCTATCATGGGAACCCTTATGAAAAGCTGAGAAGCAGCAGCAGAAGATTCTTTCTTACCTCAGAAAGGGAGAGGTGTGCCAGGAGTCCATGGGCATAGGAATCCATGGGCCAGTGAGCATGTAGACAGGCTAGCCATGATGTTGAGGTGGGTGGCATTGGGGAGTAGCCCTGACCACCTGGGAGGCAACCCCACTGGGCTTCTTCTTGGATTCCCACTAGAATCAAGGAGACAGGGAAATCCAGGAAGTTACGGATTAGCACATGCTGTGTGATTCCAGGTGCATCCTGTGCAAAAGCAAGCAAAATTAATTTCAGCTATTAGAAGGCAAGATAGTGGTTATCCCATAGTGGGAGTATGATTAGAAAGAAACATGACGGGCATTCTGGGGGCTGGTAATGTTTTGCTTCTTCATCATGGGGCTGGTTATACCAGTCAGTGTGTTCATTTCATAAGAACTTAAGTGCACTTAAGATTTGTGCACTTTTCTGTATGCTACTTTGGTAACAAGTTAACATACACACAACTGTTTGGGAAAAGGAGGATGAACAGTCATTTTCTACTTCAAGCCCTCTGAGGCGTAGCCATATCAGGGAAGTGGAGTAAGAGATTAGGGGATTGGAGGCAGGGACCACCTGTATCTGGCCAGACTTATTTCATTTCTCCCTCCATTCATTCACTCAGTTATGGTTTATTAAATTAAGTACCTCCTACACACTGAACACCGCACAACATATAAGGGGTTAAAAAGATTATTAATAGGGGCGCCTGGGTGGCGCAGTCGGTTAAGCGTCCGACTTCAGCCAGGTCACGATCTCGCGGTCCGTGAGTTCGAGCCCCGCGTCGGGCTCTGGGCTGATGGCTCGGAGCCTGGAGCCTGTTTCCGATTCTGTGTCTCCCTCTCTCTCTGCCCCTCGCCCGTTCATGCTCTGTCTCCCTCTGTCCCAAAAATAAATAAACGTTGAAAAAAAAATTAAAAAAAAAAAGATTATTAATAGCTATAACTTCCATTATTGAATGCTTATTTTGGAGTAGGCACTGAATATACACCCAATCCTCATAATCCCGTGAAAGTATTAATATCCTTATCTATCAGTTGAGTCTCAGAAAGGTTAAGCAAGTTGTTCAAGGTCACACAGCATAGAAAGTGTCTGGATTTGCATATGAACATGAGTCTTGTGAACCCAAAGATGGAATACTTTTCGCTGAGCTACAGTGTCCTCTAGGAATCTAGGAGTCTGCTGACAGATTGCTTTACCACGTAATGAGGCCTTACATTCAGACTGGTCACATCCTTTCCCACTTCCAGCAGATTCCTCCATTTTTGAGCCTGTTTCCCCATCTGTACAACCAGGGTAAAAACCACGCCTTTCTCTTGGGGTTATTGTGGGAATTAAAAGACATGACGTGTATAGAGCCCAGTGTCCGGCAGTCATTAATATTTTTGAGTCCTTATCACCCATATACGACAGAACCGGACCAGGGTCAGGTTGAAGGCGGATCCCCACCCCTCCGCTCCTGATCCGAACCTCGGGCCTGATGGACTTAAGTGCGCCTTAACAGCCCGGTCCATGCTGCTAGAAAACGTGCCAGGCGAAGAGC
This sequence comes from Herpailurus yagouaroundi, assembly GCF_014898765.1. Lineage (NCBI taxonomy): Eukaryota > Metazoa > Chordata > Mammalia > Carnivora > Felidae > Herpailurus > Herpailurus yagouaroundi. The sequence goes on from NW_024412395.1 coordinate 95,954,397, forward strand.
TCTCGTCCCAAACACTAGCCAAGAAAGTCACCACCAGGGAAAGTCACCACCAGGAGTCCCGCGGGGGCTGCTCTCCGGGGTTAGCCGGGACAGGCGAGAAGTCGTGATATCGCGAGACCTGGTGGGATGAAAGGGTTTTCAGGACGGAAGTGAGGGGCGGGTCCGAGGGAGCGCGCTCCTTTTGAAACCGGAGGTGGAGGTATGCCGATCTTAAAGGTGGGCTGGACGCATCTGACGCTCCGGACCTCGAGTGGGGGCCACAGGAGGAGGCAAGTGGGTCGGCGGGACCTCTGCGTGGGGTTTGGCTGTCAGTGGCCACAGCTTTTTTCACTGGGCACGCTTTGGGCCGGCCACGAGCTGTGAGCCATGCTGGCGAGGCCGCTGAACCTCCCTCCAAACGTGAGTAACCTTTCCTCCCTCTTGGCTCGACTCAGCCGTATAAAGAGCCCTTTGTAGCCTCAGGTGATTTGCCCCAATGCTGACGCAACTTCATTTTCTGGATCCTCACCCTCCCAGGCCCCCTCTATGGCCATGGAAGAGGTTGTGTTTTTATAAAGGTAGTAAAACCTGGCATTATTATTATTATTATTATTATTATTATTATTATTTCGGGGGAGAGAGAGTGCGAGTGGTGGAGGAGCAGAGAGAGAGGGAGACAGAATCCCAAGCAGGCTCCGCACTGTCAGCACAGAGCCCTACATGGGGCTTGAACCCACTAAACGTGAGATCATGGCCTAAGCGGAAATCAAGAGTCAGACGCTTAACCGACGGAGCCACCCAGGTGCCCCCAAACTAAGACATTTTAACCCAACTCTGTTAAGACCACTAGTGGTCTCTTTTCACCTATGACTTCCCTATCGGGGGAGGAGGGCACTGAAGTAGCCATGAGCATTTTTAGGCATTTTGGAGTAGGGAATACACTTAATTTGAGTTAAGTGGGACACATATATTAGGTTCCTGTATATAGTTAAGTTATTGCTCACCTTCCCAGTGTAGCAGAGGCTTCTAGAATACTTCTAACCCCCACTGTGCTGAATCACAAGCATGGTGACCTGAAGGTACCAGAGGTCCTTTGTTCCTAGAGTGTCCAGCACCAGAAGAATGAAGAGATATAAAAGATTAATCACTGACAAGAAAATGCGGAAGTCCTTGAAATCATATAGCTCATAAAGAAAAAAAACTTGATGGAGATTTCCCCAAAGTTGCGAATGATTTTAAAATAATAAGTGGGGATGACGGAAGAATCTTTTTGAACTAGGAATAATAAAGAGCAAATTTTGATCAACAGTGAGAGAAAAAGACTGAATCATCTTCCTTCTTCATAGAAAACATTACAAACTTGTCTGAGGAAACCATTAAAGAATTTGTAGCCAAAAAACGTAGTGGACAAAAAATGGATAGTGGCATGCCAGGCAATTAATATAACAAATGTGTAATTTTAAAAAAATAGAAAAATTTTTTGCATTACCTTTTTAAAATTTGTAGTTTGATGTAATTTCTCATTATAAATATTCACATCTGTGCCTAATTTTGTTCTTAAAATTTTATAGTCTTTTTCTTAAAGGGGTCCTATGAAATGATAAAAACTTCAGGCCCCACAAAATCTAGATACACCCTTGTGCACTTGTCATTTCCTCCTAATCACTCTGATCAGGGCAAGGCATGTGTTTATTCTCGTAATTTCTGAGATGAGCAGATGGAAGCCTGGAGAGGTTAAGTTGCTACTGTGACTGGCAGAATGAGAATTAGAACCCAGTCTTTTTGGTTCTCAGTTCAGACATCTGGTCACTATGGACAAGTGCCCTATTCCAAAAGCTTTTCCCTTTAGTTTTCTGTGAATAGGGCTTCAGTGCATCTACTTGGCTTGCCCTTGGGTTCCCGGTTGTACGTAGTTCAGGTGAGAGGTGCAGCGAAGCTAAAAGGGGACAAGTTCTGTTTCCGAAGCGCCCCCACATCTCAGATGATGGCAGCCTGCTCTGTGGCCTTCCATCCACCGCTCCCAGCAACGAAAGGCCAGCATTTGGTGAGAGAGAACCAAGAGCTGTGGCCACAGGTCCTCAGTCTGTGTCAGGGTGAGAAGTGTGGAATCCTTGAACAGAAACAGAATCAGCTGGTGAACCGGCTGTGTGTGAATATTCATGCGAACATGTCTTTTGTTATTTCCCAAGCCAAGTATATTTTTGGTCGGTTTCCTTGGAGACTTGAGAATAAGGAGAGGTCTTACCAAGTGTAGGATAATTTTGCTAGCTCTACTTCCTTTCCAGTTCCCCAAATTAGTCACTCCATCTCATACCTGGACTGATTTTGTCCAAGGTCACCAACAACTTCTTTGTTGCTAAATCCAACTTTTCAGTCCTTACCTTAATTGACTGTCCCCTGCTATTGGTGGGGTCTTTTGAAATGCAAATCTGATCATCTCCACTTAAAAATCCCTCAGTGGCTCCCCATTGCTTTTAGGATTAAGATACAAACTAACTTGCACGGTCTGCCCGTCCTCTTCCGTCCAGTCACACACACTGAATCTTTTCTCCAGAGGCCAGTGCTCTTTTCTAGATACCAGGATTTTTTTTTTCTAATTTTTTTTTTTAAGTAAACTCTACCCCCAACTTGGGGCTCGAACTCATAACCCAAGATCAAGAGCCACATGCTCTACAGACAGCTAGCCACAAGGCTTTTGCACATGTTACTATGTAATACATTATATTATATACTATATGTGTGTGTGTGTGTGTGTGTACACACACCAGACCTACTATTTACCAGACATTGTTTTGGTGCTGGGACTACAGCAGTGAACAAAACTGGCAAAAATTGCTGCCATTCTGGAGCTCACCTTCTGGTGATTGTTTTTTACTGGAATGTTCCTCCCCCTCCCTCTTTGCTTGCATGGTAAGGAGTTTATTTATTCCTATTTATTATTTTTATTTTTTAAAAAATTTTAATGTTTTTATTTATTTTTGGGACAGAGAGAGGCAGATCATGAGCAGGGGAGGGGCAGAGAGAGAGGGAGACACAGAATCTGAAGCAAGCTCCAGGCTCTGAGCTGTTAGCACAGAGCCTGACGCGGGGCTCGAACTCACAGACTGTGAGATCATGACCTGAGCTGAAGTTGGATGCTAACCAACTGAGCCACCCAGGTGCCCCTATTATTAGTTTTAAGTAATAGCTTTGTTAAGCTATAATTCACATACTATAAAATTCACCCACTGGAAGTATACAGTTAAACTTAGTATATTCATAGTCACCACATATTCACATAGTCATAGTGAATATTCATATTCACCACAATGAATTTCAGAACCTTTTTATTACCCTAGAAAGAAACCTGTACCCATTAATAGCCAGCTCCCCCTACCTTCCACAAATTCCCCCGCCCTAGGCAACCAGTCTGCTTTCTGCATCTGCAAAATTGCCAAACCTGCATTTATTATAAATGGAATCGTACATTATGTGACCTCTTGTGACTGGCTTCTTTCACTTAGCATAACGTTTTCAAGGTTCATTTATGCTGTCATACTGAGTCATGTGTCAGTACTTCATTTATGTTTTTATTGAGATATAATTGACATATAATATTGTGTAAGTTTAAGTACTTCATTTGTTTTATTGCCAAATAATGTTCTGTGGTGTGATAATCCTACATTTTGTTCATCCATTCATCAGTTGAAGGACATTTGGTTTGTTTCCACTTTTTGCCTTTTATGAGTTATGCTGCTGTGAATATTTGTATATCATTTTTTGTATGGACATATGTTTTCATTTTCTTGGATATATAGCTAGGAGTGGAACTGCTAGATCATATGGTAACTCTATGTTTAACATGTTGAGAAACCGCCAGACTGTTTTTCAGAGTAGCTGCGCCATTTTACATTCCCACCAGCACTGTATGAGAGTCCCAATTTCTCCACATCCTTGCTGTTACGGGTTGAATTATGTCCCTCCAAAATTCATATGTCCCAGAGTCCCTCAGAATGTGAACTTACTTGGAAATAGGGTCATTGCATATGTAATTAGTTAAGATGAAGTCATATTGGAGCAGGTTGTGCCTCTAATCCAATATGACTGGTGTCTTGTATTAAAAGGAGAAATCTGGACCCAGAGACTCACACAAGGAGAATGCCCTGTGAAGACTGGAGGTAGGCTGCCACAAACCAAGTGACTACCAGAAGCTGGGACAGAGGCTTGGGACAGATCCTTCTCTAGCCCCTTTGGAGGGAGCTGGCCCTGCTGACACCTTGATCTTGGACTTCTAGCCTCTGTTAAAAGCAAGACAACAGACCCACAGTGGAGTCACTTATACTAAGTCCCACATCGCCAAACTGAGAGTTAACTTAATTATAGTTTCAACTGTCCCAGAAATGGAATCTTAAACCAGTCAATCAGGAATCACCTGATCAGCACGAGATAGACCTCTGCCATCCCCTAAGGGAAAGTAACCTCGCGATAACCAAGCTCCTTTTTTGCTGCTGTAACTTCCTTATTCCACTGCCTTCTGCCTATGAAAGTCTTTCATTTTGTACAGCTCCTTAGAGGTCCTTTCTATCTGCTAGATTGAATACTGCCTGATTCAAATCAGTTTTTGCTCAAATAAACTTTTTTTTTTTTTTTTTTTTTTTTTTAATTTGAGACAGAGAATCTTAAGTAGGTTCCACTCTCAGCACGGAGCGCAAGGTGGGGCTTGATCCCACGACCCTGGGCCAAAATCAAGAGTCTGACACTCAACCAACTGAGCCACCCAGGGACCCCAGCTCTTAAAAATTTTAATGCGCTTTAGTTTATATTTTAACACGTCTAAAACTATGCGATAGTAAATCTCTATTGTTTAAGGACTCAGTTTATGGTACTTTGTTATGGTAGCTTTAGCAAACTAATACATTCTCCAACACTGGTTATCTTCCACTTTAAAAGTTATCATTATGACTATCCCTTTGGGCGTGAAGTGGTATCTCGTTATGGTTTTGATTTGCATTTCCTTAATGCAAATGATCTGGAGCATACTTTTACATGCTTATTAGCCATTTGTATGACTTTGGATAATGTCTATTCAAATCCTCTGCTCATTTTTAAATTGGATTATTTGTCTTTTTATTATTGAGTTTTAGGAGTTCTTAATATGTTCTAGTTAGAAATCCTTTTTCAGATACATGTTTTGCAAACATTTTCTCCTGTGCTCAGGGTGTGTTTACACTTTCTTGATGATGTCCTTTGAAGCACAAAAAAATTTAATTTTGATGAAGTCCACTTTACCTATTTTTTCTTTTGTTGCCTGTGCTTTTTATCTAGTGCCTGCCTGTCTTGATCTTGCTCAAATGTTACTTCCTCAGGAAGCTCACATTCCTTTGGTGTATGCTCTCACAACCATCTTTGTTATTACAGATTTGTTGGTGAGATTTATTTGATTGTCTTCCCCACTAGATTGTGAACTCCAGGACAGTAGAGTCGAAGTCTGCTTTTTCTCTCCCCATTGTGTCCCCGGCACAGTGCCTGCTATATAGCAGGTGCTCAGAATTATTGAATGAGTAAATACAGGCTTGACTGTATGGTCTGATACCTGCATGAAACACTCTTCAGTGGTCTTGATTACACCCACTCTCCTGCTTCTACGTCTGGATTGCTCCTCAGGTTGCCCTGCTGGTTCTTCTTCCTTTACTCATCCTCTCTTCTCACCCTCCACACTCTCTTTGCCTCCAGGCTCAAGGCTCTGATTATCATCTTAAAGCTAATGACTCTCAAGTCTCTTTCCTACATAGATGGCTCTTCTAAGCTGCAGACCTGCATATCTGACTGTAAAGAATATGTATGCTGCAGTTGTTGAGTGTTCTATCAATGTCAATTAGGTCAAGGTGGTTGATAGTGTTGCTTATACCTTCTGTATCCTTATGAATTTTGTCTACTTGTTTATCCCTTATTGACAGGGGGATGTTGAAACCTCTGAATATAATTCCGGATTACCCCTTGCAGTCCTATTAGTTTTTGCATCATGAATCTTGGAGCTCTGCTTTCAGGTGCATAAACACTTATGATTCTTGTGTTCTCCTGATGAACTGACCCCTTTGTCATTATATAATGACCTTCTATATTCCTGGTTATATTTTTTCTCTGAATCTACTTTGGTATTAATATAACCATTTTGGCTTTTTTTTTTTTTTTTAGTGATAGCATGGATATGTCTTTTTCTACCCTTTTAGTTTTTATCAAAATATCTGTATCTTTATGTTGAAAGTGTCTTTTTCTTTTTTTTTTAGGAGACACATAGTTGAATCTTTTATAAAAAATCCAAATTGACAATCTCTGCCATTTAATTAATTCAATTACATTAAAAAAATTTTTTTTAACGTTTATTTATTATTGAAAGGCAGAGAGAGACAGAGCATGAACAGGGGAGGGGCAGAGAGAGAGGGAGACACAGAATCCGAAGCAGGCATCAGGCTCTCAGCTGTCAGCACAGAGCCCAATGTGGGGCTTGAACTCATGAGCCATGAGATCATGACCCGAGCTGAAGTTGGACGCTTAACCAACTGAGCCACGCAGGCACCCCAATTTAGGTCTTTTAAAACTTTCTTCCATGTATTCACTTAACTGTTGAGCATATATAATAGAGTTACTATAACTGTTTTAATGCCCTTGTCTGCTAATCCTAAAATCTGTATCAGTTCTGGGTTGGTTTTAATTAATTTTTTTTCTTCCTTTTAGATAACATTTTTCTGGTTCTTTGTAAGCCAGGTAATCTTTGGGTGCCAAACACTGTGAATTTTACTTTATTGGGTGCTGGGTTATTTTCTGTTAACTTTAATTATGTTTGAACTTTGTTCTGGGATGCAGTTAAGTTACTTGGTAACAGTTTGATCCTTCCAAGTCTTGGTTAAATTGGACCATAAAGGAAATCTTTGCAAATCTTGCAGGATTAAAATTTGACAAATAAGCTGGAAATCAGTAATAATAAAATATTAGACTTCCGGTTTCTGGACTTAGAAGTCACCACTCTGTCCTAACAACAAATAAAAAGCGAAACAAACTGAAAAATTAACAAGTCTTTGATTTGTAAGAGAAGTGAGGTCATAGGGCAAACCACTGGGGGCCCCCCCCCCATTGGCAAGAACCAATGAGCAAATGAAGAGAATCAGAGCTGACAGTGGGCAGAAGCCCAATTAGCTGAAACCACTGTAGGAACCAGTGCTGGGGTCTGGGAACCAGAGCTATAGCTTATGATTTGCTCAGAGCTGAGTATGACCAATTCTGAGAGTTAGAAACTCCAGGGGGAACACAGTCATCCAGAGGCCCCCAAGCTTTTGTGAGTTTTACCTTCTGTAATTCTTTACTTTTTCAAATTATTTAAAAAAATATTTATTTTTGGGAGTGGGGGAGAGGCAGAGAGAGAGGGGAACAGAGGATCTGAAGTGAGCTCTGTGCTGACAGCAGAGAGCTCCATGTGGGCCTCAAACTCAGGAGCCGTGAGATCATGACCTGAGCTGAAGTTGCGTGCCTAACTGGCTGAGCCACCTAGGCGCCCCTTACCTTCTGTAATTCAACCCAGATCTCACAGTGAATAAATAGAAAAATTTCTGCATGCTTCTGGCAGGGGGAGGAGGAAAAGGAACCATTTTGAAATACACTAGAGCATTCTGTTTGTCTTAGCAAGGTTGGCTTCTGGAGAAACTATTTAACTGGAGTCTAACTTGCTAGGGTTTATCAGAGCTTAACTGACCTGGAGGAAGGGAAATACCTAACCGCAGCTCCCTCTGGCCATCCTGTCCCACCTAATATGGAGTCGGAGGGACTGAGAAGCACATGTGAAGTTCACAGTCCAGAGGTGTAAGCTCACTAAAAGACTGAGACCTAACCATAGGACTGTGGAATGCTTTCTCTCCCCCTATAATTTACCGCATTCCTAAAAACTGTTTATAATGGTTCCTTTAGCCCAGTACATCATGCCTGGCCATTAAAAAAAAAAAAAAAATCATAAGACATATATATATTTAATAATGTGACTCTTTAAAAATTTTTTATTTAATTTATTGTTTTAATTTACATCCAAGTTAGCATATAGTGCAACAATGATTTCAGGAGTAGATTCCTTAATGCCCCTTACCCATTTAGCCCATCCCCCCTCCCACAGCCCCTCCAGTAACCCTCTGTTTGTTCTCCATTTTTAAGTCTCTTATGTTTTTGTCCCCCTCCCTGCTTTTATATTATTTTTGCTTCCCTTCCCTTATGTTCATCTGTTTTATATCTTAAAGTCCTCATATGAATGAAGTCATATGATATTTGTCTTTCTCTGACAGACTAGTTTCCCTTAGCATAATACCCTCTAGTTCCATCCACGTAGTTGCGAATGGCAAGATTTCATTCATTCTGATTGTCAAGTAATACTCCATTGTATGTATATGTTACATCTCTATCCATTCATCCATCAATGGACGTTTGCCGGCTCTTTCCATACTTTGGCTATTGTTGATAGTGTTGCTATAAACATTGGATGTGCATGTGCCCCTTCGAAACAGCATACCTATGTACCCCTTGGATAAATACCTAGTAGTGCAATTGTTGGGTTGTAGGGTAGTTCTATTTTTAATTTTTTGAGGAACCTCCATACTGTTTTCCAGAGTGGCTGCACCAATTTGCATTTCCACCAGCAGTGCAAAAGAGATCTTTCTCTGCATCCTCGCCAACATCTGTTGTTGCCTGAGTTGTTAATGTTAGCCATTCTGACAGGTGTAAGGTGGTATCTCATTGTGGTTTTGATTTGAATTTCCATGATGATGAGTGATGTTGAGCATTTTTTCATGCGTTGGTTGGCCATCTGGAGGTCTTTGGAGAAGTGTCTATTCATGTCTTTTGCCCATTTCTTCACTAGATTATTTGTTTTTTGGGTGTTGATTGATAAGTTCTTATAGATTTTGGATACTAACCCTTTATCTGATATGTTTGCAAATATCTTCTCCCGTTCCATCGGTTGCCTTTTAGTTGTGCTGATTGTTTCCTTCGCTGTGCAGAAGCTTTTTATTTTGATGAGGTCCCAATAGTTCATTTTTGCTTCTGTTTTCCTGGCCTCCAGAGATGTGTTGAGTAAGAAGTTGCTGTGGCTGAGGGTCAAAGAGGTTTTTGCCTGCTTTCTCCTTGAGGATTTTGATGACTTCCTGTCTTATGTTTAGGTCTTTCATCTATTTTGAGTTTATTTTTGTGTATGGTGTGAAAAAGTGGTCCAGTTTTCCCAGCACCACTTGCTGAAGAGACCCTTTATTCCATTGGATATTCTTTCCTGCTTTATCAAAGATTAGTTGGCCATATGTTCATGGGTCCATTTCTGGGTTTTCTATTCTGTTCCATTGATCTGAGTGTCTGTTTTTGTGCCAGTACCATACTGTCTTGATGATCATAGCTTTGTAAGACAGCTTGAAGTCCAGTAACGTGACTCCTTTTTAATGTTTATTTATTTATTTTGAGAGAGAGGGAGAGAGAGAGCACATGTGCAGGTGAGGGGGGGAGAGAGAGGGAGACAGAGGGAGAGAGAAAGAGAGAATCCCAGTCAGGCTCCATGCTCAGCATAGAGCCCAACGCAGGGCTTGATCCCACAATAGTGAGATCATGACTTGACCTGAAACCAAGAGTTGAACACTTAACTGACTGAGCCACCCAGGCACCCAAGACATAGTAGAAATAAGAAAACACAGTTGGAAAATACAGAGCAAGTATCAGAACCAGACTCAGATATGGCATGTTGGAATTATCAGATTGGGAATTAAAAACAACTATGATTAATATGGTAAGACATCTAATGGATAAAACAGACAGCATGAAAGAACAGAGGGACAATGTAAACAGATGGAAATTCAAAGAAAGAACCAAAAAGAAATGCTAGAGAGTTAAAAACAAAAACAAAAACATCATTGTAATAGGAATGAAGAATGCCATGTTAGTTATACTTCAATTAAAAAAATAATTCAAAAAAAGAAAGAAATGAATGCCTTTGATGGGCTTATAGGTAGACTGGGCATTCATGGCTGAAGAAGGAATCTCTGAGTTTAAGGATATTTCATTGCAAACCTCCAAAACTAAAAAGGAAACAGAAAAAGACTGACAAAAGCCAGAACAGACTTTCCAAAACTGTAGGACAACTACAAGAGGTGTAATATACACATAAGGGGAAAACAGAAGAAGAACGAGAAAGGAACAGAAGAGATTTGAAGAAATGACTGAGAATTTTCCCCAAATTAAGTAAGGTCAGACACTAAACCATAGATCCAGGAAACTCAGAGAACACCTAGCAGGATGAATAACAAAGAAAACCACATTTAAGTATATTTTATTCCAACTACAGAAATTCAAAGATAAAGAAAAAATCCTGAAAGAAACCAGAACAGACAAACCCCTTACTTATAGAGAAGCAAAGATAAGAATTACATCCAACTTTTCCATGAAAGCATGGAAACCGTGCAAATGCAAGCAAGAAGAGAATAGAGTGATATATGTACACAGACACACACACACACACACACATATACATATATGTATATTTATTTTTAAAGTTTATTTTTGAGAGAGAGAGAGAGGGAGCACGGCAGAGAGAGAAGGGGAGAGAGAATCCCAAGCAGGCTCTGAGCTGTCAGCACAGAGCCCAACGTGGGTCTCCATCTCATGAACCGTAAGATAATGACCTGAACCAAAATCGAGTCTGATGCTTAACCAACTGAGCCACCTAGGAGCCCCAATGACATTTTATTCTAAAATTACATATGGCAGGAAGATCAATGAACATATATTTCATAAGAAACCAAGAACAGCTCATCCTTTTAAAAATTTTTTTCAAATGTTTTATTTTTGAGAGAGAGAAACAGAACAAGCAAGGGAAGGGCCAAGAGAGGGAGACACGGAATCCAAAGCAGACTCCAGGCTGTGAGCTGTCAGCACAGAGTGCAATGAGGGGCTCAAACTCATGGATTGCAAGATCATGACCTGAGCCGAAGTCGGTCGCTTAACCAACTGAGCCACCCAGGTGCCCCAAGAACAGCTCATCCTTGTACAGCCTAGGACATAATTTGAGAACTACAAGATGACTTAGGACCCTAAGTAAGATTTGTGACTGGGTTATAATTGTAATGCCTTCAACATCAGAAGGGCTTCAGTTTCTTGCCATTATGGAAACTCAGCTTGGTTTGGTTTAGTGTGGTTTGGTTTTTTGATTCTCCTACTCCTCCTGCTGGCAGCCAAACTCTTCAAACTCTTCTCTGAATATTGTTTGTTCGTTCTTGGTTTTGCTTACTCATGTCTTCTGCTTCCTGGTGGCTTCAAAACCTCTGTGACCTGTCATCTCTTTGTGTGTTCAGTTTCTCAACCTGTCATCAGCTTCAACTGCTGCATCTCAATTTCAGCTCCACAGGAGAGTGAATCTGATTGATTCAGTTCAGACATGGTTGATTCTCTTGGGCAAAGCTCTTGTGCCAGACTAGATCATAGTCATCCATTCATTTGTTTATTTAACAACTATGCATAGGCCACTAGCCAGCCTCTAGATTGTCTGTCTATAAGGTAGGTGCCCAATCGTGATCTAATAGCTATGTTTGTGTGGAGTGGAGGACAAGGTCATAGAGTGGTGAGAGGATGGGAATCTATTTTTTTATGTTTATTCATTTTGAGAGAGAGAAAGAATGAGCAGGGGAGAGGGAAAGAGACAGAATCCCAGGCAGGCTTCAAGCTGCCAGGGCAGAGCCAAATGTGGGGCTCGAACCCACTAACCATGAGATCATGACCTGAGCCGAAATGAAGAGTTGGATGCTTAACCGACTGAGCCACCCAGGCACCCCAGGATGGAGATGCATATTTCAGAAATTGGGGGCTATGGACATACCATGCATTCTACCCCATGGCCAGTTCAGGGGGGATAATAATTTGTTTCAGCAAGGCGTTTGACAGATATAGTTGAAAACAATTCAAAATTAACAACCCTGGTATTGAGAGAGTGATATTTTGTATTACTTGTCAGCAAGAGTATCTTTTGTTTGAGATGGGAGTATTGAAGGTGCACTCCACCCGGGGGGGGGCAGGGGGAGGGGGAGAAGAGTTCTTTTTAACATGAGAACTAAAGAGTGATTCTATTCTGCTGTGATGTGTGGTTGTAGGAGCAACTACAAGAAGGTGAAGATTCCAGAGGAAATTCTATCCCCTAAAACAATGATATCGATAATTTTGGTCTGGAAGATATTCTGAGGAAAGAAGCTTAGAAATGTTTGATTTTTGAGCATGAATTAATGTATAGTTCATAAATTAAATAAACGGATTCACTAAGTAATTGTTGAGAGTATCCTCTTAGATGCTGAATGATGTTAGCCAAAAATGGGAATTTGACATTGACATGTTCTTTCCTATTAACAGATCCAGTTTCCTCCCTCCCTCCCTCCATCCTTCCTTCTTTCCTTCCTTTTTTCTTTCTTCCTTTCTCCTTTACAATGTTTTTCTTTATCAAAAAAATTAAGAAATGCATCATGCACACTTAAGTGTATTACATGAATATGTATAGTTTAAAGATTAATAGCCCAATGAACTTCCATGTACCCACTAACTCAAGTTAAGAAACAGAATATTATGAGGGTCTCATATGCTCCCTGTGGGCTCTTCTGCAATTATCTCCCCCTCCCCCTTCCATAGAGACAACCTTTACCAGTCTTCTATGTTAGTTATCTTCTAGTATCTACAATTATCCTTATAATTTGTAACACCTCTGTATTCCTCTCCCATATATTGTTTTGTTTCATAAAACTGAGTTACATGCACAAAGTTGGATCAGTAAGGAGAGTGCCTAGTTGCTGCCTTAGATAAAGGTCCACAGAAGAAGTTTACAGGGCAAAGGTACAAGTGAATCTATGAAAATTAGGACAAAATTGGGGCACCTAGTAGTGTCAGCCAAATACTGCCCATGGGCAGGGATATGGTCACAGAGAGTGGGCAACTTTATTCTTCTGATTTGAAGTTCCCACAGCCTACTACCAGCTCTTAGGAATGGGTCCGAACAAAATATTTTTATGGGAATGAAATAGAAATATTCAGACAGGAGGGCATTGAGGGAAGAGCAGGAACTTCATCCACACATGGTCAAAACAAGCCTTCTGGTGATGCTCCCAACTCCAGAACCAGCTAAAGGTTTCCAGTCAACCAGAAGAGCTGTGGGAATGAGTTCCTCCAGAAAGAAGGGATGAAAGGCCCACAATACTGAGGACAAGGATGAGGATGATGAAGACAGTTGAGCACTTACTCCAAGCCTGCATGGAGTGAGGCAGGGTCCATGATTGTCTCATTTCATCTTCATAACCACCTGAGAGGTAGACATTAATATAATGCCTATTGTCCAAATGAAGAAACCGAGCCTCTGGGACATTAACTGGTTCAAGGTCACAGAGCTGGTGACTTGAAGCCTGTGCTTTTAATGGAATATTTTCCAGGGATTGAGTCCACATTATCTGCTGGGAGAGAGATGAAGGGACCAGCACAGGGGGTGAACTGATGAGAGCATGGTTGGGCTAGTGAGGATAATAATAAGAATCATAGTCAACTGTTACTGATTGTGTACTAATTACCCAACACTGTTTTTAAGCCCTTTTACATGCATTAACGATGTGAAATAAAACCCAGATACAGAACCCTAAATACACATGAGGGGCCAAGCTTGAGGCTTTTGGAAAGACTTAGAAATACCTTCTGGCCACATTAAACAGCAAAAAAAAGTCTCAGCTGCACTGTAGACGTTCTTTCTGATCAGAGATATCCGTTCCTTCACAATTTATTTATGAAAGGCCTTTTCTCCCAAGCACTGTTCTAGCCACTGAGCAGAGAACAGAACAGATTCCAGAATAAGGAGGAAGTCCAGAAACATAAAAATAAATATTCAGAAACATCCATATTTTTACCCTCTCATCACCACGATCAGCAAAGGAAAATGATAAATACTGTTACATTTGTGACCAGGTACTACACGTCTGTGTCCTTGCCTCATTTCATTTCCGCATACCTTTACCGTGAGCCACTTATGTGCCAGGCATGACGTGTGAGGGCGCTGGTTGAAAGATGAAGGTGAAGTTTCTATCCTTGAGGAGCATAGTGGGAGACAGACAGGTAAGTGAATAATTATGTTATAGGTGATTCATACTATGCCTGAGGTGTGAACAAAATTCTGTAGGAGCGGAGTAGAGTGACTAATTCTGCCTGGAGGTGTCAGATAATGTTTAATGGAGGAGGAGGCTAGGACATGGCCAGGTGGAGATGGGGAGAAAAGACAACTAGAGAGGAGTCATTTCTGGATAGAACAGGCAAGTTACAGGGCTAAGTTCTAAAATATGGACTACGCAAGGACACTTAGGCCTAGACACACAATGGTGGGGTGGGGGCGTCCACAAGGATTAACGATTTATGGAAAGGAGGATCAAGGCTTATGTTGCTACCAGTTAAAATGACTGAGTTGATAAGCAACCCTCCTACTGTTTCTCTACCCCGAAGCCATTCAGACATCTACCATGGTTTTTCCACTCTAAGTTATGGTGTCAGAAAGACTTAAAGCCCTGCTGTACACATTAGGTGAAGGGATATAAATTGGCACAGCCTGTTTGGAAGGCAGATTGGCAACATATATAAAAATTACAAATGCTGCATATATCTTGTGACCCAGCAATTTCACTTCTAGGAATTTATCTTCAGACGCATTCACTCACACATGAAATAACTTATACACAAATATGTGTCACATCATTGTAATATCAAAAGACTGGAAACAAATGTTCATCAAGAGGGGGTTGGTTAAATTATGATATCTCTTTAAAATGAGATACTATTCATTCTTTAAAAACTAATAAGGTAGCTGTTTATGTACTGTTTGGAATGATAGTCAAATGAAAACAGCAAGGGGGCAGAACCACTCTTATGTAATGGGGATGGAAAGCATTCAAGTCCTCTGTGGAGTGTTCCAATGAATAAAGAACCCTGGATTTCCCTGCCTCCAGACTTCTTGTGATATTTGATGAGAAACTCTTTACAGTTTAAGCCAGCCAAATTTATGCTACAAGCATTCAGACACCTAATGTGACTTGTAGCCAAAAGTATTCAGACACATAATTCTGAGGTCTGCAGAGGTCTTTGTGTTTAGACCTGGAATAATGTGGAAGAGGGAGTTAAATCTGTGATATGCAGAAATTCTCCAGTTTACTTCACTTTAACTTCAGTGGGAACTCCCAGGCGCTTCTTTCCTCTGGGTATTCTGAACTCTGGACCTCAGAGCAGGCAGTCATTCCCATGATAAAACTGTGGGGGTTTCTGCACAGGGATGCAATCTGGCAGGATTCAACCTGTCTGGTTACTTTTTTAATATAACCTGATCAAAGCAAAACAGTTAAAAGCCTAGTAGAATCTATTTGCAGTCAGAGGGGCAAGATGGCAATGCATGGGATGCTAGAATCAAACCTATGACCTGGAATTCGAACAACCCATTCTCTACCCACAGGAGGATCCAGATAATCCAGACTTGCTGTTGTGACTGAAGAGGTGATAAGTCTCTAGATCAAGCCATATGGTCTGAGAACTGAAATTGTCCTGTCAGTATCATTCAGACAATTTTAAGGACTCACAGTAACTTACTTGTCCTTTTTTTTTTTTTTTTTCCAAGAAAAATATTTTTTCCCCTGTACTCTGCCAGGTGCTGAGGATACAATGGTGAGCAAAATTGAAATGGCCTTGCCTTCACTGATTTATAGTCTAGAGGACGGGGTGGCAATTAGTTGAATATTACTTATTATCAAATAGGTGCACAATTACAACTCAGCTGAGTAGTATAGAGGAAGGGTTCATGGTAGGTAAGAGTGGGTACCTATGTTAGAGTGAGATCAGGGAAGGCCTGCCTGAGGAAGTGACATTTGAGCTAATATCTGAAGAATGGATGGGGGTTAACTAGGCAATGTGGGATAAGGGCAGTCCAGGCAGAAGGAGCAGTTCCTGCAAAGGCCCAGGGTGGGGGGGGGGGTGTGGGGGGTGGGCAGAACACTCAAAAACTAGAAGGTCATTGTGGTTGGAGGGAGAATGACGGGGGTGTGCTGGGAGGCGAGACTATAGCCTGGCAAGGCAAAGCCAAGAGACATGTAATTATAAGATTGATGGAAAACCATACATGACATAAAGTCCTAGTTGTCCCCCAATGTCCATTTTCCCTCTATTTCTTTAATATTTGAACCCCAGAATTTTGGCTTGGTACATGCCTATCCAGTTGAAGATCATCTCCCAGATTTCTTTGCATATAGGTTTGCCCATGTGACCACATCTAACCAATGGGTTGTGAGCAGAAGGGCAGGCCTCCATTTCCTCCTATTTTCTTCTCTATGGACATGATGGTCAGGACTGGGGGAGCTATCCTCGACCATGAGATGGAAACCATATGCTGAGGACAGCAAAGCAACAAGATAGAGGAAAACTATCCCCATCACCATGGTGTAGCCATACTGGCCCTGGACTGTTAGAGTATATCTGACAAACTGATAAACTTCTAACTTGTTTAAACTACAGCTTTTTGGTCTTTATATAGAAGTTTTACCTATATTCTTAGACTGTTATGGTTGGAATTTTTTTGTTTCCCCAAAATTCATATGTTGAAATCCTAACTCCTAATGGTATCAGGAGGTAGGGCCTCTGGGAAGTGATTAGGTCATGAGGGTAGAGCCCTCAGGAATAGGATTGGTGCCCTTACAAAAGAGACTCTAGTGAGCTCTCACCCTTTCCGTGATGTGAAGACACAGTGAGAAGACTTGGTCCTCTATGAATAAGGAAATGGGCTCTCACCAGACACTGACTCTGTCAGCACCTTGATCTTGGACTTTCACCCTCCAGAACTGTGAGAAATGACATGTTTGTTGTTTAAGCCACTAGTCAATAGTATTTTTGTTACAGCAACCCAAATGGACTAAGACAGTAACACATCATTGAAGTGTTCTAGATGATGGAATCAGATTTCCATCTTGAAATAATCACTCTGACTGCTGTGTGGAAAGCAAAAAGAGAACATTCAGAAGCCATTGCAGCTCCTTATGGAGGAGGATAGTATCTTGGATTTGCAAAGTATTAGTGAAGATGGGACTAGACCCCATTGGAATACCTTTTTCCTGGTATAGTGGAAAATACCATGGACTCTGGCCTCAGGGAGAGCTAAGTTCTGAATCCACTCTTCTGTAGCTGCAATCTTGGGCAAGTTACTTAGCTTCTCTTAGTCTCATCTATAAATTCATATTGAGATTCTTTCTAAGGGGTGTATGGTTAATTTTAAGGTAGCCTTCAGACTGCAACTGTAATATCAGCTCTTCTCTAGGTCTCCAGCCTGCTGGTCTACCCTGGAGACTTTGGACTTGCCAGCCTTCATAATCACTCTTCTTTAAGATAAATGAGCAGTTCCTTAAGATAAATCTCTCCCCTCTCCCTCTGTTTCTATGTATGTGTATGTATATCATATGTATATATACATATTTATATACACATACTATGTATATATGCATACACACATATCCTATTAGATTTGTTTCTCTGGAGAACCCTAGTACAGGGGTAGACTTTCTATGGATATATAATACATGTACAGGTAAGTACACAAATATGAAGGGTACAGTTCAATAAATTTGTACAAAGTGAATAATATGCTCAACCACCATTCACAAGAAGATATTGACAACTGAAATTCTGTGAAGATAGCTGTAGCAGAGTCATAGTGTTTTACTCTAAATCTCAACCAAAAAACCCACCAAAACAAAAAGAAAACCACAACAAAAGCCCAAACAGAACAATTAGATAGTAAAACTAAAAACACAACGATAAGATCTACAACAAATTTAGGTAGCAAGATATCCTCAAGAAGCCCAAAATACAAGTGGGTGTAGACAAGGCAATAAGACCTTCATGGAATTGGCATATATGCAAAAGAAAGCAGGGGAAAGTCGTGGGCTTCTGATGGAACTGAGAAGAGGAGGACACCAAAATAAGCACTAGGTGTTCACGGGTCAAATTGAGAAAGCAGCAGAAATTGGGAGGGTTTTTGCCTAACTATTAGCTGGTGAGTACAAGCAGCTTGAGCCAAGGTCTGAAATAATTGGGGCACTGTAGCCCTTGTGAACTCTCGAGACTGGCCATCAGGGCTCTCTGCCAGGATAAGATCCCACATTAAGAAGAAACTGCTGGGGGAAGAATCAACATCGAGCAGGATGGATATAATAAAAATAAAGGGGCGCCTAGGTGGCTCAGTCGGTTAAACGTCCAACTCTTGATTTTGGTTCAGATCATGACGTCACAGTCATGGAATCTCATGGGATTGAGTCCCTGTTGGTCTCTGCACTCACAGTGTGGAGCCTGCTTGGGATTCTCTCTGCCCCGCCCAGCTTGTGCACTCTCTTTTTTTTCCTTAAAATAAAATAAAAAGATAAGGATCAGACAAAAATGTGGAGGGTAGGAGAACCAAGAAATCTTAGAAAGTATGCTTCCTATGCTTTATTAAAAAAAATTTTTTTTTTAACATTTATTCATTTTTGAAAGGCAGAGAGAGACAGAGCACAAATGGGGGAGGGGCAGAGGGAGAGGGAGACACAGAATCTGAAGCAGTCTCCAGGCTCTGAGCTGTCAGCACAGAGCCCAATGCAGGACTTGAACCCATGAACCATAAGATCATGATCTGAGCCAAAATCACAAGTTGGGACGTTTAACCGACTGAGCCCCTAGGCACCCAAGCCATCTGGGCATTCCCCATATTCTTTATTACTACATGAAAATAACAGGAAGGGGAACTCTGTGATGTTAGAAGAGCTGTCCCTAAAAGCTCAGGAAAATTAATTTCACATAGAAATAAGCAACAAAAGTATTGGGCCCAAATCAATTACAGTTACAAGAAAATAAGAAGCAGAACCACAATACTACCTACAGGCAAAGAAAGCATGCCAGGAAGACATGCCCACAGAGCAGATAAAAACTGTAACCATAGCTATTTAGAAAGGAGATAAAAGACGTTAAAAATAATACAAGACATAAAAGGGCAACCTAAATCAAAGTTAGAGACACTCTAAGGTGACAGGACTCAGAGAAGAATTAGAAATGAAAGAAAAAAGTAATTTCAGAAGGAAAGGCTGCATTGGAAAAATGCTTGAGTGAATTAACAAAGCAGATAATACCTTAAGAGAAATAGAAGGGTGAAAAGGAAGAAAACATTAAATATTGAAATTTAAAGAGAAAAAGGATTCAAAGAAGGAAAATTACAAATATTGAAGATAAGCAAGTAAGACTCAATGCACAGTAAATAGAAATCGCTGAGGAGGAAAATCAAGGTAAGGGCCAGAACAGATAGATGCATGTGTCCCCTTTCCCCATCCACCCCTACAGTGAGGCCTCAGACCAACCCCCCAAAGAATTGAGGCCTCCTGCCAACAGCCACATTAAATGAGCTTGGCTGTGGGTCTTCCAGCCCTATTCAAGTCTCCAAATGACTGCATTTCCCTCTTTGCAACCTTCATTGTAACCTCAGAAGAGACCCTTCCTTAATCAGGACCATCCAGCTAAGCCACTCCCAAATTCCTGATCTAAGAGGCTGGGAGATAATAAATGTTTATCATTTTAAGCTACTAAGTTTTAGAGTGATTTTTTTTTTAAATTTTTTTTCAAGGTTTTTTATTTATTTTTGGGACAGAGAGAGACAGAGCATGAACGGGGGAGGGGCAGAGAGACAGGGAGACACAGAATCGGAAACAGGCTCCAGGCTCCGAGCCATCAGCCCAGAGCCTGACGCGGGGCTCGAACTCACGGACCGCGAGATCGTGACCTGGCTGAAGTCGGACGCTTAACCGACTGCGCCACCCAGGCGCCCCTAGAGTGATTTTTTTTTAATGCAGCAAGAGATAACTAATATAATGGGCATTAGGGTAGTTTCCAGTATAAGGCCATTTCAGTATCCCTGCTAAGCTTAATATATGTCTTATCATGAATATATGTGCATTTCTTGGGTATAAACCTAGCAGTGAAAATGCCATTATCTTATGTAAGGGGCAAGGATAGATTTTGGTGGGGCCTAAAGGTTATATAATCTTGGAGTCCTTAAGAAAAAGATTATAAAATTATGAGTATAATACTAGGCAGGAAAGTGAATATTTAGAATAAAATCATAACAAATTATGAATTCTAAAAAGCTGACACAAATATCACAAAATCTAGAAAAATTAACAATATTTTAATATCCTATAATATTTTTGTTCTACATTTCTTGATTGGATACTCTGTGGTCACATGTTTTCATGACAACAATTTTATAGTATCAGTGTCTAAGAAAGACTGGAAAGAATGTAGTCTTTCCTCTAGAATGGGTGATTAAGATAATTTTTTTATTATTCATAGCTTTAAAGAATTGGCTCTGGCTTCAAAACTGATACTGTCATGTCAGTTTTTAAGATTGTTGTCTGATTTGGAAAAACTGCTACCATGTTTCTTTCATATATGAGCCATATGATTTCAGGACATAGTCAAATACATTCCTGACAACAGGGAAGTTCCATTTTGGTGTCTGAGAACTGAATTCTCCGTTTATAGTTTTACACACCTGATTGGAAGAATCTTCTACAGGCAAACTTCTGGGTCCCCACATTTCAAACCTTGTTTGTCTTCCTTACACACTTCTGGTGCTAGGTACTATAGGACATGTCCTTTTTGCAACATAAGCTCTGATCTGACATATGCATTTGTTGGCATAGTGAATGGGCACTGGTCATCGTTCTGGAAGACAGTCTCACACCAGAATGAATAATAATGAACTATACAGAGAGATGCCTTTAGATTACACAACTATAGTTCAGCATAGGTTGAACAGTACTCCCCCACCAAACGATTTGTCCATATCCAAACCTCCAAGACCTGTAAATGTGACCTTACTTAGTAAAAGGGTCTTTGTGGTTGTAATTAAGTTAAGGGTCTTGAGATGAGATCATCCTGGATTTTGAATGGGCCCCTAATCCAGTAACAGGTGTCCTTACAAGAGAATGGTAGAGGGAGACTTCAGAGCCAGAGGAGAAGTTGATGTGAAGACAGAGGCAGAGATTAAAGTGAAGTGTCTACAAACCAAGGAATGCCAAGTATTGCCAGCAACTACTGGAAGCTAGGAAAGAGGCATGGAATGGATGCTCCCTCTGAGTCTGCAGAAGGAATCAAACCTGCCAACACCTGGACTCTGAACTCTAAAAGAGAAATATCTGTTGTTTTAAGCCAGCAAGTTTGTGGTAATTTCTTAAAGCGGTTCTAAGAAACTAACAGAGCCACTGAGTCCCAAATTTAGCCTGATCCCACAAACCACCATAGAGTTTCAATACCTTCTGCATAAGGGAACATAGAAGCGAAGTTGGAATGGAAAGAAACAGTAGTCTTTTTTAATTTTTAATGTTTATATTTGAGAGAGAGAGCAGGAGTGGGGGAGGGGTAGAGAGATGGGGAGACACAGAATCTGAAGCAGGCTCCAGGCTCCAAACTGTCAGCACAGAGCCCCATGCGGGACTCGAACACACAAACCACTAGATCGTAACTTGAGCTGAAGTTGGACGATTAACCAACTGAGCCACCCAGGCGCCACAAGACAGCAGTCTTAACCAGTTTGGGTTAGGAAAGGTATATAACTCTGACTACATGATTGGACCTCTCCCAGGACTTTGGAAGGGTCTGGCCAAGTGAGAACCCCTGTGGCTTACATTTAATAAGTTTTACAGGGGAGCTACCTCTGTGTAGGAGGCAGCATAATGTTATAAAGACAAGCACCAGAACCAGATGGCCTGGGTTCAAATCCCGACTTTATGACTGGCTGTTGACTTCAGACAAATAAACTTTCTGTTCCCCAATTTCTCTCTCTGTAAAATGTGAATGATGAAAGCCTTATCTACCTCATAGGGTTATTGACCCAGTTAAGTAACATGATACATATAAAGTGCATGATACATGTAACACATGTAATAGTAGATGCCCTAATGTAAGTATTCAATATGTACTGGCCATTTTATGATTTCCTAGGCAAGGCATTGTACTAGGCATTGGGGCACAAAGGCAAATGAGAAATGGTTCTTGCCTTCAAGAAGCTCACCATCTATAGAGGAAATAGATGTACAAAAATGATTATAATACAATACTTTAAATGCAACAAGGTGGGCACTCTGTGTCCCAGATGTTATAGGAGCACAGGGAAGGATCCTCAGCCTAGCTTGACAGGGGATAGGGCTCATTCAAGGAAGGTTTCCTGGAGAGGGTGACATCTAACTCGAGACTCTCATTATGTCTGTATAACTGGATGGTTTACTGAGGTATGTTAATTCTTGTAGTTTTCCTGAGTTTATTGATCCAAATATTTATAGAATGCCTACTGTTTGCCACGCACTGTTCTAGGTGCTGGGAATACTGTAATGAACAAAGCTAGCAAAAAGCCTTGGCCTTACTTATTTTGAAGTGTATTTAACAAAATAAGTTGGATAGAGGATTAGTATGTGATAAAGCAAATATAGTAAAAGGTTAATTATAGACAGTAGATGGCAAATATGTGGATTTTCACCATAGCATTCTTTCATTTTTTCTGTATTAGAAAATTTTAATAAAAAACATTGGTAAAACAAATACCTGCATAATCAAACACTGTGCATCCATTAAAAGTGTTTTGGTGAGATATTTACTCTAATAAGAAGGTGAGTATTATCTATTACAAACAAAACATACAAAATAGTAGTTACAGTTTGATCCAGCTTTATTTAAGTGTATACGGGAGAATTAACATTGGGAACAGCACATGCAAACGTCCTGGGCAGAGGTTTTTTCTGGAAGATTTGAAGAACTGCAAGGAGGCAGCTAGAACTAGACAGGAGTAAAGGAGGTGAAAGGTAGCAGATGAGGTCATAGAGATCATGGGTAGGGGCAAGGTTAGTTAGGCTCTTTTGGTTATCTGTTTCTGCATAAGAAATTATCTCAAATAATTTGCTTAAAACAGCAACCATTTTTTAAACGTCTCACAACTTATAGGTCAGGAATTTGGACAGGACTCAGTTGGGTGATTTTTCTGTTCCACGTGGCATCAACTGAGGTCACTCAGCAGTGTTCGGCTAGCAGATGCGTCAGTCCATAGGGTCCCCAAATGTTTCCACTGTCATGTCTGGTGCCTTGGTGGGGATGACTGGAAGCTGGACCCCTTTTCCTCTCTCTGTAGTGTCAGGGCTTTTCCATGTGGTGTCTCCAGCAGAGTAGTTGGATTTCCTGCATAGTGGCTCAAAGTGCCAAGAGCAAATGTTTTGAGAGACAGGAAATAGAAGTTGCCAGTCTTTTAAGGCCTGGCCCCCAAAATGGGTATAGTGGCACTTTCTGCCATGTTCTAATAGAGTAGTAATGGAGCCCACCTAGATTCAAGGGGTGGTGGTGGGCGCCAATACACCTCTCGATGAGAGGAGTGGCAAGGAATTTGTGGCCATCTTTAACATAGGCCCTTGTAGGTCATAGCAAGGACTTTGGCTTTTACTCTGAACAAGCAGGGAGCCATTATTAGAGGGTTTTAAGCAGAGGAGTAACATGACCTGGCCTCCATTTAACAGGACCACCATAGCTGTCATTTTGAGAACAAACTGTAGGGAAGGAAGAAGTAGGAAGACCAGTTAGGAGTCTGTTGCGATAAACCAAACAACAGATGATGGTGGCTTGGGCCAAAGTGGAGACAGAGGGATTGTGAGAAGTGGAATTCTGGATATTTTGAAGATGGAACTATTAAGATTTGCTAGGGGATTACATATGGGCATGAAATAAAAAGAGGAATCAAGGATAATCCCAAAACTTTTGCCCTAAGCAATTAGTAGACTAGAAAGGCTGTTAACAGAGATACGGGTGACAGCAGGAGTAGCTTGGGAGAGGGTATCAGGAGCTGGTTTTTGACGCATCAAGATGCTATACATCCAAGTGGAGATCTCAAGTGAGCTGTGTGTGTGTGTGTGTGTGTGTGTGTGTGTATTTGCCTTTTCCATGGGATGCAATTCTATGGGATAAAGATCTTGTCTAATTTGTTCACTGCCTGGCAGGTAGTGCCACTTCATAAATATTTATTTGTTGAATATCTAAAGTTCATATATTACCACAATGAGTTATTTCACATAATCTGCCAATATCACAAGTTGATGAGAATGTGGAGCTACAGGAACCTGCATACATTGCTGGTGGGGGGTGGTGTGAGTAATTACAACTACTTAAAAGAACAATTTAATAATGTCTAGCAAAGTTGAAAATGTGCATGCTCAATACCCCAGCAATTTCACTACTGGGTATATTCCTAGAGAAATGACTGCACATGTACACCAGAGACATGTAAAATATAACAACATTGTTTGTAATCATAAACAATTGAAAACAACCTAAAAAGCAGTCACGAGGAGAATAAATAAAATTTACTCATGCAGTGAAATGTTATGCAGTGGCAAAGGCCAACATCAACAAGGATAAATCTTACAAACTTTACATAAAGCAAAAAAAAACAAAAAAACAAAAACAAGTTTCAGATTAATATAGTATGGTTTCACTTATATAATGTTAAAATATCGACAACTGACCTTCAAGAGATAGAAAAATACATACATACATAGATATATAGGATTCGAAGATGCCTCCATGTTCCTCCTTCTCCACATTACTCCCATGAGTAAGTACATTATACACTATGTTATATGGCACAGGGGATTTTTTGCAGGTGCAACTGAAGTTACTAATCAGTTGACTTTAAAATAGGGGTATTATCTGGGTGAACTAACCTAATCATACGAACCCTTCAGAAGCAGGAAGTTTTCTCCAGCTGGTCAAGGAAGTGGAAATAAGAGACATTCCAGGTGTGATAAGGATTCGATGCACAATTGTGGGCAGCCTCCAGGAGCTCAGAACAGCCTCAGGCTAACAGCCCACAGAGAAATGAGGACTTCAGTCCTGTAACTACTAAGTACCGCTGACAACCTAAATCAGCCTCGAAGCGGACTCTTGCCCAGAGACTCCAGATAAGAAAACCGCCCTTGATTTCAGTCCTTATAAAATTGTATGTAGAAAACTAAGCCAAGCCCGCCTGGACTTCTATCCTACAGAAGTAAGCTAATAAATGGATGTTGTTTTAAGCCTCTAAATGTGTAAGTTTGTGGTAAATGTTATGTAGTAATAACACACACACATTTGCTTAATCAAGGACCTGCACATGTAGCAAGAGAATAAAATATATGGAAAGGGTAAACACCAAATTTAGAATGTTGCTTATTCTCTTGAGTGGTTGGCGATAGGGAAGAGGCTATTGGGAAGGAGAAGATAAGGGGATTAAACTGTGCAGGCAATACTTTATTTGAACTAGGGGGTAGATATGTTATTTTATCTTTTATACCTGAAAAATTTTTTTTTTGCTTACAATTTCTTTTAAATGTTTCTTTGAGAGAGAGAGAGAGAGAGAGAGAGAGAGAGAGTGTGTGTGTGTGTGTGTGTGTGTGTGTGTGTGAGTGGGGGAGGGGCAGAGAGAGAGGGAGACGGAGAATCCAAAGCAGGCTCCATGCTGTCAGCACAGAGCCCCACATGGGGCTTGAATTCATGAACCGTGAGATCATGACGGGATCCCAGCGCTTAACCGACGGAGCCACCCAGGCCCCCCTATTTTTTATACTTTTTGTGTGTCACTTATCACATAACAATTTTAAAGATTTCTGACCCTCAGTCATAGCCTAGAAATGGTACAAATGACAGACTTTGAGATGCTCTTTGGCTTGGACAATGTGTTCCCCCAAAGGACTGTGCTAGACACCTTTTGTTTTCTGGAAAGGTTTATAAACTTTGGGAGTAGGATGGAGTCCCCATGACAACTAAGACTGAATTTCCTTCCACCCAATAGGATCATGCTACAAGTTGGATTTAATTTAACAAAAAGAAGAAGACGAAGAAAAATTTTGCGTACTCAAATTTGTGTTGAGTGAATGAATAAATGAATGAATGGAGAGATGAATTATGAATGAATGCCCAAGTCTCATAGAATCACCATCAAGATTGTGCTTTTGGACCACAGAGTGGGATAGGAAAATATTGTCCCATTAAAGAATAATCCACAATTTGAAAGTAAAAAACCTTGGAGTTAAAAAAAAAAAAGACAGGGATGCCTGGGTGGCTCAGTCAGTTAAGCAGGTGACTCTTGACTTGGGCTCAGGTGATGATCTATCTCATGGTTCATGAGTTCAAGTCTCGAGTCGGGCTCTGCACTGAGCCTGCTTGGGATTCTCTCTCTTCCTCTTTCTCTGCCCCTTTCTCTAGCACGCGCTCTCTCTCTCTTGAAATAAATAAATAAAAATTTTTTAAAAAGACAGACGTGAATCATACAGTAACTGAAAATTTTGGTTTGACTGGAGCCCCAGCCCCCCCCCGCCCCCCCGAGAGAGCTCCCCAGAGGCAGGACAAACAAAGTTCTGGATTCTGGCCAAGAATCCTGGGGCAGCTTAAAGCTCAAGCCCACCCCTTCCCTGGCCCTCCAGAGACACTGTGCTAATGGCCCTGATGATAACAAATGGTTCTATGTGACCACAGCTGCCTCTTACACTGGTTGGAGGCAAACTTGATTCAGAACCACGATGGAGGGTGAAGCATCAAATTTCTTATTTCAGCAGAAAATTGATACCTAAGGAATGCAACCTGGCAGCAGTCCAGAAAGAAGATTTGACAGTCGTGTGGGCTGTAGGGAAAGGGCTTTCCTGTCCCAGGGCTTTTACTTTGAGGAAGGGCCATGATGAAGAACTCCAATCACCAGCTCTGCTTTGGACAGGGAGGTCCGAGGACTGTAGCAGGAAATAGGCATTGGGGTCAGAATCCACGTTGGGTCAACAGTACCTCTTCCAGATTCAGCCTTTCACTGGCAGCTGGATGTGAGAGACTACCCTCCTCAGCCATTAAGACTAAACATGTATTTCTCTGATGTTACCAACGCATTTCCAGAAGGAAGCTTGTTAGGCAGGATTTTTTTAGCTGGCAGATATTAGATTTGCAACTCAAATTACCTTAAGATTAGGAAAAAAGTGGGGAGGAGGGGCATTTATGGGTCATAGACCTGCATCAAGCCCAGCTGGATACAGCAGCTAAAATTACATCAGGAATGTCTCCCTCCATCTGTTGACTCTATTTTCCTGTGTATTAGTTCAGATGACCTCTCTCCATATGGGGGCCAGAGAGTCACCGGCTCCTCAAGGCTTTCCTCCCACCAGCTTAGGGGGATAAAAGCACCTCATTCCCAGTAGTTCTAGAAAAGCTCCAAGAATTGAGTCTCATTGGACTGGTTTTAGTCCCCAGCCCGTGCCTGATCCATTGTGACCAGGACAGCAACTGCTCAAGTCTATCTTGGATCTAGGCAGGCAAACCACATGGATTAGGAGTGTGGAAGAAGCAGGTTTCCCAAAGGCAAATAAGGTCTTTTGTTGTTGTTGTTTCTGTTTTTTATCAGAGGATGCTTGGCCAGCAGCAACCATAGGGAGCAAAACAGAAAGAACAGGTGGGATCTAGTCGTTTCCCGGCATTTTCTTTTCCCTCATAATAATTTCTGATAGTGATGCCACCTTAAGCCCACCTGAAGAAATTATGATTCCACAGATCTGAAGCAGAGTCCAGAAATAGTATTTTCACAAAGTTCCCCGAGGTGGTTCTGCTGAGTAGAGTAGTTTAGGAACTACTAATTAATCTAGTGGACAACCTTCTTACTCTGCTCCCCACTAAAAATCACAAGTGAGTATATACGGGGCTCAAGCTTATAACATTAGAATTGCCTTTTTACTCAGAGGAGGTGAAAATAAAGGATTATCTTTATATTTTGAGATCAAGGAGATGAAAGTATAAATTAATGAACCTATTCCAAAGCCCATCCCCCACCTGCCCCTAATGCTGGACAAATAGGAGATAAATAGAAGTGGCTCCTAAGATGTTGAACCAGGTAGCAGGCCCATAGGAGCTCTTCACCCACACAGTAACTCATTAACTCTCCTGCTCTGAGGGCAATAATCTGTCACTGCGACCAGGGAGTTGCTGAGGCCAGGCTCTGCCTTGGAAAAGGTGTATACCATCATCACAGCTTAGAGTCAGACAGGGAAGGCCATGGATTGGAGAGACCCAAGACAAGGCAGAGGAGCTGGACCTTACTTAAAAATTGATTTTAACTCCCTGTCAGTAGTTGCTTAACCTATAGGATTCAGGACAAGCTGGATTAGCTGCAACGGTGGAAGGTGGAGGGGGATGGGCGGGATTAGCCAAATCATCCAATTCCATCCTCTGTAACTGATCATAGGACACTGATCAATTACCACTATTATTATTGCTCACGTCTCTATCATCTCTGTTGTATGTTCTTTGAAGGCTGAAACCCAAACTCACACTTTTTCCTGTTCCCAGCACCCAGCCCAGTTGGTTATACTATAACCTCGTAGGTTATAGTTTCTCAAGTAGTATTTGCTAAGATGGATTTTATATTTTTTTAATATCTATTTATTTTTGATAAAGACAAAGAGCATGAGTGGGGGAGGGGCAGAAAGAGGGGGACAGGGGATCGATCCAAAGTGGGCTCCATGCTGACAGCAGCAAGCCCGAAGTGGGGCTCCAAGTCACAAACCATGAGATCATGACCTGAGCCAAAGACCAATGCTCGACTGACTGAACCACCCAGACGCCCCTGGATTTTATAATTTTGCAGGACATTTTCTCAAAGCCACAGTCAAACTATGGGGTCAGCATGGTGCCTGGAACATAGCAGGTGTATAGAGGTTCACCAAATTAGCAAGGCCTGCATTGGACCAGAGAGGGGGAACTGATATGCTGTCAGGTCTTCATTACCTCAGGAATCAAATCAAACAAGCCCCCAGGGACAGTCTGAGTCGCAGTAGCTGCCAGCACGATAGCCAAAAAGAAAGGACAGCTGTAAACTTGGATGTCAAAAACCAAACCAAAGAAATGATGATACTGCCTTGGCCTCAATGAAGAATGTTCTAATGAGGAAAAAACAAAACAAAACGTGGTCATGGTACAACTCAAGTAAACCTCTCCTGCTCTGTAAAAATAATGGTGGCAATGTAGTTTGTAATAATTCACATTTTATGAACACCAACCACCATGCCCGTGTAGTGTGCAAGCATTGTGAGATTCAATAAAATCTTACAACAACCCTGTGATGGTCTACTTTTATAGACCTCAAGAGAATTAAGAAATTGTCCCAAGTCTCCCAGCTCATAAGTGGAGAAGCTGTATTTGAATCCAGACCTTTATGACTCTAGAACCCACATAGGAATCCCTACACTGTCTCTTTTAAGGTGACAAATATATTCTGTGCTATTTATGAACAAGTCAGATCTCTCCCTGGTCCCTCTGTCTGTTAACAAAGGAATCTGGCCAGTGAGCCCCGTATTCAATCCCAAAGGAGACCTGGACCCCAGGCTCTGACTCACTCAAGAGACAGCTCCTAGAACTTCAGGGCCCCTGGATGCTTCCTGTGTTTTGAGATAACAAAGGCTTTCATGGTCATGACTAGAGTCTAGGGACCAAGTACCAAGCAGGGGTTGTTGGGGCAGAAGAAAGCACACCTTGGGGCAGAGAGATGAAGGGAACATCTGATCTGGAGTTCCCAAAGGCCCTCTTTTCCCCCAAGAGTCTCCAAGAGCAGAGTTTTCAGACCTCACTGGGGCTAGGCCAGGGCAGACCGAAGCACCTACCCCAGGGCACAGAGGTCTTGTGCTCGCAGAGTGGACTTGACACATAGAAGGACAGGGAAAGGGACATGGAACTAGATGAAGACCCAGCCACAGCAGCAGCTTCCCTGCAGCCACCTGCCTGGTTGAGATGGAAACACTGATTCCAGCTCCAGCCCCCAGACAGGCTAAGAATATCCCAGAAAAGCAACAGCCACCACCCCCGCCCTTCTTGATCTGCTCCTACATCTGGAGTGCTATGCTGGGTGCCAGCAGGGGCAGGGAGGAGATAGAGTGGGGGGTGATGCTTGGGGTGGGTATGAAAGGGAGGAAGGGGAAAAGGGCTTAGTGGAGGCAGGACAAGGTGAGCTGACAAATAAAGCTGGAGGGAGCTGGGAGGATTGGGCCCAGAGAGCTGTGCTCAGGGGGCAACAAAGGAGGTGAAGGCAGGGGCCAGGGAGCCAGGGAGAGAAGATCGAGGGGTGAGGGTGAGAGGATGAGGAGGGCTGGCATCAGTAACCTGGAAGGGAGACCTTCTTTTATGAAAGAAGGAAGCAGAGCTTATGGCAAGGAAAAGGAGCTCCCAGCTCACCCACATCCTCCCCTGACCCCAATCTTGGGCCTCCAGTATCTAGACATCAGCCCCTTCTCTCCCTGCCCTAGGGCACTTCTTCCTCAGCTGTGCTTTCCAACCCTATTCTCTGTTCTAAAACACCTGTTTTGGGCCTCCTCAGTTAGATCCTAACAAGGGGCCTGCTGGAATGGGAAGGAGGTGAGAAGGTGGGGTCTTCCTCCTGACAGCTGGCAGCACCTCCTTTGTCAGGTTCATCTTTCCTCTCTGCTCATCCCCTTTCCCACTCCCCACTGTTGCCTGGGGAAGTCTTCTCCCTCAGCTGCCTCCCCGGACCTTACTCCTCCCCACACGAGCTCTCCTGGACTAAGAGCTTCAGGAGAGGGAAGGAGGGCTGGGAGGGTGCATATCCTTCCCCTTTGCACACCTCAGGAGGTGAGACCCTGGTGGGGACACTGGATCAGTCAGAGGCAGCAGGATCCAGGCATTCAGATGCCCAGGCTGAGTCTCCACCCTGGCTGTTTTAAGGAACTTTATTGCCATCAGCCTCTCTGTAGGGGCCCCCTGGAGACATAGGTTGCAATGACCTTAGGTCCTGGGGCCTCCAGCCTTAATGTTCACTGGGGAGACCCTGGACTACCTTGGCATCCTGCCCTTTGTCTCAGAACCTTTCAGGGGCCCCACTAAAGTTTGGAGGGATCTGGGGAGGGAGACCTGTGAGCCTGAGCACCTCCCCTTCATCTCCTGGGCTGAACTGCAGAAAAGCAGGCCTCACATGGATGCTGTGCACACAAAGACTGAGCCCGTCAGGCAGAAACAGACTAGGGAGAACCAGACAGTGCTGGAGCTAGAAAATGAAACAGATTCAGAGGATAAGTTTTATTTAGAGTCAGAATTGTAGAATTGGAAGAGGATTTAGGAATCATTTTTAAGTCCAATCCCCAAGATGTTATCTCCTTTCATTAATATTCATTTTTTTGTCCAATAATAAAAGTAAGATATATAGAATCCCTGCATTTTAATATGAAGGAAAGGAGGTCCAGAGAGCTGAATGACTAGAACTACCTCCTGCCTCCTGGACTATGGCCTCTCAGAAAAGGAGATAAAAGGGTAGAAGAGTCTGAGCAGCAATGCCTGGAAATGTTCCCTTAAAGATGGGGGTCAGTGAAGGGCTCATCTCTCAGGTGAAATTGGTGGTAATCCTCATCAATAAGGCTGTGTTCCTACACAGGCTAATACCCTGGTCTAAGCCCTCCAATTCTTGTTTTGAGGTCTGCAGTTCTTGCCTTAAAGAGGCTGCAGGAATAACCATTTATCTGGACAGGGCACTGTTCTAAAAAATCTACAGAGTGATGGAGACAGACAAGGAGCCTGGTCTGGGGGAGGCGGGGTTCTCATCTCTGGGAGTCTAATACAGCCAGCACTGTCCCAGAGGAGCACCCGCATCCATGAGAAATGGACAGAGGAGACGTGACATTCAGATACTAATACAGATCTAATACTAATTGAATCAATCACAGAATATAGACCCTAAACATAACCCAACTAGAAAAGTACACTTGCAGATGCGGTGGGAAAGTCACCACCCTTCTATAAAGCCCATCTTCTCCCTGAAGTTTTTCTCTTTTCACTATACCTATTCCCCTTGGCCTCCACCCTGTAGAGACATAATTTCCTTCTCTCCTCCGTAAATGTTTGTTTTTAAGTTGATTTATTTAGTTTGAGATAGAGTGAGAGCGAGAGAGTGGGGAGGGGCAGAGAGAGAGAGGGCAAGAGAGGGAATCCCAGCCAGGCTCTGAGCTGTCAGTGAGCTGGACTCTGGGCTCAAACTCATGACCATAAGATCAGGACCTGAGCTGAAATCAAGAGTCAGACGGTTAACTGACTGAGCCACCGAGGCTTCCCAATGTTGTTGTTGTTTTTTTAATAACAGAAATGTTGTTGTTTTAGGATCTGTTTTGATTATTTTGTCTCCTTGTCCTTTAAAAATTCCATCCATAGGGGCTCCTGGGTGGCTCAGTTAGTTAAGCATCTGACTCTTGGTTTTGGCTCAGGTCCTGATCTCTGAGTTGTGAGATTGAGCTCTCAGTCAGGCTCTGCATCGGGAGCCCAGAGCCTGCTTGGGATCCTCTCTCTCCCTCTCTCTCTGCCCCTCCCCTGCTCTCTCTCTCTCAAGATAAATAAAATTAAAAACTTTTTCATCCATATTCATTTTGCGTATCTTTGATTCAGGACTCAGAGCCTAGCCTTTAATTAACCAAGTTGTTATGTAGCAGTTGCTGTTGGGGAAAGAGTTTAGAAAGATCGACCTCAGGAAGAGCATTAGGTCCCTTCCGATCAGTCCAAAAAGGCTTCTTGAAAGAGATGGAGTTTGTCAGAAGAAGGCAAGGTAGTAGTTTGAGGGAGGGTTCTGGCCCAGGGGTAGTTGCTCAGAGATTCAAGAGGGATAACCAAAGGAGGAGGGTGGAAAGTGTGTGAGCCAGAGAGAGGGTCTGAGGCAGGACAAGGTGAAAAATGAGAAAGGGAGTAAGACCTTTTAAAGCATCTGTTTTGGGGACCCTGAAGCAGGGAAGAAAATTCTTGATTCTGACCCAGAGGACAATAGGAAGTCACAACCGGGCCTGGAGTGGAGGTACCATGATGGCAACATCTGTGGGTGCTGCATAGAAGATCTTGTCCTATGTGACACCAGTAATAGGCCTTGCGTCAATGAGGGACTCCCGGGAGCAGAACTGGGAGGATCCACGTGCCGTTCAGATCCACGTGTTTCTGCTAGGGCAACTCAGTCTCAGTGGGACCTGTCCTTAACTACTGGTGAGCCTACTGTTCCTTGGGTGCCAGATAAAGGCTGACTCAGAAGCCCTTATAGGAGGAAGTGGGACCAATTATAGAAGCTGAAAAGAGGGAACGCTTTTTTGCAACTAGGGGGAGAAGAAGAGGTTGGGTAGGTCATCTGGGCTGCAAAAGTATAATGATCAGATGTAAGGGAGCAGGAGAGACTCTGCTGAGAAAGTGCTCACTGGGTGCTGAGTCAGGAAGGGGGTACAAGTCTGTGTGCATATGGTGGTAAAGAGATAGGGAAACAAGACAGCCACACCATAGGCCTCCAGGAAGGTGTGCGTGAGCAGGGGCTGTGGGAGAGCAGAGAAAAGCCAGTGCCTCTGGTGGCAGAAACTGCAGCCCAAGGCGATTCTGGAACAGCCTATACGGAACAAACCACATTCACATATACTCATACACACAAACCCTGACAGCGGTAGTCCCTGGAAGTCATTTTGGTGGTCTATGAAGAACACGGAGGTGATTCCAGGGATAATTCTGAGGATTTTGCTGAATCCCTAAGCAAGGGCTTCTCTCCCCATCATACCTACCTCCAAGGCCCACTGAAGACTTCTGTGTTGGGAAGCCACAGGGAGCAAGCCTGGAGAAGAGTGGACACTGTCCCATAAAGCAGACAGAACAGACCCAGAACCAGCCTGGATGTGCAGGTAAGGCCCAGAGGACAAGGCCTTATGGGTGCTGAGGAGGAAACAGAGAGACCCAGGGAGCAATGGGCAGGACCTAGCCTAATATCTTGCAGCTGAGAGTGGGGACGGCTCGGACATGAATGGCAGGAAGAATTTAACAACGAAAACCCATCTCAACCTGGACCCAGGGCTGGGCTGAAGGTTGGGCCAAACGTCTTGGGCTTGGGCCTCCCTCTACACAGGAGGCGCTGTCTGCTGTCTGAGCCCGAGGAGACCAATCCATCCAATTTCTAGCATTTACGCCAGGAACCAATCATTCATCACCCACCCAAATGTGGGATCAGGGTGTGTTGGTGAGGGAGAAGAACACAAGAGGAGCCACCCAGGGACCGAAGCCTAGGGCCTCTCCCCACAGACTCAGCTGCAGACAATCAGGCCAGCAAACAGCAGACTCAGGAATATATATCTGAGGGTCTTGCCATCCCCAGAGCAAAGGCCCCCAAGGAGGGGATTGTGACCTGCTGGAAGGTCGGGGCCCTGCCAGCACCCCATCACAGGCAGAGCAAGAATGCACCTGCTGCACTCCTCCACAACCTCCCCGGTGGTGGCTTCATGGGACAAAGGCAGGGGAGGACAGCGAAGAGATAATCTACCTATGGCCAGATTGGGGAAGCCAGAGCAGTTCGACCCAGCAGGTGCCCGGGCGCCTTAATGAAGGTACTCACTGCCCACCCCGCCCCCCAACACATAATCAACAGCGTGGAGAGTCTCTTCCCACTGCTTCTCTGCTACCACGATCCAATGCATTAAAACAAGCTGACCCAGGGCCTTAGGACTTGGGGCGGGAGAGAGCAGCCAGTCCCCTCTCCCCAGCTCTGACCCTGAGGAGGCCCTTGGAACCAGGGCCACCTCCTCCTCCTTTCCCCTTTCTGGTGAAGGGAAAGGACCAGAGACAGAGGGTAGGGGGTGGGGCGGGACTTGAGATAGGCATGCGAGCTCTATTGGTCAGAGGAGCTGCCGGTCACAAGGGCAATTCGGGCGAGGATTGGCTGCGTGAGGCGGGGCGCGGCGCTGCTAAAGACCGGGCCCAAGGGGTGGGGCTGACGCTGCAGCTGGCGCAGCTCAGACCCCGAGCAACCGCCGCGGAGCAGCCAAGCAACCACCTTCCCCTGCCCGTTCCCGCGCCCGGGCCGGGGCTAGGCCCCCAACCGCCGGGTCTCCGGGGGCTGCAGTAGCGGCGGCGGCGACAGCGGCGCCGCCCGCGGTTCCCGCCGGGGCCCGGGCGCCGGCCCCGCTCTGCAGGATGGGCACGGTGCTGTCTCTATCCCCCGCCTCTTCGGCCAAGGGCCGGAGGCCCGGCGGGCTGCCCGAAGAGAAGAAGAAAGCGCCGCCCGCGGGGGACGAGGCGCTGGGGGGCTACGGGGCGCCGCCAGCAGGCAAGGGCGGCAAAGGCGAGAGCCGGCTCAAGCGGCCGTCAGTGCTCATCTCGGCGCTGACCTGGAAGCGCCTGGTGGCCGCATCTGCCAAGAAGAAGAAAGGCAGCAAGAAGGTGACGCCCAAGCCGGCATCCACTGGCCCTGACCCCCTGGTCCAGCAACGCAACCGCGAGAACCTTCTCCGCAAGGGTCGGGATCCCCCCGACGGCGGCGGCGCCACCAAGCCACTGGCGGTGCCGGTGCCCACCGTGCCCGCGGCCGCTGCCACCTGCGAGCCGCCGTCGGGGGGCAGCGGGGCCGCCCCGCCGCCGGGTTCCGGTGGGGGCAAGCCTCCACC
>NW_024412395.1:95990318-96009123 GCF_014898765.1 Herpailurus yagouaroundi
CCCAGCCCCGCAGGCGGCGCCGCCGGTGCCTGGCGGCTCGCCGCGGCGGGTCATCGTGCAGGCGTCCACCGGCGAGCTGCTGCGCTGCCTGGGCGATTTCGTGTGCCGACGCTGCTACCGCCTCAAGGAGCTGAGCCCGGGCGAGCTGGTGGGATGGTTCCGCGGAGTGGACCGCTCGCTGCTGCTGCAGGGCTGGCAAGACCAGGCCTTCATTACGCCCGCCAACCTGGTGTTCGTGTACCTGCTGTGCCGCGAGTCGTTGCGCGGGGATGAGCTGGCGTCGGCCGCCGAGCTGCAGGCCGCCTTCCTCACCTGCCTCTACCTCGCCTACTCCTACATGGGCAACGAGATCTCATACCCGCTCAAGCCCTTCCTCGTGGAGCCCGACAAGGAGCGCTTCTGGCAACGCTGCCTGCGCCTCATCCAGCGGCTCAGCCCCCAGATGCTGCGGCTCAACGCCGACCCCCACTTCTTCACGCAGGTCTTTCAAGACCTCAAGAACGAGGGCGAGGCCGCCGCCGGCGCCGGGGGTCCACCCAGCGGGGGCGCGCCCGCGGCCCCCTCCTCCTCCTCGGCCGCCAGGGACAGCTGCGCGACCGGAGCCAAGCACTGGACTATGAACCTGGACCGCTAAGGGATTCCCAGGGCCGCGCCCGCCCCCCACCCCCATCCCAGCCCCTGACACGCACTCGGAGCCCCCGGGACCATCAAGCCGCCGCCGCTGTTATCGCCGCTCCGCGCCGCGGCCGGAGGAAGAGCCGCCCCTGTCCCGCAGGGGAAGGTGGAGGCCAGGACGCCAGAGGCCGCGGCTCTGAATATGCTAGGCATAGGGTGGGGGATGCGCGTGGGAGGGGAACCCCCAACCTCACCCTTTCTGTCTGCCTGTGCCCCATGTCTTCAATTCTACCTGGGTCTCCTCCTTCCTTTCTGTGTGCGTCTCTAAGTCCATGTCCCTTGGTCTTGACCATTTCCCGGCCTTCTTCCTCTACCTTCATCCTCCGGTCTGCCTTCGCATCTGCCTCTCTGCCTTTCCATTTTCGGTACCTTGGGTGTGTATTTCCGTCTCCATCTTACCCCCCACCTGACTACCTCTCATTGCTCCCGTTTCTCTTTCTGCACCTGTGTCCCCAGCTCCCCTTCTTGTTCTCTTTTTCTCCTGCCTTCTGGCATGTGTCACCATCTTCCCTCCTGTCTGCTCCCCCCCACCCCCACCTATGTCAGCTTTGCATTTCTTCCCCCGACGGAGCCCCCTTATCCCTCTTCCCAGACCAAAGGGACTATTAATTCTTGATTTGAACGGACTGAGGTGCGGCGAGAAACTGCAGCCCTAGGAGCCCAGACAACCACCTGGATGGTCCTTCGCCCCACCCCCACCTCCTCTCCCTACCTTTTCCAACGTGTTGCATGCCGGGAGTTGGGGGGTGGGGGAGATGCCGGCTTCAAGAGGCTGAGGTTTGGGAGCAAAATCAACCTAGGAGGCCACCCCGGCGGCGGCGGCGCCTCAGCGGAAGGATGGGAGGAGACAGAAACTCTTCTTACACTGGGGGAGGGGCACCTCCTCTTCCTTATCCTTAGGTGTTTTTGTTCCCCCCACCTTTTAATTTATTTGGTTGTTTCCAGAGGGAGGGGGGAGGGATGGGTGTTGGGCTGGGAGCTGTCTGAGGTGCTGATTTGAGGCCGGACCGGAATCCTCCCGGGAGGGTACCAGGGACTGGGTTGGGCCTGGTGCCGTGTCCAAGGTGCCAATGATGCGGGCCGACGGCGCGGGCTGCACTGTCTGTCTGTCCGTCTGTCCCGGAGAGAACTATAAAGCGCTGGAAGCGCCTGCAGATGGTTTTGCGCCGGCCTTTCTTTGGGCCCCAGGAGGGAGGGAGCGGGAGCAGGAGTGAAACTGTCACAGGCACGGCAGGAGGACCCCCACGGGCCTCGTGGGGAAGGTGGGTACCTGAGAACTGTTACTCTTTCCGTCCCCTCGCCCCCCGCATTGGCTTCCGTTTTACAGAGAGTAAAGTAGCCAAAGGTTGAGGCCTGGTGATAAAGCTGAATCCCCTCACCCACTCCACCTCCATCTTGTCTCATCTAGCTCTTCATTAATGCACAGGCTATTTAGGGATTACGTGATGAGGACAGCAAAAGTGGTTCCCTTTACAAAGTAGTCCACTGAAGCAGAACTAGCTCGTTATGATTGCTGCTTTTCTCTTCCTCCACCTCTCCCCACTATATATACTGTCTAGAGTCCAGTCAGGCCTAAGTCTCTGCTCACCACTCTCAGGTGGGGCCTGACTGTCACACTCAGCTCCACACCCTTCTTGCAACATGCTAGGTTGTTTCAAGGCCGTTTCAGTCACACACCCACCCAGGACAGCCTTGGGAAGTCCATCCCTGCTTAAGATTCAAACCTGGCCCCTTATCCCCAGGGAGGCTAGGTAGGACACAGGCAGCCTGGGAGACAGGAGCCATTCTTTGGGGTTGAAAGAACAGAAGTAAGCTCTTTAGCCTGAGATTCCTGTTCCATTGCCTTCTTAGCCACGTGGCTAAACGCCCCATTCAGTTTCATTGGCCCGAGGAGGCCTGGCTCCAGTAGAGCGCTGGCGTCTCTGACCCTAGTAGCCGTCCAGACATCAAGCAGCAGGAGTCAGAACCCCGCGAGGCCTGAAAAGACTAGGCCCGGGTTCGCTGTCCGTGGTGCTGACCGGCGCGCTTGGGCAGGGTGGGGGCTTGTAGGGGCAGGAGGAGTTACAGGCTCAGCTTCAACTAGGTTTTCCGGATAATTTGGGGAGTAGGTTGTGATCTCTTCTGGTGGCGAGTTGCAAGAGTCTGGCAGGATAACCTAGGATGCCGGCTTCCATTTACCCTCCTAAGAGGACAGAACGCGACTCTCCCTCGACCTCGGCCCAGCGCCCTTGCACCCGGCCTGGAGCCGGAAATCCCCAGTCCAGATTTGTGAATCGAATTCCCGGGGGGGGGGGGGGGGGGGAAAAGGGAGAGCAGGCGGAAGGGAAGGCGGGAGCAGCCGCCCATTGGCTGGAATTTGGCGCAGTCAGCGCGGTGCCGTCATCTCTCCGGGTTTGGGAGGAGGGAGGGAGGAGCACTCGGGTCACCCCGCGGCTGTCGCCATAGCAACCAGACTAAGCGGGCGGGGCCGCTTTCCACTCTCCCCACTCTAGCGGAGGAAACCATCCTAGTCTGCCTTATTTGGAACTAGTTAGCAAGACTACTTGGTTGGAACTTCTGCGTTAGAAGAGTATAAAGTGGGTGGGAAAGAGAGACGATAGTCTACCGAGACTCCCAAACATTCTGCTCTCTGTACTGCTCCTGAACCCATAGAAACAGCATCTTCCCTTTACTGCACACACACACACACACACACACACACACACCCGTCCAGGAACCTGTGGTCTGGCACTTGGAGACTTAGAATGAGAAAAAAAAAGCCTCAGTGCGTGGTGTCAAATTAAATCTCACTTTCCTTGCCATGCCCCCGAGGCATGAGACACTGCCATAATCCGATTAGGGGGTAAGCGACTGGAGGAGGATCAGCATGAATACACGGAAGAATTAGCCTCCTGGGTCAAACCTGGTCAGACTCCTGTTTTCTCTGGGAGGGGTGGTCACATGGGGGAAAGGTTCAGTCTTCTGAGAAGGCAAGGTGAGAAGGGAGAAGGTGCAGAAACAGTGTCAAGTGCCTTCTTTTTCTGCTCAGAAACGAACCTCACGACAGTGAGTCCAGGCTGAGGAGAGAAGTGGTGAAGAGGGCTCAGAATTCTAGAGAAAGCCCAGCCTGTGTGAGGGGTGGACTAAGGAAAGAATGGAGATGGAGGGTAGGAGACAAAAACCCAGATGGAGCCATGACTCAGCACTTCCCTTGGCAAAGGACCGGGGTGACTCTCCCAGCACAGGAGGAGCAGCAGAGAGGGGAGGGGAGCAGGAAAGCAAATGTGTGGATAAACAGTGATCTGGCCATTTGTTGCTTTGATATACAACCAAAAGCATACATTTTAACCCAGAAAGGAGATACATAGGCATTTACACTGATGAAGGCTCCTTCAGTCATGACATGTACACATCTCCACTGCCCACTTACTTGCCCCTCTTCCTGGAGCAGAGTACATTCTGTCCTGAGAGATATGCTTGCCTGTCCCTGGAATACCTTGGTACTTAATGGGAAAGGAGAAATGCAAAAAAAAAAAAAAAACAAAAAAAAAACCCTGCAGACGTGGGGGCGGGGGTGTTGGTTGTCATGGTAACTGCTTTGCCTGCCAGACAGAATGCCCAGCAACCAGAGCATCTGGCAATATCCAAGGGGACATCCTGTGGCCTCTACCCATGGAGACTCTGCCTCAGGCACCCAGATGGGCATCTCTGGAAGATTTCTACAACAGAGGCTGCCACAGCAGCCCTTCTAGCCACACCCCCATGAGGAAAGACAGCTGACAGCCAGGTATGGAGGGCTGACCATCTTCACATGTCCACTTTAAGTGGCACTCCTGACCCCTTGATACATGATAGACAACATTTGCTGTAAGTGGCCTCAAAACAGCAGGTGTTAACAGTTTAAGGACCTTTATTAAGACCATTACCTTCCTTCTCAGAACCTTGCTAAACACCCTACAGGAAGGTCACCTATAGCCCCAGACTATGTGTGTAAATGGGTAGAAAAATTGTTCTAGTTCAATGATGAAAGATTGGGTGCAAGATAGATAAACTGTAGGGGATAGTCTCAGGATTCAATACATTAGTTGACCTTAGTTTAATACATTGATGAGATTTAGAGGCAGTCTTTCTGTTGCACTTGCTGGCTGGATAGCTAACTTTTCACTCCAGCAGCCTCCACCCCTATTTTTTGTTTCTTCTTTCTTGTGTCTTCAGTTTAACCTCTTAATTCCTGCATTAACATTTTCCCAATCTAACTTAGGCTTTCATAGTTGGGGCCGGGGGGGGGGGGCCCCGGGGTTTCTTTAGTAATTAGCTTCTCCTAAGGTCTCTTTCTACTTGGATATATTGCCCACAGCAGTTACCCCCCTCTCTTAAGATTACTCCACTTCCATTTCTTTACGCCTCTTGGTCATAGCCTCCTGTGACAGATATTTAGCTTCAAGTCCATAAATCATAAAGTTTCTCTGTGTGCATTTTTATATATGACTACCTAAAAGGAAGCATTTTTATATATGACTACCTAAAAGGAAGGTGATGATAAACAATATAAATAGGGAAAGAGGTATTCCATTATAATCTTTCTACATTTAACTCCTTAAAAAAATTACATGTAATCCCAGAAAAACACAGAATATCAAGAAAGCATAAGAAAGAAGAGTAATGATGGAGGGCTTGCCCTGTCAGATATTTAAATGTATTAAAGAGCTAAGGTAGTTAAAATATATGGTACTGACATAAGAATAGACAACAGAACAAAATAGATAACCCAAAGCTAAACCCTGGCATACACGGGAATGTAATATATGATACAGGCATCATTTCAACTCCATTGGGAAAAGATGGATTAGTCAGCATATGGTTTTGTACAACTGGGTAGTCGTCTATATTAAGAAAAAAGGCCAGTCCTTCCTCATTCTTTATCCCCAAATAAATTCCAAATTGTTTTTTTTTTTCCAACGTTTTTTTAAATTTATTTTTGGGACAGAGAGAGACAGAGCATGAACGGGGGAAGGGCAGAGAGAGAGGGAGACACAGAATCGGAAACAGGCTCCAAGCCATCAGCCCAGAGCCTGACGCGGGGCTGGAACTCACAGACGGCGAGATCGTGACCTGGCTGAAGTCGGACGCTTAACCGACTGCGCCACCCAGGCGCCCCGGTTTTTTTAATGTAAAGAAAAAAGCTATAAAATCCTTAGAAAAGGAGACAGCTTAAAAGTACCTACTAAAAATTTAAATGCACATAACTTTTATTTAGGAATTCTGATTTCTAGTATTGACCCTAGAGAAATACTTGAATATGTGTACAAAGAGACATGACAAACATATTTTTATTGTGTTATTGTTTGCAGAGAGATAAATTAGAAACAACCTAAATATTCACCAGTGAGTTAAGGGTTAAACAAATTTTGATACAGCCATATTACTGAATACTACAGTATTCAGTTAAAAAGAATAGATTGGACTGTATGTACTGATGAAAGATGTACAAACCATGTAGTATTAAAAATTGCATAACAATGTATACAGTATAATTTATGCAAAAGCAAAACAAAACTAAACCTTAATTTGTGTGTGTATGTGTATGTGTATAATAGAAGCTTGAGAAAAATATACATCACTCTTAATAAATGACTTCTTGGAAGAAGTGGGATTGATTTTGTCCAAAGACATTCACCTTATCTATGGAGTTTAATTTTTACAATAAAAATGTACTAGCACATTGTTTGCATAATTAGAAAGTAGTAGTTAACATATGGCAATAGTCCAATTATAATTTAAAAAAACTTGAGAAAATGAAGAATATTTATTAGTATTTTTACTATTGCATATGAGCTGGGTACAGAACATCTTTTTAGGCATAGACATTGAAGGAAAAGTTTAATTCATCTGACTCCATTTTTGATTTTGAATCTTAGAGAAATAGAGAAATTAAAAGAACAACCACAAATAAGATCGAAAGACAAGTGAAAAGCTGAGAGAATATATTTGTAGCAAAATATATTTTCAGTAGAAAATTAGTTAAAACTTTAAAGAGGTCATTTACACAAAAAATATAAATAATCAATAAATACATTAAAAGAGACTTCACTGTTGACCATGAAATTCAGATTAAAACAGTAATGGGAGATTGCATGTCTTATACTGACAGAGATTCTTAAAATGGAAAATGCCAACCATGATAAAAACATGAAGAGATATGCACTTCCTTGTAATGTTTTATATATATATATATATATATATATATATATATATATATACACACACACATGTTAGTTCAGTCTCTTTGGAGAGCTATGTGGCTAGGGATCAAAATGTGAAAGGCAGGGGTGACTGAGTGGCTCGGTTGGTTAAAAGTCAACTCTTGATCCCAGCTCAGGTCTTCTGTGCTGCGCATACAGCCTACTTAAAAAAAAATGTAAAAGGCAGCGTGTTCTTTGACCCAGCTTCACATTTCCAGAAATTTGCCCTAAGGAAATAAGTGGAAAAGGACCTGACACAAGGATGCTTATCCTAATATTGTTTATAATAATAATAAATTGGATGTAACAGTAGGAGATTAAGTATATTGTACTAAATCAGTATTTATTGGGATATTATGGACCATTAAAATGATACATCAATCTATATTCATTGACATGAAAAATGACCATGATAAAGTGAAAATATCTGGTTAAAAACAATATAATGTGGTCCAGTCCTATTTGTGTGGGAGAGAGAGAGACTAATCTTTAAATAGCTGTCCTCTTAACGTCATTCAAGTCTTGGCTTAATGGCCACCTCTTCCTGATTAATGCATCTCAGCCTGCCCCACAGTCACCTTACTTCACATACCCTTGATTTATTTTCTTCACAGCGTTTGTCACCCCTGATAAATTTGTGTTGCTTATCTTGTATCATCTCAATAAAAGGTCTGTCTTGTTCATTGCTAGATTCCCTGCACCTAGCATAGTGCTTGGGCACACAGTAGGCAGTCAACGGGTATATACTGAATAATTCTGTGTGTGTGTGTGTGTGTGTGTGTGTGCAGCAACAGAGACTTTTAAGATGTTTACTAAAATATTAGTGATTGCTTTCCCTAAGTAGTGGAATTTTAAATGATCAGTTTTACTCTCTTCTTAGTATTTTTCTGAGTTTCTAGTTTGTTACAATGAATATTATTATTATTACCTTAAAAAGAAGGAAAATCATTATGAAAGAAAAAGAGAGACAGGGAGGGAAGGAAGGAAGGAAGGAAGGAAGGCTGGAAGGAAGGAAGGAAGAGAAGAAGGAAAGAAGGAAGAAAGGAAAATTGAGGCTGAGTAGTGTCTGGCTGGCCCAGTCCCCCTCCTCTCTCACTCATCTCCAAAGTCTCTTCACTCCCCTTTCCTCAAGCTCTTTCCAAATCCCAA
Organism: Herpailurus yagouaroundi; assembly: GCF_014898765.1. NCBI lineage: Eukaryota > Metazoa > Chordata > Mammalia > Carnivora > Felidae > Herpailurus > Herpailurus yagouaroundi. Next base: position 95,998,364 of record NW_024412395.1, read on the forward strand.
GAATTTAAGAATGTCCTTTGCTGGACAAGTAAGTCAGATACCTATCTAACACAGCAAACATGTGTGTGTACACATGCAGCACATGTTTTATACATGAACACAGAGCATGGACATACACATAAACATTCTTGCAAGGATCCATTGAAGACCATTTAGGGGCTCCTGGGTGACTCAGTCAGTTGAGTCATGATTTCAGCTCAGGTCATGATCTCACTCAAGCCCCACATCAGGCTTTGTGCTGACAGCGCGGAGCCTCCTTCAGATTGTCTCCCTCTCTCTCCCTCTCCCCTGCTTTCTCTCTCTCTCTCTCTCTCTCTCAAAAATAAATATCTTTTAAAAGACCACTTAAATAATACTTTTTGGCATAACTGCCATAGAAGGCCCATTATCCCTTATTCAAATAATAAACATAGGGGAAATTTTTTGCTTCACATTAACTCACTGATATCCTTTCTTTTAAAATTTATCTTATTTTTTAATGTTTATTTATTTTTGAGACAGAGAGACAGAGCATGGACAGGGGAGGGTCAGAGAGAGAGGGAGACACAGAATCTGAAACGGGTTCCAGGCTCTGTCAGCACAGAGCCTGACACGGGGCTCGAACTCACAGACCGCGAGATCATAACCTAATCCGAAGTCGGACGCTTAACTGAGCCATCCAGGCACCCCAGTTTATCTTATTTTTTTTAAGTAGGCTTCATACCCAGCGTAGATTCCAACATGGGATTTGAACTCACGACCCTGAGATCATGACCTGAACTGAGATCAAGAGTTGGTTGCTTGGAGTGCCTGGGTGGCTCAGTTAGTTTAGCATCCTTCCGACTACAGCTCAGATCATGATCTCATGGTTTGTGGATTTGAGCCCTGCATCGGGCTCTGTGCTAACAGCTCAGAGCCTGGAGCCTGCGTCTGGTTCTGTGTCTCCCTCTCCCTCTGCCGCTCACCAGCTCACACTCTGTCTCTCAAAAATGAATAAACATTAAAAAAAAAAAAAGAGTTGGTTGCTTAACCAACTGAGCCACCCAGGTGCCCCCACATTCTTGCTTTAAACAATGAGAACTAGCACAGTACCTGGCATTTAGTAGGGTCTCAAGAAATGTAAAATAGTGACAGTTTCCATGTTTGTCTTTGGTTGCCAATAAGTATACAACTATTCGTTGTTGAAAGAAAGATTTCATTCTTTAATCTGTTTTGGAATTTATTTTTGTGTGTAATGAGAAGTAGAGATATAACTATATTTTCCCAAATGAATAACAAGTTGTGCCAACTTTTCAACAGTCTTCCTTTCCCTACAGTGAACGTGATCTTTATCTTTTATGAAATTTCCACATATGCATGGGTCTGTTTCAAGGCTCTACTCAGTTCCACTGGTTTACTTAACTATTTTTATGCCAAATCACACCTTCAATAACTGCAGCTTTGCAGTAAGCTTATTGTTTTTTGGCTAACATTGTCTAGGCTACTCTTTTTTTTTTTTAATTTTTTTTTCAACGTTTATTTATTTTTGGGACAGAGAGAGACAGAGCATGAACAGGGGAGGGGCAGAGAGAGAGAGGGAGACACAGAATCGGAAACAGGCTCCAGGCTCTGAGCCATCAGCCCAGAGCCCGACGCGGGGCTCGAACTCACGGACCGCGAGATCGTGACCTGGCTGAAGTCGGACGCTTAACCGACTGCGCCACCCAGGCGTCCCTGTCTAGGCTACTCTTAAGCATAGTCCAGAAGAACTTTAGAACCAAGCTTATATTACTTTTATAGACCAATTTGGACAGATTTGACATTTTCTGATATTGAGTCATTCTACCCAGCATCATGCTAAGTGTTCCATTTATTCAGGTCTTCTTTTTTGTTCATTAGTGAAGATTTGTCATTTTCTTCGTTTAGAGGTTTCCATAGTTTTCATTAGGTTTATCTAGGAGCATATTTTTATTGCTGTTGTAAATCTGTTATTCCCAATTCTTTTCCTTATTTTTATAGAGTTATAGGATAACCATAAGTTTTTGTATGTTAATCTTTGTATGTGACTAGATACACTAGTTTCATTAATTCTAATTGTGTTCCAGTTGGGTCTGTTGGATTTTCTAGGTATGAAGCTGTACTGTCTGCAAACAAGGACATTTTAATATCTTCCTTTCCAATATTTGCATATAGCATGTATCTTTTCTTATCTTATTGCATTGACTAGGACCTATAATAGAATGTTCACTACACTTGATCTTAGCCAAAAGGCTGAGAAGTAATGATAGAATGTTCACTGATGGCAGTGATCACAAGGTTAGAAGGGATAAAACAGATATATTGACCTTGTCCTTGATTTATGGGAATGCCTCTCATAGTTCACCAACTGTTTTTTTTTATTTGTCTTTTGAAACTGAATATTCTGTTTTGTGTATATTGCTATACAGTAAGTCTTCTCAAATAATTTTTTGGAAGTTGATAAAACCTTTATCAAAATAATTATTCAAATTGCCTTTTCTGAGGCATGTTGACTTACAGGGTACTGGGCATGCACAATTTGGGGATAAAGGATGGAGTGGCTGAATATTCCCTTGCAACTCCTCCTCCCCCCCCACCCAGATATTTGAAGGTAGAATGAGGCGATGTACAGAGAAAAATACCAGAAGTCAGTGATTTGAGTCCCTATTCTACCATTAACTAGCTAGTGATCTAAGTCAGTCATTCAACTTCTCTGAACTTCAGTTTTCTCAACCATCAGATGGAAACAAGGACTTCAGATGTCTATCTGAATTTGTGTCTATCAAATGGCTGTAACAGGAATGACAATATTACTGTTGTTGCGGTAAAACCATTGCTAAGGTAGTCAGCACTATTAATAAATATTGACAGATGGAATAAAGGACCGAGACAGAATCCAGAAAGGAGCCTGGAGCTGCTCTGATGAGCTCTGCTGGCCCCTGAGGCAGTGGGGAGCTCTGGAGACCTGGACCTCCCATGAGCTATCTATAACCTGGGTGACATGTGTTTACTCCTTGCTGCAGGCAAGGGTCCAGTGGGACCCATGTGCATCTCTCTGGAATGCCAGCCAGGGGACTTGCTTCAGCTGCTGGTATGTAGACACTTGTGCCAGCCAGGCCCAGGCCAGCAACATTCTTGAGTTGAGAGGCCTTTGGGCCAGCAGGCCAGGTACCTCTTGAAACTCCATACTCCAGGGATCCCCTGGCCCCAGGCTGGTTGGGGTCAGCAAGGAAGAACAGCTGAACCCTGCCTCCATATTGCACCTTCTTTTTGAACAGGGATGGGGATAGGTGCACAGGGGACACTAGGCGTGAAGCACCTTCAGACTGTGAGCATATGGAATTGTGTGCACACATGTGTGTGTAGATGCTTGTATAAACATCCATGCTTCAACAGGAAGTGGAAATATGCTGAGATTTGCAGCAAACCTGGGCCCTGCTATTTCCTCACTGGGACCTTGAGACTTTTCTCCCGTCTGTCATATAGGAATTAAAGAAACTGTTGTAAGTATTAGGTGAAACTGTCTGTGGGTGTGCTTTGTAAACTGTAAAGTGAAGTACACATATAAGGTGGTCCTGAGTTTTAGATACATGGTTGCTGATATGGTCATTGCACAGATGTGTGCAAGATGGACCCAGAACTTGTCTTTCTGCCTCTGTGTGCCAAAAGGGAAAAGGGTAGGAGTATTGGAAAGGTGATTATAGGAAAGTAGGATGAGGCCCAGAGATTGCCATCTGACCTCAGACCGTTTCCCACTTGTCCCATTCATTTCCCAATCTAGTGTTGCCTCAGATCTCTCCATACTGCAAAATAAAAAAAGGACAGCACTGCCTGAAGCCTCCCTGACAACTTCCTGCTGTGTTGCTAAGCAACTTGTCCTCCTCTTTCAGAAAAAATGAACCTGATGCTCACGCTCAGGGTCTGGCCTCCCAGCCTCCTTTTAACTACTTCTTCCTCCCCTAATCTCATGGAAATTAAGGAAGGAGCTCCTGACTCATGGAAGGAGACTTGGGCTACCATTGGAGGATTAGACTGGTGGAAGACTGAGCTCACAGGGCAGGTCTCTGTTCTGAGCTGGTTGATGCTGGGGGTATGACACTTATGAAACAGCTCCCTGTGCTAGATTCTTTAGGCACAGTCTCTGCCCTTGCAGCAAACCAACAAGGTGGGTATAATCAGTATCTCCATTCTACAGATGAGGTCACCGAGGCTCAGAGAGAGTAAGTAGCCTTCTCAATTCTATAGGAAGTAGGCAAGGGTTGGGTTTGAATCCATGTCCATTTGGTCTCCTTCTACTCTATCATGTCATTTGAGATAAATGTAAGGGACACAGTTGGCCACAAGACTTCTCTAATTTATGTCTCACTCTATTTGTCTGGAATCCATGGTGAGTGCTGGAATTGGAACCTGTCCTGGGGTTGGGCTGGGGTTTGGGCATATAATCCTGCCACTTCCTGGGCCTCTTAGAATCTTAGAATCTGCTCCTTCCTCCATCAGAGATGATAGTAAAGGGTGGGGGAAGGAGTGAGTTGGGCTGCTAGGGTTTGAATCACGTCTCTACCATTTAGCAGCACTGTGACCCCAAGCAAGTTCTTTAACATCTTGTGCCTTAGTTTTCCTCATCTACAGAATGGGAATAACACTAGAACCAACTCCAGAGGGTTGTAAGGATTAAATGAATGTAAAGCTTTTTAAATAGTGCCTGGCACATAAGTGTTCAATAAATAGTACCCTTATTATTATTATTTCTAGGAAGCTTTAGCATATAAAGCTCTTTCGCATCCTTAGTGGTTAAGAGAACTCACTGCTTCTGAAATGAGACTGGGTTCACATTCTGCTCTGGCCTTTTTCACTGTGTGATTTCATTAACCCCTCTGTGCCTCAGTTGCCTCATCTATAAAGTGGGAGAAATCATAATGTCTATTTCAAAAGATTGTTGTAAAGACTAAATGCAATTTGAATGTTCGCTATGGTAATATTAGTTGCTGTAACAAGAAAACTTCCAAACTTCAAGGAATAGTCTAATGCATGTGAATGGATGACCTCTCCACGGGTGTTTTAGGAACCAGGATCCATCCACATGGTAGCTCTGCCTTCTTTCAGGAACTAGTCTTCATCTGAATCCAGATGGCAGGAAGGGAAGAAGAGAGTATGAAGAAGGGACATCCACTTCTAAACACTTTGGCCTGCGAGCAACACATAGTATCATTTTGAGTCATATTCTAATGTTTATTTATATTTGAGAGACAGAGAGACAGAGTGTGAGCAGGGGAAGGGCAGAGAGAGAGGGAGACATAGAGTCCGAGGCAGGCTTCAGGCTCTGAGCTCTTAGCACAGAGCCCGACATGGGGCTCAAACTCACCAGTCGTGAGATCATGACCTGAGCCAAAGTCGGATGCTTAACCAACTGAGCCACCCAGGTGCCCTGCTCTTGTCCACTTTTAGAAGAGAAAACTAAGTCTCCAAATAGTATAGACGGATTTCCAAAATCACATTAGCTGAGATCCTATAATTCTAGATTATGTCTCACCCCAAGAATAAATGGAGGATGCACTGGGTATGGGAGGCCACCCCATGTGCCTGCGGTGTGGCTCCATCACCAGTCAAGAGGCTGGTTCTTGATGAAATTCAGCAGGTAGGTCCAGGACAAGGTCTGGACTGGCCTAGAAAAGTAGATGTAGCCACTCGAGTTCCTCCCAGGACACATGGGGGCATCTGATTGGGACTAGAGGGGGAAGAGGCAGGTGCTTTCTTTGTTTGGTGTGGTTTTTATTTGTTTTAATAGAAAACGCTGATATATGTACCAAGGTACTTATATAATCATTTAATCTTTCAGCCATCTCAGGTAGGTTCTGTTATTATCATATTCATTTTGCAGATAAGGTAATTGAGGCACAAAGTAGCAAAGTAACATGCTTGAGGTCACACAGCTATCAAGGAACAGAGCAAGCACCCCAAACCAGGAAGCCCAGCCCCAGAACCCTTGATCCTAACCATTACACTATGTTGCCTTTGTCTACAAAGACAGGAAAGAAGGAAATAGAATTCTCAGAGAGAGAAAGTCACAGTCAATGGGATGGTGGGTCACTTGCCTCTGCATATGAAACCCACCATCCCAAGACAGAGGAGACTCAAGGAGAAATAACACTGACAAAACTGAGGTAGGAAATGCCACCAAAGCCAAGGTGCAGTCAGACCCCCAGCCCCACCCATCATACCGTGATCTCCAAACTTGTAAGAACATAAGCAGGAAGGTGAAGTCTTGCAAAAGACAATGGGGCAACAAAACAGTCTCTGATTTGTTATCAGAGAGAGGCCCTAACTAAGGGCACTCATAAGACAAGCCATCAATGTGCCCTTCATAACCAATAGTCTTCTGCTATGACAAGTAGACAAAAGTGTATCTGCAGGGGGCACAGCAGCAGGTCATATCTGCATGAGGAAGAGGCTCTCCAGGAGAGAGATGCTGAGGACTTGAGCTCTGGGATCACAGTCACCTGACTTCTCTAAGCTTCAGCTTCCTCATCTGAAAATGGAGATAGTCATCCCCACCTGGCCAGGCGGTGGCCTGATCAAAGGGGATACCACATGAAAAGCATTAGCATAGGGCAGAGCCTGGCAGAGTCAGGTTCAATGAGTGGTAGGGCTCATTTTTATTATCAGTAGGTCTACTTGAGATGAATTACACATAGGTTGAGGAACAAGCTGAAGTTAAGTGCATTTTAGAGACATGTTGAAAAAAAGATGAAGGCTAGAAAAGCAGAAGGCTCTAAGAAAAGTACAACACAGAAGCCCATTTTGATGACTATGTTTGGTAACAGAGCCAACATATGGGCAAGTGCTCTGTCAGCCTCGGTGCCCTAGGTGGCATTGTTGCTCCTTGACCGTGCAGGTATCAGGCAGCGTGAGCACAGATGTCCTCATGCCGCATGCTAGTCGGGCTTCTGATTCCATCTGCAAGTGGAGCTTGGTGACATGGAACATACATTACTAGAGGAGACACAGGTCTGTGTAATCCTGGTAGGTGGTGGGAGGGAAAGCAGGCAGTGGGAGGGACCCTAAAAACAAGGTGATCAAAGCCACTCAGGATGATGGAGAAAACTATCGGCACTGAGAAAAGGCTTGGGAGAGAGAAACCAGAAGACAGAGGTCTTAGAACAAGCCCAAGACTGTGGCAAAGTCTCTTAATGTCTTGGGCCTTGGTTTATATATCCTTCTAGTGGGTGAAGCAATCCCTACCCTGTCTTCCTCCCTGACCTTTGAGGGGACCAATAAAAGAATGGATGTGGAAGTGTTTTATAAACTCGAGAGCAAAATATATGGGGTGTAGGGGGCGGGGTGGGGAGTGAGTCATATTTTTACCAGTGACATAAATGAGGAGATTGAGAAAAGGCTCAAGACTTCAGGGAATGCAAGACGGGCTGGACCCTGGATTGGGAAAGGGAAGAAATGTTGGAATCAGTACCTTGGGAAGGCCAAGAACCAAGGGGTTAATCATTAATGAAGACAGACTTGAATCATCAGGAAGCTAAGTGTGTTAAGAGCTAAGTGTGGCTTCTTTAGGGCTCTGGTGAGAGTAGAGTCATCCCAAGAGCATAGTAACTCAGGCTTGGAAACATCTTGGAGGCAGTGATATTGCCAGTGCCAAGATGGCCTGGAGAAGAGAATACCCATCTATGGGTTGCTGGGGCTGGACACAATCTTAGAAATCACCTTGGGAAGATATTTTCCAACTTTTGGGGGATGGGGGGAACAGAGAGGAACCCAGGTGACCTTTGAGGTTCTACAGAGTAGAATTTGCAAATCCCTGGCTGAGTCTCTATTTAATAAGATAGAATGGAATTCCAGAGAAGAGATGTGATTGTCCAAAGGTCACATAGCAAATTAGTTGCCAGACTGGGACTGGAACTCAGGTTTTCTTGCTCGCACTCCTGTATCTTAGCTTCCCAAACTGGCTCTGCGTGCAGGAAAACACAGAGGGGCAGGGTGGGCTTTAAGGATGTGATTTCATAGGTAAGAAGATCCTCCAATCTAACAACACCTCCCTTCAGCTGCCAAATGGCACCTAAAATCCTGCCTTTACCAAGTCACTCACAGGACTTCAAGAGTCTCAAGATTGGAGAAGTTACCTTGTTCACCTCCCCCTCGACCCCTCAAGGAAGGAGCTGCTGAGTACTGACAGAGGTGCTTCATTAGATCAAACTGATGGGATCTGTCTTCCCGTAGCTTTCTACCACTTGTCCTAATACTGTCGCGCACATCCAGGTTCTCTGCCACGGGGCAGCTCGTTGAGTAATTGAGGACGCTCTCATGTCCCTTTCCCTAGTTTGATTTCCAGACTACATCTCTCATTGTTGTTGGTTCTCCAACATTCTTTCTTTTCACTTCCTGAGCCCACTATTCTGTATACTCTCCGTTTGATGTTTTCTTGGAAGTGTTCTCTAACACTGTGTACTGTATGCTGGGGGCACAATCATTAGAGCAAGTGGGTCATTTCCTTCATCCTGGGTGCCATAGCTCTATCAATGCATCCTCAGATCACAATGGTCTTTCTGCATTTCATCCTTCAGACTTCCGTTTAATGTTGCGTTGACTAAGAAGCCACTAATTTATACACAGGCTCTACTGAGCCACTTCCTTGCCATGCCTCACACTCTGGCCTCCTGTCTTTTCATTTAAAGATCTAAGAGCAACGGGGCGCCTGTGTGGCTCAGTCGGTTGAGCGGCCGACTTTGGCTCAGGTATTGATCTCGAGATCTGCGAGTTGGAGCCCCATGGCGGGCCCTGTGCTGACAGCTCAGAACCTGGAGCCTGCTTTGGATTCTGTGTTTCCCTCTGTCTCTACCCCTAACCCACTCATATTCTGTCTCTGTCTCTCTCCAGAAAATAAACATTAATATATATATATAAAATAAAGATCTAAGAGCAAGACTTCACACTCCTTGCCAAAAAATTTCACCTTGTTGCATTTAGCCCACAATTCTTAGCAGCCCAGATCTTTCTGGATCCTGGTCTGGCTCTCAGATGAATTCTTTCTCCCTCCCAGCTTCCTGCCCCCTGCAAAGAGGCCTTTTGCGTGTCCCTCCAAGTCACTGAGGCCCTCATCCCCTGGTGGTGGGACTCATCCCCTGGTTCATCTGCTCCATGGAATACACGAGCCTGACCTTCCACCCATGAAGTTTATAGTATATAGAAGCATAATGATGATGGAACATGTTTATGCCAGAATATTAGGCGACTACAGTAGGATACCATTAAATTCTAAAAGCCATAGCAAAAAGAAGGAGATTATGTCAAAGAGTTATGAATAGTGGCCTCTATGGGGCACCTGGGTGGCTCAGTCGGTTAAACGCCCGACTTCAGCTCAGGTCATGATCTCACGGTCCGTGAGTTTGAGCCCCGCATTGGGCTCTGTGCTGACAGCTCAGAGCCTGGAGCCTGTTTCAGATTCTGTGTCTCCCTGTCTCTCTGACCCTCCCCTGTTCATGCTCTGTCTCTCTCACTGTCTCAAGAAAATAAATAAATGTTAAAAAAATTAAAAAAAAATAGTGGCCTCTATGCAATGGGACTGTAGGTGATTTTTTTCCCCATGTTTCATTACACTCTTCATCCAACACATGCTTAATGAAGGCCTTATGTGTGTATTTCTCAAATTTTCTATGCTGAATATGTGTTATTCGGAAAACCAGGAAAATATCAAGTGACAATAAAATGAAAAAGAATGAAGACTTTCCCTGGGTGGCCCTTGAGGATTTCATCAGCACTTTTTGGGGGAAAGCATTCCAGCCCTCCCTGCACTTAGCTGTCCTGCCTTCCACCTGCATTTCCCCTTCCTGCCCACAGGGCACAGGGAAGTCTCAGCCTCCTGGCGGGAGCCCAGGGTGTTCTCCCAACAACTTGCCGGAAGCTTGGGATAGAAGCACCAAGACTAGGTGGAAGGGGAACGTTGGCCTTTGTGTGCAGCCCAAGGCCGCGGTCATCACGTCACGCACCTACCCAGGTGTCATTTTCATCTAAGGAAACGCGAAGGAAGTTTTCCTGCCAACAGTTTTTGTAAAAGGCGCAGAAATATTAGGAGGGTCATGGTTCCATGGGTACAGCATTCAGGGGGGCCTCCAGGTGGTGAGGAAAAGGGCTCATCCAGAATGACCCACTTGAGCCACTTCCAGAACTTCCTAGGGATGTAGGGCTAGGGCTCCCCCTTTGCCCTCCTCTCTGAAGGTCAAAGGAAGGCTGGGAGCTTCGGAGTCCTCCAGTCCTCGGTTAGGGTGAGACACCTGAGGTTCCACCAAGCTAAGCTTGGGCTTAGCCGCAAAACCTGGCCCTGGCTTACCCGGATCCCACCAGCAGAGGGCGCGCGCCACCCGCGAGAAGGAGGGTGCCGCCGCCAGCCACCGCTGGGAGGGGCGGGCGCGGACCGCGGGCTGGAAGGGGTGTCCCTCTTTCTGAAAATAAGGAGGCTGATCCAGAGAAAAGATGGCGTTGGAGATACAGGGGCGCGGGGTGGGGGGTTGTGAGTGAGTGTGAAAGTCAAAGTGAGTGTAGGCTGGGGAGGCGAGGGGAGGTGGGGAAGATGAGCTGGAGAGACTGAGGAAAAGTTGAGATGGTGTAAATATAACACAGGGTGGGGGGCGCTTGAGTGAGTGGCTCAGTCCGTTAGGTGTCTGACTTGGTTCAGGTCATGATCTCCCCGTTTTTGAGTTCCAGCCCGGCATCCAGCTCTCTGCTGTCTGCTTGGAGCCTGGTTCCAATCCTCTGTCTCCCTGTCTCTCTGCCCCTCCCCT
>NW_024412395.1:96014123-96054966 GCF_014898765.1 Herpailurus yagouaroundi
GCCGCGGCCGCGGCCGCGGCGTGGGCGTGCGCGGGCGGCGGCTGGCAGGCCTGGGCCAGGCCCTGGAAGTCGAAGCGGTAGGCGTAGCGCTTGCCGTGCACCTTGCTCATGATGTTCTTGTCGTAGTAGTAGCGCAGCGCGCGGCTCAGCTTGTCGTAGTTCATGTTGGGCTTGCTTTTGCGCTCGCCCCAGCGCCGAGCCACTTCGTCTGGGTCCGTGAGCTTGAACTCGCCGTGGCCACCCTCCCACGCGATGCAGCCGGCGTTGGCGCGGTCCGCCAGTAGCTCCAGCAGAAACTGCCACAGCTGGATCTGCCCGCTGCCTGTGGGGACGGGGCTGTCAGCCGCAGGCGGGATGGGGGAGGCAGGAGGTAGGGGAAGAGGTGAGGCAGGAGACCGGCCCGGCCGGGTGGGACCCGGCGTCGGGGAGGGAAGGGGCGCGGCCAGCGGGGTAGCTGGGCGCAGCTGCAGCGGCTGGCCAGGGAAGGGCTGATCCGCCGAGCGGTCCTTAGCGCTTACCGCGCTTCTGCACAATGGAAATACGGCTCCTACCGAGGAGGACACAGCTCCGCCGGCGCCTGGGTGTGTGAGAATTGGGGAGGAGGGCAGGGCGAAGCACAGCCTCCTTTGCGTGGGAGCAGCAGCGGCTCTCTCGCAGGCCAGCAGGGGCCGCATAGCAGCCCCTACGCGGGCCGCCTTGGCCCTGCGCCCCTATTCAGCAGAGAGGAGCCCACACAACCGCACAGGGTAGTCTGCGCAGGTCGTCAGACTGCCCCGTCCCGGCTGGACCTTGTCCGCAAGTCCAGAGGGAAGAGGCAGGAGTGCGGCAGGATCACCCCCGCCCCTAGACAAGGCCTAGCCCCCAAAGGCGTGCAGTTAGTCGGACTGGCCCTGCCTAAAGTGGAGAAGAGGTGGAGGCTGGCTTTCTTGCGGTACCAGTCAGACAGGAATGGGGGCAGTGGCCCCCAGTGCGCGCGAGGACGGTCAGACTCTGAAGGCTCCCACCCTTCTCAACTGCCCAGTGCGCAGAGCACAGCTACTCGGGTTGAGTCCCCATTTTCGGAACAGGTGGGATTCTGGCATGTGGAGGTGTCATACTTCTCTGGGGCTTGACACACAGCTCTGAGAGGAGAGGAGACTGGGAAGCCGCTGGGGCTTGGCTCCCTGCCTCCTCCCTATCTTTGGCCACCTCCCAGGCTCTTCGGCCCAGTCCTGATTTCGGGATTTGCTGGAAGCGGCCGGTAGGTGTTTCCCAGATATGCCGATGACGAGGAGACAGAGGGCTGCCCGAGAATTTCCACTCCCTTGTTTTGGAGGCTCCGTCGGACAAGGGGAGAAAAATCTTGACACAATTACTTCCTCGCACTCTCTTTTAGGGGAAAAAAAGGGGGGGTGGAGTGTTCCTTCGAGTAGTCTGATGATTGCTTCCAATCAAGTCCGGTGGGACCTCTCTTCTTTTCTCAACCCCTCGCTCTAAACGCAGACCTGCTACTCACCCTCGCTTCAACCCCAATCCCTCCACACCAGCGCAGCCAGTAGCTGCCTGACTTCAGGTCAGGAGCTTTAGGGTCAGAAACAAGGAAAGGTTTGGCTGAAAACGTGCAGCTGGCACTGATGCAGACCGACATCAGAAGCTTGGAAACCCATTCTTGTTGGGAATCACGTTTCCTTTTGGGTAAAGCAGTTGCCAACCTTGTCTTTGTGGTTACCGTGACTTGGTGAGATCTAGGGTACTAAGGTAGGGAAGGGGAGAGGAGAGGAAGGTGGGGGAGGAGAGAGAAACAGGGAGGTGCGGGGCTTTGTGGAGGCTTTGCGGGAGGGCCAGCCAGGCTCTGAGACCAACAAGGCAAAACCTAGAGTAATTTAGAGACGTGCGGAACTGGGTGGGGAAACAAAGCCTAGCAGACTTGGCTCCCACAGCCTCGCCAGCCTGGGCCAGTGAGGCAGGTAGGTGCTGGCCCGGTGCTATGGTGAGGAGGCTTGGAGTGGCCAGGGAGTAATTATCGGGGTCCCCGTGCCCAGAGGTCCTGAGCCTTGTGCTCCTGCTGCCAATAGGGAAAGGACACCAAGCACCTGGGTCCTGGCCCTGCAGCAGAAAAGGCCAAGGGCTAGGATCCTCTCCCTCTGCCCTGGTCTGCAGGTCCAGCCCTGGGACCTGGAATATGCTGGAGCCAAAAGCCAAGTGCATGCCCCCTCTCCTCGGCCTCCACAGTATGCCTGCACCCTCCCTTTCCAGAGCCCTGCAGTACACATCGCTTCCACCCTCCGATCGGGTGGCCGGTGGCGCCCGTCCTTTTAGGGTGGATGCCCCGGCCTCCATCCACTGTCCTCACCCCCGCCCCCAGTCCGCGGGCCAGCTCACCTTTCTGTACCGCAGGGCTCAGCGGCCCCCACCCCGGGCTCTTCCCATCCTTGAAGAGACCGTCTCCGACGGGATCTGTAGCAGCGGGAAAAAACAGTCAGGAGGACCGGGGCGGAGGTTGTGGACTTGACCGAAAGGGCTCCGGGCCAAGGCTCGGGAGGGTGGGGGTGTTGGGGGTTGATTCCTGGGTGCAAGGCTGGGGGCTCCAGCCGCCAGCTCCTCCTCCCGGAGCCTGGCCTGGGCGCGCGCCGCGCGGAGCCCCTCCATAACGCCCAAGTCAGGAAACGCGTCCAGGAAAAAGGAAATCCGCTTTCCGAACGGGCCGGCGGGAGCCTTATAAAGCCGAGCAGGCAGTGCGCCTGGCGAGCGGGAGCGCCCGGAGCCCATCGGAAAGGAGAGGAGGGCGCCTGGAAGGCTGGGCTGGTGGGAACGCTCGGAGCACGGAGGTGAGGAGCCACGAGGGCGCAGGGGCGACGCTCAGCGGACCACAGCCTCCCAACGCTGAACGCACACGGAGTCAGTCCCCGGCCACACCGAAGACCTCTGCTCCCTCTATCAGGCTTTCTCAGCCCCTGAGCTCCCGCCCTCGGCCTCCCAGGTTCCCAATCTGCTCACTTGGAGTCCTTAGACCTCGCACTAAAACCCCAAACCTCTCCATCTGCCTTTAAGGTCCCCCGTGCCCTAGATTGCTCAGTCTTCCCAGCAATCCTAGTGTCTGGACCGCATCCCCTTCCCTTGGACCCCAGCAACCCCTTCCCATGCCCTAGTCCAAACTTCCGGCCCCAGGTCCCGGTGCCTCCAGCCCCCGGCTGGTCCCTGGTACCTGGCAGGTACATGTTGATCAGCAGGGGCTGGGAGGCGCCGCTCTGTCTCATCGCCGCCAGGGACTGGGTGGTGGGAGGTGGGGGGGGGGATGAGAAAGGGGGGAAGCGTCAGGCTTTGCGCTCCGGGGCACGGATCCCCGCCGGAGGCAACCGCGGGTGACAAGGAGAAGAAGACGGAACAGGTCCGACAGGGCCTGGCGGGAGGGGGCTGCCCGGGTGTGGCGGGGGATGGAGGGGGTCCTGGAGCGATGCTCCCAGCTACCAAGCTGCTTGGAACCCTCCGGCCCCCCGCGCGGGCAGGGGCCGCAATTTCCGTTTTAATTAAAGCACTGCTGCCTCGGCCCCCCGGACCCCGCCCCCGCCCCTCTTATCGCCCCATCGCAATAAAGTCTCCGACGCGCCGCGCCGCAGCCAAGCGCACCCAGCAGCCCCCAGCGCCCCGCAACCCGGGAGACGCGCGGGGGATGGGCCTGGGCCTCCCGCTCTGATAGGGGTCGGGAGCGCATTTCTTTTCCGCCTCCGTGACTCTCAGCAAACAGCGAAGGGGCAGAGTACCCGGCCCACCTCGGACCCCCGGGGCCACAGCCCCTCCTTCCGCCCATTGTCGCCCCCATCTCGGCTCCGCTCTCCTCCCCCTTCCTCCCCCCACCCCCGCCCGGGTTCCCGTCTCCAGGCTGCGTTATCTCCATCTTCACTTTTAAATTTCCGCTTCCCTCTCTCTCGCCTGTCGCTCCGCTCCCGGCCGGGCAGCAGTTGCTCCCTTTATCTCCGCCCCCTCCTCCTCCCAGCGCCTTCTCCCTACTCCTCCTCGCCTGCTCTCTACTCTTGCCTGGAGACCCGATCTCCTTCCCTGTTTCCCTCTTGCTTTGGCCTGTTCCCTGCCTTTTCCAGGTCTCCCAGGCCTTTAGGCCAGCGCGGGGCCGTCTCCCCCCACAACTTCAAGTGGGTTGCCCCTTCTCCCCCTTTCTAAGTCTCTCCTTCCTCATCTCGTCTCTTCTATGCCATCCCCCTTCCTGTTTCCTCTCTCTCTCTCTCTCTCTCTCTCTCTTTCCTATGTCTCTCCTTTTCTCATTCATTTGCTCCTAATTTGTGGCATGTGGTAGGCTCCTCTTCCTCCCCAAACTATAGCTCTTCCATCCATCCCCTTCCCCTCACCCCAGCCCACTATCCACCCTCACAGCTGCTCTCATCCTGGTTCTCTCTGAACAACTGGTACCTTGTTCTAGCAGGAGGAAAGGGGTGGAAACAGTGTTGTGTACTGTCTAAGGCCCCCCACCCAGGGCGGGAGGAGTTGTGGAAGCTGAAATCCATTCCAAAGATGCTGATTGTGTATTAGCAAAGCAGATGTGGTTCCCAAGTGGCCTGGAGTCTCTGTGGGGCTTCCTGGCTCAAGAGAGCCTAGCTAAGGAGGGATGCTAGCTGAAGATGAGGCTCTGGGCTAAGAGCCCCGCTGCAGCCATGCAGCACCTGGTGGCTACTGTCCAAACTGACACTGTTTGTGCCCAAGAGATGAGGAGACCTGGGGCTTCAGGTTACACTGATTGGAGTGGGCAAGTCTCCTGCAGAATCCATGATCCAGGGGTGCCTGATTGAGGATGGCTGAGAAGCCCAACTTCGGGGGCTCAGCAGGGAGGGCCCCTGCTCATTCCTCACTTGCTGTAACTGCTGGAGTGTTCATCTTTGCTGATGGAGGGTGCAAAAGTCAGAAGGAGCAAAGGAGGAGTGAGGGAGGCAGAGCCCAGGGGGAAATGGGAGATCTCAGGATGCCAGAGGATCCTAAAGGAAGAGAGATGGGGCTTCAGGATGTGGATGAAGAATCTGGGGGGAGCAAAGATAAGAGGTTAGGATCCTCCCTGGGGACCAAACCCAGGGCTTCACAGGAGGGGAGGGCCTAGGGGTGGGGTTGAGGTCCCAATCTCTTTCCTTCATGCCTTCATATTTCTTTCCTAGATAGAAAATGAGGGGCAGGAGGTCAGAGCTGAGAGAGTGGGGAGGCAGTGAGGTTCACCCACATAATGCTCTCAGCAGAAGGCTGAGACAGAAGGGAGAGATGCTCAGAGTTGGGGGTCTATCCAGACATCCCAGCTCCAGACTGGTGAGGGATCAACAGCTCAGGCTCTGTGCCTCCACCTCACTGAAGACTCAGGTGCTAGAGGGGTAGGTGAGCTCTGGAAAGAGTTTGAGAGGTGTCCCCCCCCCCATCCCTGACCCTGCCCTTGGGTCTTGGCTGCGCCTTAAAGGAGAAGACCTCCTTCATCCCCTTTTGGCCTTGGCCGAGTGCAGCCAATGGATGAGTCCCAGGCAGCTTCTCCTGCATCCTCCTTCCAGCTGGCTGGGTGCCAGTCCCACAGGGTTCTGCTGACCATCAACCTGCCTAGAGTGGGAGGAGGTTGGAAAGGTGGAAACACTCAGTTCTAGCCTGGCCTCTGCATCCCATACTCCTTAGTTTCCAATGTGGCAGGCGGAGTTGGACCCCTAGGTCCAGGAAAACCTAGAAGGTTCGTGTTGACAAAGCCTGAAGCAAATATTAGCTCTCTCAACTCCCAGGTGGGGACACTAAGACCTAGAAATCAGAGTGTCCTATTCAAGTTCACTCTGGCAGTTCCTACAGCTATCTTGCTGACTCCTCCCAGAAGCCACAGACCCTCCTAGAAGGAGGGCAGCTTAGCTGATGGTGGATACTAGATCTCCCTTTGTCCACTGCCTACCCTTGCAAAGCAGGAAGTGGAGAGGTAGACTGCTGGGCTCTGAAGCCAGTTGGTCTGAGTTCTGGGTTCAACTCCAATTCCCCCATTTCTTACTTGTACGGCTTTGGGGAAGTTAGTCCCTTCCGCTGTAAAATGGGGATTACAGTACCTACCATACAGAATTACGAGGCTTATATAACCTGTGCTGAACACTCAGACAGGCTCTATATACATTTAGCTATTGTTACTATTACCATCCCCCAAGGGGACATTTAGGACCAGGAAGGAACCCCAGGCTCTTCTGGGACCCAAAAAGGTTTAGGGCTCTGCTGAGGCTTTTAGCCACAGCTTAGGTCAGCCTCCCCTTAACAGCCTGGATTTGGGGTCAGGAGCCCTGTGTTTAAGTCCTGACTTTGTCACCATTTAAGTGGATGGCCTCATCAAACCTTCTCCCTCTCAGCCAGCTTCGTTGGTGAAATGGATGAAGTATGAAAGGTGTTAGGAGAATCAAATGTAACAGGGGCCATGGACTCTATAACTCATCCGGGTATAAAGCAGAATTCATACCCTACCTAGAATTTTGTCCCATGCTCTCCCGACTTAACCCTAGGATCCATGGATCGGGGATGGGGGGTAGTGCAAGGGAATGAGGGCCCTATGTTGACTGCCCCAGTGCTTTTCCATAACACAAGCATTTTCAGTGGGTTCTCCTTGAATCCTCACAACACTGTGAGATAGACAAGGCAGGGATCAGTAGCCCCAGTTTACAGGTGAGGGAGAAGAGGTTCACGGATGCTACATTATTGGGTCCCAGGTGTTCTGACTTCTGGTCCAGGGCTCTTTCTAAGGGAGCAGATGCCTGACTGCACAGCTGGGCCCTTGGGAATGGCTAAGGTCCAAGTCTGTTCTCCCTACCTTCTCTGGGCTTGGGCGATGATCTGGGCCACTTTCCCCCATTGACAGGTCCACTAGGGGCTTGAAAACACAAGCATCCCTGAATGACAGAGTGAGGGGAGTCCCCATGGCCTTGAAGGCCCTGCTTATGAGACTAAGGGTATCATTAACTGGGCCAGTGAGGGAACTGGGTAGAAACTGCTTTGGTGCCAAGGGCTCTGCTACCACACTCAGCCCCAACATGGCTATGGTCTTCTGCCACCACTCCAGAAACCAGGCTCATTGTGGTCAGTGGCTGTGGGGTAGACTTTGCAGCTGACCAACCTTCTGAAGAGAGGGAAGAGAGAAGAAGAATGAAGAGGGTTCTTGGGAACAGCTGAGAGGAGGTGCATAAAAATGCTTTGTAAATGTTGGAGCTCAATATCGCAAAGGGATTGTTATTCAGACAAAGGGTCTGGGGCTCCACTCAGAGAAAGTCTCCCCTTTCAAAGGCCCTGGGAGGCATGGAATTTCCCACTCATTTATCCTTTTACAGTGTTGCTTCTCTATCAGACAGAGATTCTATAAAGCTAGGAAAAGGGTGCAGGCTTTACTCAGTTGGATAGGGAGCCAAGCTAGAAGACAAACTCCTGGGAGTTAGAGAAGAATCCAACTGAGCTCCACATAGGGTTAAGTAGGTCCTGCTGTGCATGCTGGTGCCTGGCCCAGGTGGGTGGAATTCAGCTATGAGTGCTGTGATAGGACCGTGTGCACCCAAACCAGAGGATGGCAAAGGCACCATGTGTGTGCTATGGTACACCTGGACCAAGCTGATTGGCCTTTATCAGGGAGAGGTGTGGGACTGGTTGTCTTTAACAGGATGCCCAAGGTTCTTAACAGCCATTTTCTCAGCTCTGTCAGGATCTAGCCACATACATCCTAAGCCAGTTTATGCTTCATAGTCAACAGTCCCAAAGCTTGAGGGAAGAGTCAGGTTGACAGGGAAGGACCTTCAGAAGGATTAGGATGACGATCACAACGCAAGACACCAAGAAAGAGGCAAGAGGGGCAGGCAGGTTCAGGAACCTTTATTGAGGGTCCTCATGGGAGGTGTCAAGGCTGTGGAGCTTAGTGCTGGACTCTTCGAATGGACTGCAGCAGCCCAGTGTGGGCCTGTGTGCCAAATTCACTGTAGTTTCGGAACTCCCCACTGTGCCGGTCCCGCTCCAATACATACTGGTAGCCTCGATAGCCTGGGTACTGGTAGGCCACCCACCTAGGCCAGTGAGATCACAGGGGTGGTGAGCAGGCTCTGCCCCTACCCCCACCAATGTCCCCCATTAGCAGCCCTCCTTTTGCAGCCCCAGGGCCTAGCTCCAATGCCATTGCTTCAATTTTCCCTGCAATGATCTCTCTCCCCTATTCCCACTCTCCATTGCCTCTTCATCCATCTTTTTAAAAATCCCTTGCTCTATCCCCACATTGGCCCTCTGACTCTTATTCTCCTATTCTCTGCCCCCCCCCAGTCTGTCTCCATCATCTCACTTCTCCCGGTCCCCCAGTACTCAGCATCTCTTTACTATGTCTCTTAGCACCCCATCACCTTTCCCAACCCCCCTCCCTGGTCTCCATTGCCTCCCTTCTCTTCCCATCTCCCCTGTTCCAGTCCTGGGACTCACGCTCCAGAGCTGACTTTGAGAGAACCCACATCCTTGCTGGCCCAGCCCATGGAAGGCAGGGATGGGTAGTCATCAGTGAGTTCAAACTTGCAGCCCTGGAAGTTATCTCCCTCAAACAGGGTCACACGGCTGTCACTGTGATTCTGAAGCACAAGAAGGTGGGAGTGGTCAGGTTAGGCCCTCCAAAGAGGTATTAATGGGTACATTCTCAGCCCTACTCTCCCCACCTTGCCACCCAACACAAGCTCTGCAGACACTTTGGCTCCACAAGCATTCCCAAAGATCACTCCATCAGGTCCATAGCAGGCTAGGAAGCTGGGAGGCTCAGAAGTCCCTCGCCTAGTCCCTTCTATGGCTTTGGGTTGAGATGGTGAGACTGAGGGTTTCCCAGAAACCCTTCCAGGTCAGGACTAGAGAGCATCTTGTAATCTGGACCTCTTTGCAGAAGGAAAATCAGAGAGAAATTGAGAAATCAGAGAGAAAATGAGAGAAATTTGGCCCATGAACCAAGGCAGTTTTCTTAAGGGCCTCATTGACTACTCAATCCCCTGTGCAGCACCTTGGGAACAGCCTCTCATAGGGTAAGGTCCAACTGAGGGGTGCCAGATGGCAGAATCATAACAGACAGGCCAGGCATCAGTGTTGGCTGAGTCTGGGCTTCCATAGTCCTAGGGCCTTCCCCTCCTGGAATATAGAAGCTAGGCTGAGTCAGCATTTGCTCTTTGCCCTCTACCTCTCAGCCCCAGGCCTCAACAGTAGGGTACCTAAGTCAGCACAAGTGAGAAGTGAGATCCTCCTGTCCAGTGATTCATTTGATTCATTGCCAACACTTCCCCCACGTACATACACACAGAGATTGATCTATTCTCAACAATGATCCCTGAATTGAGTTCTAGTCTCATCGCGTTAACCCTTGTGTCCGAGGGCAAGTCACTTTGCCCTTCTGAGCCCCATTTCCATACCTGTATATGAGGCTAACAGCGGCCGTCCTAACCTTACAGGACTGTGTGATGGCAGAAGCACTCTTTAACAGGTGTGGACGACATGATGTGAGGAACATGGGTGCTCAAGACAGGCATGGGCTTGGCGCTGTCCGTGGTGCTGATTTTTGGGCACCTGACTGACGTCCACTGTCCCAACTTTCAGGGACTCTTCTGGTTCTGGAAGTAATGCCACTACCACTCATCTAGGAACTGTGTTTACACATTCCCATACACTGGATGGACAGCCTTTATGAGGTGCCATCGTGGGGTCAGGGTCTGGAGTGAGGAGGTAGGAAGCAGAAGGGGAAGGGGAAGGCTGTGCTTACTGCGCAGAGCACTGGCCGGAAGGAGAGCAGCTGGTCGCTGTGGTGGCCGCCACTGCCACTCCAGGCACTCCAGCGAGGATAGTCACCCTTCTCCAGAATGAACTGCTGTCCCTGGAAGTCAGGGTACTCAAAGGCCACCCAACTGGGGAAAGACAAAGAAAGCTGGGAGGCATCTGCCCCAGGCTCACTCCTTCCTCTGTCCCCACCTTGATTACTGTGATCGAAAAGACTGAGAACCTCATCTTTTTTCTCCAACCCCAAGCCCTTACCCTGACATACACAGCACATGGCAATATGGCCCCTCTAGAAAAACTAAAGACCGTATATAGCTGCTATCTGGGGTTTCAGGGATCCAGGCTTCCAGCTTAGCCTCCCCAGGATGAAAGGAATTTTCCAGGTTCTGAAGATCACCTACCAACGGTTCCTACCTCGAGGATTTAGGTGCCTGCAAAGGTAGGTGTAGGAACCCCCCAACCTGCGGTGGCAATCTGTGATAACAACAACCTGCAATAATCAGAGGCCTCAGCTCTCCCAAGCGCCCCAGGCTCTCAGAGACCAGGATGGAGCGAGAGGAAGAGATTTAGCTTCTTTTGTTACACCAAGTTCAGAACTATCTAGCTGCACAGAGAAAAACTCTGGGGAGGAAATAACTACACTGGGAACCCCTTCAGGGTTCAGGCCCATCTCACGGGGCTCCCACAAAGGGTTGCCTCTCGCCTTTATCCTTTTAGTTCACATGATTTGTCTTGTGGCACGTGGGGGAGTTCTGGGAGGCCAAGGGGTTTCCCATGTTGGTCAGTCTCAGGCAGGGCTAACAGTCTGGGGAACGGAGGGCTGAGAGCTGAGGTCCCAGGCTCGGAGCTTAGGCCAGGGGAGCCCGGCGGCCCCCAACCCAGCCCGGCCGCGCCTGTACCATCACTCACGCGCCATTTTCCACCTTGACGGAGCGCACCCTGCGCAGGCCTCCGCGCTCGGCGATGTTTGCGCAGTCGCTCAGCAGCCGGCAGCGGCGACCCTGGAAGTCCTCCTCGTCCCAGAGCGTGAGGCTGGCGGGCGGCGGGCCCGGCGCGGGGGCGCTGCTCATGCCGCTGGGGAGAGAAGGGTGGGACCAAAGGCTCAGCGTCCCTCAGCCCCCATCCGGGGCCCAGGCTCGCCCAACCCGGGTTGGGGGTGAAGAACGCGGGGCTGGACCAGGGCCGCTAGAGGCTCTCCCTCACCTCGCCCTCCCCCGCCCCGGAGAAACCCTGCCCCAGCACCGAGTATTCACCGGGTGGGTGAGCGCGGTACTGACGGAAAAATGGAGAGGCTGCGCGCGGGCCGGGCGTGCGGGGCTTTATACCCGGCCTCGCCTCCCCTCCCCGCATTCCCTCCCGCTGGGGTGGGGGGAGCTGAGTCAGCGGGCAGGATGCGGTCAGTTCTGGTGTCCTCTGGGGAGCCGAGGCCTTTCCCAAAGCCACCAATCTGGCCCCAGCCCTCCGGGATTACAATAGAAAGTGCTGAGGCACACGTCCCGCGCCCGCCACAGCTGAGGCTGACTCCGCTTTTTCTTTATTGGGGGCCTGAGCCAGGCAAGGCGCACCCGAGCTCTGGGCAGAACGCGCCCTCCCTGGCCCGGACACTTAGGGATGGAGATACCAGGTCACCCTGGGGACGCCCGGCTAAGACCGCCTATTCTTGACCGGAGGGCGCGGGGAGTTCTTCCCAATGTCTAAACTCCGCCTCTTCCTCAGGCTTAGGTCAAGGCCTCTCTTTGGGGCCACGCTGGGCAGGGAGGGTAGACACGACTTTCCGCAAGAGACTTTCCTCACGCCCCTCAGTCCTCTTTTCCCCGGAGGATCGGCCCGTTGTGGCTCCTTTCCACCCAAGCTTGAGTTCCCAGAACCGGCTCTGCGGTCCCGGAGTTTTCACCCGCAGGACTCGCCGCGAGGCGGCGCTGAACTCGGGGAGAGTGAACCGCCCAAGGGAGGACGCGGATTTACGAAGCGCTTAGAAATAATAGTAGCTAGCGAAGTGGCTCGCTGTGGTAGGTAGAAAGAATATTTCAACCTTAGCGCGACTCTCCCAATCGCCACACCGAGCTCCAGGGTCTGAGAGCTCTGGTTGGGAGTGAAGGGCCAAGGCTCTTACCCTCATTGCCAGCGCCCTGTGTGTCGGGGAGAAGTGTGGGAGGGAGAGAAGGAGGAGGAAAGGCTTGGCGACCTAAGGGAGGCTCCAGGGAGGACATTTCCTCACAATTGACCGCGGAATGTTCCAACCATCGTAGCTCTCAATGAGGCACAAAGACTTCTGGCAAAATTGTGAGTTTTCCTTAATGGAGGGGCTATTCCAGCAGAAGTGGAGGAGAGAGTGAGAAGGGAACTAATAATATTTTGTTGCTCCTATGAGCCAAGTGCTTTCTTTATAGACTCAACAACAGTCGAGAGCAGTAAGCTTGGATATACAGATGTGGGAACTGAGGGTCAAGGGTGCGCCGACCTTTGGCCAGATTCACAAAACCGGTGTCGAAGCAAGATTAGAATTTAAACCTTTTGACTCCAAAGCCAGTCCTCTTGCCACTCAGCCTCCTGTGACTAAAAGGACTCACAGGCCAGATGCAGCCACCTCCAGCTCCTGGCAGGCTAGCCATGCTGACCGTCCATCTTTTCTCCCAACTGCCCAAAGCTCATTTCCACCTCAGGGCCTTTGCATTTGCTGTTCTTGTTGCCTGGAGTGTCTTAGTCAAAGACTTTGGCATGCTGGCTTCTTTATTACCTCCTGAGTGATGCTGTTCCTGGCATTTACGATTCATCATACCACCCTGTTTTCTTTTCTTCTTCTGTTTTTTAAAATGTTCTATTTAATTTTCAGAGAGAGACAGAGCAGGAATGGGAGAGGGGCAGAGAGAAAGGGAGATACAGAATCCAAAGCAGGCTTCAGGCTCTGAGCTGTCAGCACAGAGCCTGATGCGGGGCTCAAACTCACAAACCTGTGAGATCATGACCTGAGCTGACGTCTGAAGCCCTAGGCTTAACTGAGTAACCCAGGCACCCCTCACCCTATTTTCTTTACAGTGTTTGTCACTCTAAAGCTGTCTTCGTCTTTTGTTTATGTGTGTTTATGGCTGTACCGAGTGTCTCCCTTGCTAGAGTGTAAGCTCTGTTTAAGGAGGCAGGGGCTGTGTCAGTCCTGTTGTTATCCTCAAACCCAGCATGGTGCTGGACACATAGTAGGTGCTCAATAAAACATGAGTGAGGCAACAAAGTGGTCAGGCTGGGCCATATGTCTGGGGGAAGGGGAAGAGGAGTAGAGGAAATTACCCAGTGAGAGAGCTAGGGTAATGGTTTGCCCACTCTACCAACTCCCCCCCCACACACACACACACAAATTCTGGAGTGCTGAGAACAAGTGCTGGGAGCCACTGGAGCCTCCCTTGGGTCTCTCTTTTCATTGGTAAGGAATAGCTATTGAGGATCATAAGGTGTGTGAAGGTGGATGCCAAGAATAAAGTGCCCTAAAACTGAGAAGTAAAGCACAGTTAGTAATATTTGAGTCACAGCAAGGACGACCATATGGGGTTGACTGGAGACGGGGTCAGAACCATACCAATTCCCTGATTCCCTACCCTTGGTGGGCAGTGGTTGGAGAAACACAAATAGGGTATACTTTCCCCAAATCCATAAAGAGGTACAAAGTATCGAGGGAGGCAAGAGCCAGTCCTGGATTCTTCGTGTCCTGGCCCTTGGACTTTGCCTGGACATGGTGGGAGGTGAGAACCTGAATCTCTCCTTCTCTCCCTTTACCTCCCTCTTCCTCCATCTCTATCAGAAATTCTGGATTCGGCCACCAGGAGGCGCGGGCGGGACGCGACGGAGGAAGCGGGCGAAGAGGGTTGAAGTGGATGAGGGAGTTGGTCCGGGGCTGAGGTCGGAGGGGCGGTGAGCGCGGGTGGCGAGTGCGTCAGGCTGTGCGTCTGCGCTGTTCCGTGACGCTGGCGCTCGGTGTCAGCTTCGAAGGTGCGCTGGTGTCTCTTAGATGGACAGTGTGTTTGCGGGAGGTGGGGCGGGGGTCCTGGGCGCGGCCCTGAGATTGGGGCTCCGCCTAGGTGGGCAGTTTCCAGTTTCTCAGCTGGCCAGACAGCCACATTCTACAGTAGGGGCGCGCGCTCGCGGGGTGTGTGTTCACAGGCCAGGGAAGTAGTGGGGAGGAATAACAGCTGAGATCCAAATTAGAATTAGGAATCAGGCTGGGATTTGGGGGTGGAGACCCTTTGGGTGAAAAAGGACTCCGCCCCTTTTCTAGTCCTAAATTCGGCTTGTGGCTCTGCTCTAAGAAGCTGTGAGGCACTAGCCAGCCTCTTCCCTCCTGCATACCTCAGTTTCCTCATCAGGAAAATGGTGTGTAGGGCCCATTCATTGCTCCCCCTAGTTGTAGATGTCTGTGCCCGGCTCTCTCAGAAATGGGCACACCCACCAAGACCACCGATAGGCAGTTGCCTAGTCCTCTCTCAGGGTCCCCACATCCCCCAGACCCCTCCCTGGCTCTGGGCCTCAAAGTCATGGAGAAAGGGAAGAATGACCCACTGAGGGGAAGGGGCTGTCAGGTGGCCCTGCCTGGTGTGCTGGAATGGGACTCTGGGATCCCTGTCCCTTTTCTGTGCTATGGACCCCTGTCCCAGCCTCCTTTCTCCTTTCTCTGGTCCAGCTCCAGCCCCCCAGCTTCCCCCCACCCCATCCCAATCCCCTCCTAGCCCCCTCTCAACCCCCAGCAGCTGGTCCTGTTTGTTTTCCCAGCTCAGTTGCACTCAGAGCTTCCTGAAGGATGGATGCACAGGTGGCTTTGTTTGCCAGCTCAGCACCCTCACCCCTACCTCCTCTGCATCCACGGCCTCAGCCTTTGGGCATGGAGGGGGGAGTTAGACAAAAAGAAAATGGTGTCCCAGATCTACACTGCCAGGAGACCTCAAGATCTCATAGGGATCTCATCACCCTCAAAGAACTCCTACCCGCACCCTATCCAGCCCTGCCTCTCTTATGAGGACTTTCAGTCCCACAGAGAAATCTTCAGTCACCTTCCTCACGATTCTTCAAAATCTCACAAGGCACCTGAAGATCCCAAAGAGAAACCAGCAGACTCAGTCCTGTGTTCTAAGAAACTGTGAGGCCCTCAGACCCCAGTCAGATACCCATCCCATAGGGGACATGCACGCAGATCTGACAAAGAAACACTTAACCTGATCCTGGGCTCCCACCCAGGTCTCTATTCTTTCCATGTAGAGGCCCTGAGAATCCCCAGGGACATCTCCCTCACCCATCCCTGAACAGCCTGACTTCTCCGTATGGCCGGGCAGCTTAGAGCAAGCACCCAGTGGCCAATGTCCTCTCCTCAAGGTGGCCTGCTCCCACCTCATTTCACTGGGAAATCAGTCAGGGCTTTGGTGACTGAAGATGCAAATTCTGTGACTGGGGCCCTCCCTCCCCTGGTCCCACCACAAGCCTCTTCTTGGCGCCCCCCCCCCCCCCCCCCTGCCCCCCCCCCCCCCCCCCCCACTCCCCCTTCTAGAGCCTGGAACTGGCAGAAGGACACTTTCCCTGGGGCTGTGAGATCTGGTCTCCTGGGAGACAGAGATAAGTGAGTGAGAGATCAGTTCAACTCAGGCAGGGTCCAACAGCTGGCCCCAAAAGAGTGGGGGGGGGTCCTGTCGGGGCGGGAGCCCCACCCACATACCCGTTGTCTTACCCTGCTAGAAACAGAGTCCCTCTTCTCTGCCCCTCAGTAGGGTGAAGAGCTGGCTACCATCCGGGGAATTGGAAGGCCCCTCCCACTACCACCCACTCACCAGACGCAAAGCGATGGGGCTCACACAGGGCAGCAGGGAGAGGGCACGCGCATACATGCATTCACACGGTTGCAGGCACGCAGACAGATCCGGCAGGCATCACATGCGATCACTCTCCTAGGATTCAGTAGACCCCTCCAAATCACACTCATTTATGGGCACACACTTGTTCACTCACTTATTCCTCAAACGTTTAATACAATGTGCTGTGTGCCACTCTGTGCTGGGTGTTGGAGTACAAGTACGCCCTTCGCTTACACATGCACATATCCCATTCCACGGCCACGGAGAGGAGGAGAGAAGGTGTCTCAGTCACCCGCCCCTGATCATACAGACACTGAAGGGTTAAGAGTGCTCTGGAGTCTTGCGCTAAAGCCTGGGTTCAAATCCAAGCTCCCCTGCATATAAGCTGCACTCTACTTCTCAGTTTTTCCCTCTGTAAAATGGGGACAATAGTCTTAAAAAATGTGGTGAAGATTTAGGTGCATGTAAAGCACAGAATTGGCGTGCCATATGCACCCAATAAATGTTAGCTGCTCTGTCATTGTGGTTGTGGTTATAACTGGCTTTGCGGCATGGTTTACCCCGCCCCCCACACCCGCAGGCTGGGCTGGGCTGGGCTGGAGGGAGGAGTCAGGGCAGCAGGCAGAGCTCTGGGATCTGCATCCCCTTTTCCACATTGGCCTTGTGGAAGCCAGCCTAGTACTCAGGAGGGAGAGCCTTCCTGCTTCACCCCATTCAAGTTGCTCTGCCCTTGATCTCAGTTTAGGAGATCATGAGTGGGGAGGGTCCGAGGGGGTGTATCTTAATGTCCTTTGTTCTTGCTCAGGCCTCTGCTCTTCTGGAAAGAACACTTGAGAGTGGAACTGGGGACCTGACTTCGGGTCTGAGGCTTTGCTGGCTCTATAGGTGCCCTTGGGCAGGTCATTCCCTCTCTTGAGGCCCCAGTTTTGTACTAACTGCTGACCCTGGAAGGGCCCTCCCAACCCTGACTGCTGTGATCCTGTGATGCCTCAGGAAGGCTCTCTCCCCGCCCCACCCGGCCTCTGCACACCACCCCCCACACCTAGCCAGAGTGAGGGGGCGAGTTGCCAAGGTCGCCATGGGGACTAATCTCTAAGAAGGTCAGTGAGGCTCTGGTTCTGCCTTGGCCGGATGGGGATTAGCACCTGGGTATGAGGCCCCCTCCCCCCCCCCCACTGGTGCCTCCACTCCCAGGTCCCCTGACTCTCACATAGACCCTGGGTACCCTCTGCGTCCAGAGGTTCCAAGGCTGAGTCACAACCGGCAGGTGGGCAGGGGGTCGGTCAGCTGCCACAGCTGTCTGTTTCTCCAGCTGTGGCCAAGACAGAAAAGGGCAGAGACGGAGTCAGACCCAAGCCCCTTGCTGCTCAGTGCCCAGTAGGGCCAGAGCCTTGCCCCTCTTCATCTTTTGCCCTTTAATGGGGAAAGATGGGTTTCTCAAGAGAGGGGTATCAGCCCCACCCCCAGCCTTGGCTATAGAAGCCACTCGTCTCTCCTCTCTTGGGGGTAATTTCCCGCAATGTGGGGTTGGAAGCTGTTTTCACATGGTGGACCCCTACCTCCACAGACACTGTGCCTTCCACCTCTCGATACCCTGACCTTTGACCTGGCACCTTGGAATCTCTCCATCTCTCTGAATTGTGCATCTCTTGTTAGGTCGCGTTGCCTCTGTGTCTCTGCCTCCGTCCATTTTCTCTGGTTTCTCTCCGGTTGTCTCTGCCCTCTCTCTAGCTCTGGCTTTCACAGGGGGATGATGAGAGGGCTGCAGCTCCCCCCCTCCCCGTCCTGAAATCTTCCCTGTGTCTCCCATCCCTTTGGGCTGCACCCTCTGTCTGTCCTTCTGTCCTGCTTGTGTTTTCTGCTCTCCTCCTCCCTTCCACATTTCTCCTCCACGCTTTTCCCATCCCACCGCCACCCGCACTCCCACTGCTCAGTCCCTCTTTCCGCTTCCTCCACTACCTGTCCCCTCCCCCGCCTGGGGTGCTGACAGGGATGACAGGAAGCAGGCTCTGGCTAGGAACAGGAAGGGGGAGGGGTAAGGGGGCCCCTCGAACGCCAGCTGCTGAGCACCCCCCCCCCTCCCAAGCCCCGCACCTGCAGGCCAGCCTGGCGCCTGGAGTCTCCGCCCCTGGCCAGGCAGGGAGGAGGGACCTGGACGAGAGGCCCGTTCCCTGGCCCTGGTCTGGAAATGCGGGTCTTGGGGACTGGGAGTGGAGTTCTGGGGGAAATTGGGCCCTGGGGGGGGGGGGGAAAGGCAGTGGCTCTCAGTCACAACGGCCTCTGGTGGCCTGCCCGCTGCTGGCCTCATTCTTCCCACCCCCCCCCTTAACTGTGGGGGCAGTCATTTCAGGGGGAGAGCTCTTCATTGTGCAGCCCCAAGATTTGGAATCCCAGCCAAAGGTGGGGAGTTTTCACCCCCTTCCACGATTAGGGAGGGGAAGAGGAAGCCCTCAACGACACAGGGAAGATGTGCCAGTGCTGGGTCAGGCCCCTAACAGGCAAATCATTCAGTGCCAGGCAAGGAGCAGAGGGCTGGGCCCAGGACAGAAGCCTGGTCAGGGGGCCAGGATGGGGACTGCACATATCCCAGCATGGGGACCCATGGATGCCCCCTCCCTGGGGCTGCTGCAGTCCACCCCCTCCCAGAACTGCCTGGAATCTGTCAGAGCCATCTCATCCCCTCCCCCTCCCTTTCTCTGTGCAGAGGACTCAGCAGATCCCGAAGGCCCTGCGGGTAGGTAGTTGGGTGGGGGTGATGGGGGGGGGGAACAAGTGGAGGGGACAAGCCAGCACCTCCAGAAGCATCCAAAATGGAGCTGGAAGAGACCAGTGACTCCTCACCCTCCTCTTTCACTGGGGGCTACCTCTGTCGGGGAGTACAGTTCCTACCCCATGATGCTTCCTCACCCTAAGGGGAAACTGTAGCTCCTTACTGCTGTCCAAGGAGGCTTCCCTCCACCTACGACCCTCTCTCTGGGGCTAGACCAGCATCACCATCAATGTTGAGAGAGGAGGAATGACGGACACCTGGAGTGAAAGGACAGAGACTCAGCTAAGGGCTCACACTGACCTCAGGCTGTGTGTGGAACCCTCAGTTCTAGACTCTCCGGGGCAGGAGGCCAGGGGTCTAAGGCAATCTCCAGCCCCCTCCCTCATGTCAGATCTTAACACTTTGACTCCCTGCAGAAGAGGGACCGGCTGTCTCAGGTTTGGTTGTGGCTAATGACCCGTGGACTCCCACCTAAGATGAGGGCCACTGAGACCCACCCTCTCCCCCAGCTGCATATAACAGGAAGCCTTGGGATTATGAAGTTTAAGAAAGGTGGTTGGCTGTGGTGCCTGGGGACCCCACTTGGCAAGGGCTACCAGGCCCCATTTGTCCTTTTCCATCTGTCTGTCTGTCTCAGACACGGGAAGACTGAAAGAAAGGCCAGGGAGATGGCAGGGAGCGAACCCTCAGGATGTCAGCACCAAACAGATGTGAAGGAGCAGACTTGATCTTCATCTGGTTCTAGCTCCCCCACCCTGATTTTCCACACCTCCTCACAGCTAACACTCCAATCCCTCGAAGGCCTCCAACTTCCCAGGTAAGTGGCTCAGCATTATTGCTAGAAGCCCCGAAACCAGGATCTGGGGACTGGTGAGGGCCTTGCCCAAGGCCAGACCAACCCCTCTGAACATACAGGAAAACCGAGGAAAGGCTGGGAAATGACTTGCCCAAGGCCAGAGAGGTCGCTGGGACAGAGAGGGACTAGAAGCTGGGTTTCCACCTCCAGAAGGGCTCCTGTTTCGGCCACAGCCCCCTATGCCACCCGGTGGAGCCTGCTCAGCCGGCCCATATTACCCGGAATCGAGCCGGGCAGCCCCGGAGTTGCGGGCAGGATAAGGCAGGGCGGGCGGGGCCGGATGGGAGCCGGATCTTCCCCGGGAGCGGCTCGCAGCCTCTCCGACCCGTATGGCGGCGGCGGCGGCGGCGGCGGCGACGGCGACGGCAGGTGCCTGCGTGGCGGTCGGGCCCGGCCCCGGGGCAGGTGCTGAGAGGCCACCCCTGCCTCACGCGAGCCGAACGAACAAAACGCTCAGGTCCGGTTTGTGCGAGGGGCTCGTCGCGGGGCGGGAGCGGAAGGCCCGGGGCCTGGCTGTGGCCCTTGGTGATCTCCTGTCCTGGTCTTCCGCGAGCACAGTGACACACAGCGCTCCGCTAGCCGCCGCCCTCACCTGCGCGCATCTGCGGCTGACACGTCGCCCGCCGGGACGGCCACCGCAGGTGTGCACCTGGTCCGCCCCTCCCTTCCTGGCCACCCTTCACCTGGCCGGGCCGTGCTTGGCTTGGTCCCCAGCCCACTCCCCGGAGCTTGTGCGGAATTCTGGGCTCAGCGAGCCCTTATACGGCCTGCTCAGTCCCCGCCCCTAGTCACACACACACACACACACACACACACACACACACACACACACCTGTCCGGGCGCCCGTTTGCTCCAAGCAAATATTGACTCAGAGGAGGCGGAGCGCCCCCACCCCCTCCTCACCCCTGCCAGGGCTCTGGGGCCTGAGCTCTTTGGAGGCCTTGGCCGCGGGGGTGGAGGGGGGGTGTCGGGGACCTGGGCGCCTCTGGAACAACACCAGATGTCACTTTTCCACCCACCTGCCTCGGGGAGGGGGGGGTGGGGGAGGAGCAGAGGATAGAGGCTGCCGGGAGGAGGTTAGGGGGAGTGGGAGGGGAGGTGGGTATCCTGGGGGACGAGGGACACTCCCTAGGCTGGTGATTCAGATTCACGATGGGAATCGCTTAGTCGGGTCTGTGGCCCGCTAGCTGTGACCTCCACCCGCGTCCCAGCGTCTAGCTCAGCCCTACGCGACGTGCCTTGGTTTCCTTTCCTTCTCAGCTCTTAGCAGAGCCCCAGGAGCCCGGCAGATGCTGAGAAAGGGCTGGCGATGGAAGGACCCAGCCTCGGAGCAGGCGCAACAGGGAAAGGGGAGGGGTGGTCACCTCGCCGCGCGGCCACCTGCTGCTCGGACTAGGCCGGGAGCTCAGTTCCTGTCCACCAGGCAAAGGCCAGCTAGGCCCCGCCCGAAGCGCCCTCCACTGGCCAAACCAGGTCCAGCGCCCGGCAGAGAGCGGCGGGAACTCTCGCCCAGCTGCGCTGTGGAGCGGAGAGGCGCAACTTTCCAGCACCCAAATCTGCAATGAGTCGCTGCAGTCCACCTCAGCCACTCCAACCATCTGTCCCTCCCAGAACGCGCGCGAGAATTCCTCCTAGGTCGGGGAAATAAAGTCAAGGCAGATACGGGGGGAAAAAAAGGCTATATGCTTTACTGGCGGGGCGGTGGAGATGGGGGTCCTTAAAGCAGTAAGTCCGTGGGGCGGGGCGCTGACACCTGCAGAGTGTTGGTAGGGGGCGGCGCCACCGGGCGGGGCACCTCTGCTTGATGCAGCCCGAGGGGCGGCGCCGCCAGCAAGTCTGGAGTCACAATCCTGGAAGGCAGAAAGCCCCAGTAAGGCGTTGGAGAGAGGCTTCGGGCCGAGCCAGCCCGCCCCTGCCGTCCCTCGCGCCCTTCGCGCGCAGTCGGCGCCCCCACCTGGAAACGCTGAACGGGGGCAGGGCGATGACGCGCGGCCGGGAGGTGAGCACCACCTCCCCGCGGCTCGCCTCCACCAGGATGTTCTGGATCATGTTCTCCAGCAGCGCCTCCTGCAGGTTGGCGAACGCCGGGAGACTGCGAGTGGCGGGGACACGGGTGTCAGCACCGCCCTCTACAGCGCTCGCGTTCTCCGCTTCCTCTGTGCTGTATACTGTGTGCCCTGTGCTCTACGTGGATTCTCATTTAACTTCCTGCCCTTCCAACACTATAAGGCATCCTTGTCCCAATTTTACAGACCCCCAAATTGGGGCTTAAAAGGGACCAAGTTGCCAAACGTTACACTGGCTGGTGCCAGTGGTGAAATCCGAACCCAGGCAACTGTAGGCCCCATCTCATCTCAGGGCCAGGCTTGGGAAAAGGCATCCGGCGGTGGGAGGGTCCTGAAGGGACCAGGTGGGGCCTAAGGAATCCCAACAAAGACAGAAAGCTGCCCCCAGAGCAGCCCCAGGGGAAGGACCTACCAGAAGAGGTGGTGCTTCTCTCTGGCCTCTAGAAACCCATTTAAGAGACTTCAGAGACTAGAACTACCCCCTGGAGATGATGTGCTAGTGAATGTTAATAGCCGGGTCTTGGAGGGAAAAAGTAAATCTCAGATTGCCATTCTGTAAATACCCCCTGAAGGCCTTCAGCTCAGAGAGATGGGAGTGCAGCTGAGCTGGGAAGAGCCTTGCACGCAGATAGAGGCTGGCCCCAGCACACCACTGCCTCCCGGGATCCTTCTGTGCACAGCCACCCTCCAAACCCTCGCCTGGCTCTGGTTCCTCACCGGCTGATCGCCTCCTTCTCATCCTGCTCTTGCTCCTCCTTCACTATGACCTTCAGCTGCTGCTGCCACCGCCATTTCAGGGATTCCTGGGACATGCGCTGCCGTGTGGGCTCAATCGCCATCCAGGGCAACTTCTCTTCCTTCTCCAGCTCCTCTGCCTCCAGCTCCTTCTTGCCTGTCTCCTTCACCTCTTCCAGCTCCTCTTGTTCCTCTTCTTCCTCCTCCAGCTCCTCCTCCTCTTCGCTCTTCTCCTCCTCTTCTTCCATTTCTTTCTTCCCCAGGCTCAGTTCGTCCTCCTCCTGCTCCTTGCCTTTGTCTTCCTCCCAGCTGCTGGAGGATGGAGACAGGACTGGCGCTAAGTGTAGGCTGTTGTTTTGGGCCATGAACTTGGCTGACTGCTCACTCCAGAACTGGCAGAAGTAAGGTATCTTCTCCACCAGGTGTTGGTCCACGGCCTCATGGAAGATCTTGTCTTCTAGCAGACCCCTGCATGGCAGGGAGGAAGAGAAGGTCCTTGTTGAGAGGCCTTGCAGCCCCCTGTGGGTCTCTGACTTCCGTGTTCCCCAAGGGGCAGTGCCTGCCTACTATGTCTACAAATGGGTGCTAAGCGGGGAAGGAGACCTCTTAGTTGCCCCCTCTATCCCTTCTTTGGAGGAGGGCACCTCTGGGCCCTGTGGGTTCTTAGAGGCAGAGCCAGGAGGTCAGAGTCACACAGACAAGGGACAGGAGTCCTGGGTAAACAGTGAACTGGCTTGGACCTTATCTACCAGCCATGGACAGGACAAAACTTAGGATCCAGCCCTGAGGATTCCTCTAGCCAGCTCCATTAGAGCTGCCCTATCCTGGGGCCACCAGTGGAAGGACCTTGTAAGGAAGTTCTAGTTTTCAAGAAAGGAAGGGACTTCAGGGCCCATGGGGGAACCCAGAGTTGGCTGAATGAGTGCAGAGAGATGAGGGGGGTGATGAGGGTCCGGGGGTGGGGGTTGTCACCTGATGATGGCGGTGAGACAGTCAACCAGGAGTTGCTTCTCCTGCTTGGAGACAGGGGCCCACTTGTCAGGGGATTCTTCCTCAGAAGCCACCAACTCCTTCCTGGGGCATTTTCTCTTCGGCAGCTCCCTGGAACAGGCCGTGACATTCTGAGTGGTCTGGGCAAGCCACCATGCTGGGGGTGGGGTCATGAGCAACGGTGGTGGTGATGCAGTCATGAGAACATAGATGAACTTGGGGCAGGCCCTGGCTTTGGCCCAAATATAGTGCTACTGCATTTGGGGAACCAAGCCCAAACCTGAGTCGGCACAGAATCTGAAGAGGCTCCAAGTTGGCAAGGGAAAGAAAGTGGTGGGGCAGGAAGCCTAGTGAGGTTCCCCAGGGGGCAGAGACCCCTCCCTCCCTGAGAGTTCACCGGTGTAAGAAGTGGCCGGGAAAGTCGGAGAAGAAGTTGGCCAGGAAGTAGTCGGTGGCGTGTGCACGGGCAGTGAGGCCCAAGCACAGTATGCCTGGTGAGGGCAGCTGGGGACACAGCCAGGATGGCTCCTCCTTTGAGATCTTAAGGTTCCAGCTGGCAGGCCGGTTGAGAGGCTGCTGATTCTTGATGGGGGGCAGCGTCTTCGAAAAGGGGGAGATGTGGATGACAGGGGTTTGGGGACTCCATTCCCATCACCGATGGGTCCCTATCTCCCAACCAGGCCTTTAGGGCCAAATAGGGGTGTGACCCCTTCCTTCCAGGAAGCTGGGCCAGCAGTTGGAGGTATCTCTGGAAGCAAACAAGGATCTTTCAATTTATCCCAAGGAGATGGGGTTAGGACCTCACCTTGTACTTCCTCACAGGTTCACAGGCTGTACAATATGCCCTTCTCTGTGGAAGCAAAGAGACCTGTGCTTAGGATATAAGACGCCTAGAGGGACTCCCCTCTTCCTACCCTTCCTGCTGACCCACGGAGGGCCTAAAGCCAATGCCAGGATCTGCCGCCCTCTTGATCCCACCCAACTCCCAGTCACACCCTTTTCCAGGACCTTCCCTAAGGAAGGTCTGCCTGCAGACAAGGAAAACCAGATAACCCAACTGAAGGAAAGAGAAAGAACATGCCACCAAACATGTGCAGGCTGTCCCAAGGGAGCGTGTCCTTGTGCCTTGGAGCTTTGTGGTTTGGTGTGGTAAGAAAACACCCTCCCTCATTAAGATGTAATTCAGAAATCCCTTCTCCCATACCCTCAAGACATGATTTGCGTTCACAGTTGGGCCACAGTTTCAGAGGGGAGCAGTGCTTCCCTGGGGGTTCAGTGTGGTGAGGACAGAGGTGATCAAGGTGCACAAATACTAGCACAGGGGGGCTGTGAAACCAGAGGAAGAACTAAGATGGATGTTTAGTCTCATGCTTATTATCAGTCTCTTCCTATAAATACTAATAGCCATGTTTAGCACATGCTTACCTGGTGCCCGGCACTATTGGAGGCACTTTTCTTGTATGACCTCATTTAATCCTTACAACAATGCTGCAAAGCAGGTACTATTTTTCTTGCATCCAAAAATATTTTTTAAACTTTTATTTTTAACCTTCTTAATATGGAAATTTTCGAATACCGGAAAGGGGAGAGAATGTACAAAGAGTCTTCCATTATCCACCACCCAGCTTCAAAAATCAGTAGCTCATGGCCAATCTTGTATCATCTGGGCCCCACCTCTGGGCTATCTTGAAGCCAATCCCAGATGTCATATTATCCCCATTTTACAGTTGAGAGAACTAAGATAATTAAATAGCTTGACCAAGATGCCAGAGCTAGAAATCATCAAAGCCAAGCATCAAAACTCAGCAAATTGTCTCCAGAGTCTGCACCTGAACCCACTATACCACACTGTCTTCCAGCAGAGGGTGAGCTCTGTCTTGTTTCCCCTGGGTCCCAGCATTTAGCAGGCACCCATTAAATCCTGGGGCTACACGAGGCAGGGAATGGTCAGCCAGGTTTTTGTACCCAGAAGAGAGTCTCCTGGGGAGATGCTATGTTTTGTCTAATGAAAGAAAGCTAATCTAGGGCAGGCTGGCCAGTTTTGCATGTAAGACTACCTCAGATCACTACCTCTGACCCCTCTGGTAAGGTGGTCAGAAGATCTGTGGTGTTCAAGGCCCACTCTGGCCTCCTCACCTTTACTTTCTTATCTGTGATGGTGAATTCCACTTTCTGCCGCACCTCCTCACTCTTCCACTCTTGTAGCTCCTTATGGTACTGATTCAGGAGCTCCTGCTGGTGCACCTGTAGCCCAGGATGAGGACAGTGAAGGCCAAGGTCTGGAGGGTCTATGTGCTTTGGGCCCCCCTCATCCAGGGGCTGGCCCCTGCCTCTCTCTGGAAGTCTGGGGATCTCATAGCTCACCCCACACCCGAGGACTGGGAGCTCTGCCATCCCAGCTTCTCTCTGGTGCTGGTCCTACCTTGCACACTAGGTCCATGCTGTAGAAGCTGGCATGCACTGAGGTCTGCAGGGTCACCACAAATGGGATTGTCTCTTCAGGAGCCACCTTCCCTCTCATGGGACTCACAGACACCTGTTTGGGGAAGGGAGGTCTCTGGAGATTTTCAGGGATGGGATGGGGTGGGTAAGATGAGGTGGGGTGGAGCAGGTTGGACGGAGTGAGATGGTGGGACAGGATAAGATGGGATGGGATGGGGTGGGATGGAATAGGATGGGATGGGATGGATGGGATGGTGGGGTGGCCTGGGGTGGGATGGTGAGGGGAAGTTGGGTGGGATGGGGTAAGATGAAACAAGATGGGATAGGATGAGGTAGAATAAGGCGGGTCTGGAGCTCTGTTAGAGGCTCTGATTCTGTGGAAACAGGGGACTCTCACCTCCCCAAAGTCTAGAGGCTTCAGCTGCCACTCAAAGACAATGGTCTCATTCTTAGAGATGTTGTTGAGGAACAGAAGGCGGCGGCACTTGCTCTGCACAGGAATGTTTCCCAGAGAGATATGAGACTGGGACAGGAAGACATTCTGTTGGTGGAGACAACACAACAGCCACCTTGGGAGGTGAAGGAATAATAACCATAGCAACCACTACCAGTTAGTGAGTGCTTTCAACAGGCCAGGTACCATGGTAGGCAGTTCACATGCATCTGATCCTCACCATGGTCCTGTGATATAGGTATTATTATTGTACCCATTTTACTGATGTCCTGCTAAGGTTTAGGAAACATAAATAATTTTTCCAAAGATCTCTTATAGGCACAGCTGAGAGAAACCCAGTCTCACTCTAAAGCCTATGATTTTGACCATTAAAATGGGCTTGGAAGGGCTGAGAAAGGATGGCTGTAAATTAATTGGGGGATCAGCTGTTGGCTTCTTCACTGGGAACAAAACAGGGTGTCTGGAAAAACTGAGGCCACATGGAAGGGGCACTTTCTCTCTGTCTAGAGCCTGAGTGCCTCCAGGGCTAGGACTTTGCCTGGCTCTTCTTTGTGTCCTCAGGGCCTTCATAGTGCTTCTCATGCAGTTAGAGTCCAAAAAGTGGAAGGGTGAACAGGAAGATGTATGGGTGGATAATGACTGGGTGGCTGCATGGAAGTATGGATGGTTACATGGTTGGGTAAATGGGCATGTGGGTCAACGGAAGGAGATGGGTGGACGGGTGGATGAATGAATGGGCCAGACCTCCCAACAGTGAGATGTGTTTGAACTAAAGATGGTGTTACTGACCCTAGATGTCTTATAGCAAAATCCATCTAGGTCGAGGGGAGGAACTGTTCTGTATGAAGATAACACCTCACAGCCCTAAAATGGGAGAGCTTCCTTCAACCCCTTCCAGAATCCCCATCCCTGTGTCCAGAGAAGAGGGCAGGATGCAGGGCCCTGCAGCAGGTGGAGTGGCTTGAGCAGGAACTCCTGTGGGCACTAGGTGGCAGGGTAAGCCTCCCTTTGAACCAGTGCTGCCTCCTAAATCTGGAGGAGGGCTGGTTCCAGGCTTCACCTCTCTCACCTCCATCGCATTTCCTTCCTAGCTTCCCTATCCCTCCACTGGCCACCCCAGGGCCCTCAGGCTCCTCCTAGGCCTCAGGCCTTCCTACCTCCCTTCCCCCTACCTGTCCAGGAACCATCAGCCTAGAATGTATGGAGTCGTTGTCCCAAGAGGAGATGTTGTGGAAGGGGGCTGTGTCCCCCATGACATGGGGGTCATAGCCCACTCCCTGGAAGCAGATGATGGCTGAGTTCCATCCTAGGATATGTATGGGCACATCCACCTGGGAAGTTAAGAGGATGGGGAAGGGACTGGTCAGAGCAAGGCTTGCTGAGGAGGTCAACTCCAACATCCACCCTCAATTAGCCCAGGCTGCTGCTCACTGTGTAGGTCTTGGCCTCAATCGGTGAGAAGATCCACAAGACCTGAGCCGTTGAGCCTGGCTGGATCTCCCCTTGGGGGTTGAGGCAGCTGAAGACAGGGTGATCAAAATTCTTTTCCTGAACCTGTGACAGGATGTTGGTCTGGATCTCATATGTCACAGGCACTGAGCCACCGTTATACAGCTCATAAATCTGTAAGGGGAGGGGCAGGAAGAGTGAAGTCTCCACACATCAGCTCAGGGCTGCAATGCAGACAGCCTGCGATTCTGTGTCCGCTATAGGAGGGCAGGTTGATCTCCATGATGTCACCCTTACAGCCCCAGAGCCCCCTAACTACCTTGGGTTTCCCTTGTGGCTTGATCACCCAAGAAGTACGTAACTGTATTTTCAGACTGTGACACTTTAGGATACTCTGTAATCCTTTTTTCCCCTCTAAATTTACCTTTGTCAAGGCATAAGGGGACACTAATGCTTGTGTCTCTAGTGTTAAAATTGATAGAATTGGCCACGCATGCACCCTTCACTCTTTAGCATTTTCTAGGTCCTCTTTCTAACCACCTAACACTTTCCATATCCACCATTAGAGGCAGTCCTGCTTAAAGGCAGATAAGGGAGTGTAAGGAAGGTATAAGGTTCCTCAAGGCTAACTCCAAAGTGTGGGAATCACAGAATGTCCTAGAAGAAACCAGACATCTTCTGGTCCAATCCTTCATTTTAAGAAAATGGAAGCCAGAGAGAGTAAACAGTTCATTTGGATCTAGGTCTTGCCCCCTCATCTTTATCAGCACCTGCTCCCGAATATGCTGATTTTATTTTTCTTGCTTGGGTCACCCTCTGAGCTCCAGACCTGGTATCCAACCTCTTCCAGACAAGCCCCCTCCCCCCCATTGTCTCATAGGCATCTACAATTTGGTAAAAAACCAAAGTCTTCACTACAAAGCCTATTTCTATATGCAGTGTATCTCCTTTCAGTAAATGCTCAAACTAGGAATTCAATACATCCCAATCCCTCCCTTTCTCCTACTTTCCAAGTCTGGCCCCAGCAAGTCCCAAAGATTCTGCCTCCATAATGTAAATTAAATCTGTTCGTTTCTATCTCCGCTGCCCTCTTGCAGGTCCAGACCACCATCTGTCACCATCTCATGAATGACAGAGGAAGTTTGGCCATGGTTGTGGAGATTGGCTGAGGGCACAATTGGGTCTCCTGGCTCCGGATCTGGGGACATTCTCCATCATCTATGTTGAAGGCCATGGGGGAGTGGTCTAGTCTCTCTGGAAAGCTCTCCAGGGGGCACAAGAGTCTTTGCTTCCCAGGAAGCCAGTAGAGTAGAGGGTGGTATAGGAAATCAAACAGAGCTTGGGGCTCGGGGTGCCCCCCCCTCCTTAGGTCCAAAAAGCCCATTCCTCTGACTCTAGGATGGATGACCAGAGGCCTCTGCTCAGAAATACAAGGACTTCTAAAAGGTTAGAAATTTCTCAGCTGTGGCATGTTTGAGAAAACACTATGTCCTGCTCTGGGAGATTTCCAATGTACATTTTCAGAGCAAAGGAACTCAATTCCATCCAATTAATATAGAAAATTCTATAGCTTTGCAAGTATTCGCATTTGTTTTTCACACTCCAGAAAGAGGTCCTTCAAGGAGAGGGAGCCAAGATGGCGGAACAGCATGGAAGTTTTTTGTGTGTCTCGCGTCCATGAAATACAGTCAGACCAACACTAAACCATCCTGCACACCTAGAAAACTGATTTGAAGATTAACAGAAAGAGGTCCTTCTTGGGAGCAGTGATTTTCAAACTGGGGCTGAGACCTATTAGTGAGCAGGTCAGGAAACTAATTTAGCAGGTCGTGTCCAGTGTGTAAGAAATGGAACACAATAAAATAAAAACGGAAGACATCAGAACACTTTGCATGTAGTAGGGTACATATGGATTTGTGATACTATGTTTCAGTTGGTATATGATGTACGTACTTACTGGGTTATTATCCAAAACACGTTAATGTGATTCATGGTCAAAGAAGTTTGAAAAATCCTCTGCTAGAGGAGAGAACCCTCTGCTTTTGCAGGGGAACGAGGTCTGGCAAAGGGCTTAGCACTAGGCACCAGGAAGCAGAAACGTCTCGATTTGGCTCTCTCCCAATTGCCCAATCTCAGGGTTCAAACTTGTAGCCCCACCTGGTAGAGTAAGGACTTCCGGAAGGTAGGGTCTTTGTCACCTCTATACATGCTGATGTATAGAGATCAATGCTTAGGCTTCTTGGTAACCAGGACAATGTAGACTACTGACCTGCCTTGGGGGCAGTGTGTCGTCGATGGGGACAGGGATGAACTGGTGGCTAGTGGAGGTGAAGTGCACGTACTTTTGCTCCAGCTTCACTGTCACACCTATGAAATTTAGCTGGAAATAGAAAGCCCATGAGTAGCATCCTTCCCTGGGAGGAAGTGAAGCACCCAACAGAGAGATCTAG
Source organism: Herpailurus yagouaroundi (assembly GCF_014898765.1). NCBI lineage: Eukaryota > Metazoa > Chordata > Mammalia > Carnivora > Felidae > Herpailurus > Herpailurus yagouaroundi. Next base: position 96,043,909 of record NW_024412395.1, read on the forward strand.
ACCCTAGCTCCCCAGGGGGGAGCACGGTTCCCTGCTCCTCTCTCCGGTGTCCAGGGTAAGAGGAGCTCTAGGGTCTCACCAGGATCTCACGGCCATAGGACACCTTGAAGAGCACTGGGAGGCGATCAGTGCCGATGAACATGTGGCTGGAAGGGAGGAGACAAATCTGGGATGAGTTATTGAGCCCTGGTACAAGTGGAAGAGCAAAGTACCTGTGACTTTGAGGCAGCCAGTCCCTGGGAACATGTGGAAACCCCTGAGTTGTGATGGGGCAAGAGGAAAATCAAACCTCCCCACCAGGTGGGTGGGCAGGGTCCTCCCAGGGTAGCAGCCACTTAGGGTACCCTGGAATCACAGAGTGCAAGACCAAGCTCTTCCAGGAACCAAGGGAAAGGGGGATCTCCAGGACAAGAAGTGTAAGGACTGGCATGGGAGGAGCACCTGTATTTGAACTCCACCATCTGCTCTTGCCCAGGACCTAGGCTCCCAGCCTTGGGGCTGATGGAGAATATGCAGTTGTCCTGTACACGCATTTGGTGCAGCTCAGTGCAGTCAAACTCTGCTTGCTCTGCCCACAGCTCCAGGTCAATCTGCTGGTCACTTGGGAAGAGGAACGCCCTGAGAGAGGGGTACAGAGCAGGACTGAAGCCTCTTAGAACAGAGAGGTGGGACCTCTGAGCTCCAGATGGGATGGATGGAGGTCTCCCCCACTCCCTCCCCCGATTTGGTAAGCCATCCCATGCACAGCTGAGCAAACGTGGCTACGGTTGATTCTCATTTCATAATAGCCCCCAAACTTGGGAACAGCAGCAGGTCCCTAGTGACACAAAGTGTCAGGTCAGGGCTTCCATTGTGGGTGACAGGGGTCCAGGGGGAGTGCCTGTGTAGGTAACTTTGTGCAGGTAACTTTGAGTTAGTTAGCCACTAACCCTGGAGGGGTTGGTGTGACACAGCTCTTAGGAAGGGCCATTTGAAGCACCTAAAAATCCTGGTAGGACCAACCAGAGGCCCCTAAGAGGTAGGGTCTCCAGGATGGCATGGACACAGGGGCAGAGAACTGATGGCCCAGCAGGGCTGGCTCTCTTGAATCTGGAGCAGTTCTGGGCATAGAATTGATGCCTCCCAAAATGCCTCACATTGTGGGAAAGTAGATATTACACTCTCACTAGCTGACAAAACAAGTGGCAAATGGGTCCCCAGGTTACAATCTGAAAAGACAGACCCCTTCACTCACAAAGGCACAGCACAGAACTGGGCTCAACCTGGGCCATGACAGGGAGGGCACGGACAGGGAGCAGCCAGATGGGGAAATGCTCAACAAAGAGTGGAGGAAATGCAAATCAAGACTCCCTTGAATCAACCTGAAATATTTTCACATCAGAAACATAATCAACAGTTCCACTCGGGGCATCCGGGTGGCTCAGTCAGTTAAGCATCCAACTCTTGGCTTCAGCTCAGGTCATGATCTCGTGGTTTGGTGAATTTGACCTCACCCTTGGGCTCCAGGCTGAGGTTGTTCAGCACGAAGCTTTCTTGGGATGCTCTCTCTCTGCCCCTTCCCTGCGCATTCTGTCTCTCTCAAAATAAATGAATAAAACTAAAAAAAACAAACACATACACACAAAAACAAAAAAAAAAAAAAAACAAAAACCAGTTCCATTCAATGCTGTGTAAGTTTAGAAAGAACAGACACCTTCAAACATTGGGAAGGAAGGAACCGCTACCACTTTTGTTGTAGGGATTTTGACAGGGCCGACTAGAATTGTAGCAGCTCATGTCCTTTGACTCAGAAATTCCCTCCTGGGAAACTAACCTGTAGGAATAAATGCATGCTTGTGCACACGTGTGCACGCATACACAGATGTTTATTACAACTTTCTTTGTAGTGGCAAAAAAAAAAAGGGCACTGGGAACAACTAATGTCATCCAGTGTGAGATTAGCTTAATAACTTAAGGGCCATTCATATTGGGGAATATTATGCAATATATTAAAAAGAATGAGTTAGAGTTGTATGCATCGATCTGTATTGAGCTGAACAGAATGTTACTGGCATCATGTTGAGTGAAAATGTTATTGGTGTAATGCTGAGCAGAAATCATTATGTATAGTATTGTGCCATTACTGTGAAAAAAAGGCAAGAGAAATATAATAACTCCTGGACTGTGTTTGTGTGTACGTTGTCCAAGCGCTGAGTGTGAAAGCCCACTCCACACCCCTCATCACCCCCGCACAGTGGACGTGGAATGGGACCTGGGGAGTTTCTCACTTTTCTTCCATCACCTTTGTGATTTTTGACAGGTGAATAAACTGCTTTTGTCATTTCATTAGTGGGGGGGGGGATACTGATCAGCTGCAAAACTGGAGATCTTGCTACTTTGGGGTTATCTCGATAGTTCTGACACTTCCGTTTCCCTTGCTGCCTGCACCCAGCCCCCATCCCAATAATCCCACCCCCCTTTCCCTGCCAGTCTTCTAGTGTGTGTCTCCCTTCCTGTTCCCCCACCTCAAGCTGCTAGTCCGTTTCCCTCCCTGCACCCTGCACCCCAGACCAGAGTGATAGGTCATGGACGTAGATCATGTCTTTGTCCCCCATCCCCGCTTACATCACCATCAATGCCCTCAGGAAGAAGTTCAAACTCTTAAAAAGATGCCAAGGTCCCGACGCCTTGGCCCTTGCCTGCCTCCCAAGCCACATCCCGGGCCCCTTCCTCCCTATGAATCCTCCAGCCACTCTGAGACCTTTTCTCTTAGCCACTTACGTGCCAGGCCCTCTGTCTGGAAGGTTCTTTGCAGTCTCTCTGCCTCATCTCCCTAGGCTGCAGGTCTAGCTTAGTTATAGCTTTCTTTAGCACACATCACCCTGCATCAAAAAGTTGGCCTGCCCCAGACCCCTATCGCACCCAAAGGGCCAGGCTTGGAATTGTTGGCACCTGGATTCTGAGGGCCAGGTCTGGAGCCTGGACCTAGGAAGCCCCCCGTAAACATTTAGCCAGGACTTAATGAGTGCACGAGAGAACAGAAGATGTTAACCAGCATATCTGGTGTCCCTAAGGCCTTCCGTCTCCCTGGCCAGGAGCAAAGGCACCAGAGGAGATGACCCGGAGGGAGAATGGCTGCTATGGGGCTTCTATTTCTTCTGATGCTCCCCCTCCCACTTGGGGTTCTCACCCTGTCCTGCTTGCTGCCACCTCTAGGCCAACTCCACACTCCCCATTTCTCACTGGTCCTGGCAAGAATAAAACCTTCAGTCTGTTCTTTATGAGCGCAGCAGAGACCAGCTAGAATTTTCAAAAATAGCCTTCTAAGAAACTGAAAGGAAACACAACAACACAAAAAGCCTAGGAGAGTCAAGCCTTCCAAGGAAAGTCCGCTGTGCTTGGAATCCTGGAAGAAGCACGGACTGCCTTCCTGGACCTCAAATGATCTCCTGACGGATGGGCCCAGCTCAGCGGGCACCTTGCCTGGATTTCCTCCCACCTCGGTTTCCAGCAACCTGGACTCTCTCCACAGAGAGTATGAGCTGGCTTGCTCCTGCACAAACACACTTGCATGCATAATCCCCACCAAAATACCCTGTGCCGTGCCAGGACAGACTAACGCCACTTTTCCTGTAGGGCCTGGCTTCTGGCCACTCGAAGAGCCCAGTGAATGGCAGATCTGGAGCTCAGGCGGGCCCCGGGCCTTCCCCACCAGGCCAGCAGTCCTGTCTGCCAAGCTTCCTCAAGTCACCAGGGCCAGGAACCCTCAGCCACTCAGAGTCCTGGCCCTTCTCAGACAGGAGCCACCTAGGGAGCCATCTTCCCCAGCTGCTCCCACCGCAGGGAGGGGCAGCATGATCCAGAGAGTAAGGACGGCCAGTGCACCCCTGATGATGCAGGCCCCACCCCGACTTTGCCCCCACACCCCCCAAGACTCTGCTCAGGCAGGAAGTTTCCCGAGATCACAGACCCCCCCCCCCCAACATATTTTCCCAGGCTGGGCCCCTGACTGCCTCTCCCAAGCTTGACCCAGATGGGTACACTTCTTTCTCACCTCCGCTTAGCCAAGAAAAGTTAGAAGTCATCAAAAGGAAGTTTACTAGGAAATCAAGACGCGTGGCAGAGACAGGGGCGAAGAACAAGAAACAGCCTTGGCATGGAAACAGGATGTTTACTGGACCCAAGTTCGGGCCCCCAGTGGGAAGAAAGTCGAGCACAGCAAGGGCCAAGCTTGGCAGGCTCAGAGCCCCAGGCCGGTGCCCATGTGACCTGGAGAAGTGCAGCCTGCGGCCTCAAGCCTTCCTGCAGCCCAGGTGTTTTGGCTCAGCCATGTCATCCTCCCAGACACTGGCTCGGCGACAGCCTGTCTCTGTCCTTCCCTACCAGAGATCTTCACTCGCCCCCATGCAGGCCTGGCCTCCCTGGACTGAGGCTCTGTCCCACCCTGGCCTCCCCATCCCATCAATGAGGGGATCCACTGTTCACAGAGATCAGGCAGCCAGGACTACCACCAATAAGAGAAGGCCTCCAACACCTGTCTCCCAAGCCTTTCAGAAGCCCCCTCCAAGCCCACCATACCAGTCCAGGGGTACTGCTCCAATGTTCTTCAGGGCCAGGAGCACCACAGAGGGCCGGGCCTCTATCGGTGCTGCTCCAAAATTGAAGTCGAGCTTCAGAGGGGTGAAGACGGTGGGGATCTGGCTTGTGCTGTGTGGAACAGAGAAACAGACTCAGAGACAGGTGGGAACAGTATAGGGCCCTCCCGGGGGGTGGGGGGTGGGGCGGTGGCTAGCTCAGCACTCCTCTTTCTGCAGGTGGGAATTGGAGAATCTGGGACTCAGGGGCAGGGGTGGGCTAGTGCTTCGGACCTTGAGCCAAGCCCTGACTTCTCCTGGCCCCTCCAGGGATGGGCAAGAATTCAGGGGGAGATGAGAGTATTCATGGGCAGGGCCTGGTGCTGGGAGTGCGGTCAGAAAGCTCCAAGAACATCCCCACATGGGCCCTGCCCCTTCTGTCCGCCCACCTCACCTGTGCCGGGTAGGCACCTTATAGGTGAGCTCCTCGGGGGTAGGATCGCGCTCCAAGTAACTGTTGAGCCTGTCCAGGGAGAAGAGGCGCCACAGGTGCTTCCGGGTGATGCCCTCAGCGCTGCCCATGGAGCAGACGTCCAGGATGGAGAGTAAGGGGTACACAGCCGTCAAGAAGACGTGACACAGCTCCTGCTTCTCCCCAGCCTTGTTATCTAGGCAGAAGACATGTGGGAGAGAGGAGTGGCCTCACCTCCCAGCTGCCCTGGGGCAAAGCAGAGCACGCAGGCTAAGGGTGTAGGAAACCTGCCTGGGACCCTTGTCAGGAACAGCAGGTGTCTCCCAGGCTCTGGGACGTTTCCAGCCAACAGTGAAGCCTTGTCACATACTTTCTATGTGTCAAGCATTGTCTTTTTTTTTTTTTTAATGTTTATTTATCTTTGAGAGAGACAGAGCTCAAGCAGGGGAGGGGCAGAGAGAGAGGGAGACACAGAATCTGAAGCAGGTTCCAGGCTCTGACGTGGGGCTTGAACCCACGAGCCGTGAGATCATGACCTGAGCCAAAGTCGGAGGCTTCACCCACTGAGCCACCCAGGCGCTCCATGTCAGGCATTGTCTTAAGTGCTCTTCATGCATCACTGTATCTAATGTGCACCGTTCATTACTGTTTTCAAACTAACTTTCACTAACAGCTTTATTGAGATATAATTTAGGGGCACCTGGGTGGCTGAGTCGGTTAAGCGTCTGGCTCTTGATTTTGGCTTTCTGTGCTGATCCTGTAGAGCCTGCTTGGGACTCTCTCTCTGCCCCTCCCCTGCTCATACTGTCTCTGTCTCAAAATAAATAAACTTAAAATAATTTATTAAAAAAAAGAGATGTAATTTATATGCCATAAAATTAACCCTTTTAACACATACAATTCAGATTTTTCGTATATTCAGAGTTGTGCAACCATTACCACTGTCCATATTACAGCATGTTCATCACCCCAGAAAGAAACCTGGTACCAAGTAGCTGTCGGTCCCCATTCTCCCCTCCCCCCGTCCCTGGCAACCACTGATCTGCTTTCTGTCTCTACAGATTTGCCTATTCTGGACATTTCATATCAATGGAATCATACAATATGTGGCTTTTTTTGTGACTGGCTTCTTTTGCTTGCCCTAATGTTTTCAAGGTTCGCCGATGTGGTAACATGTATCAGTACTTTTTTTTTTTTTTTTTTTTTTTTTTGGCCTGTGCACCATTATTAGTCCCATTTTACTATGTGGAAACTGAGGCAGAGGGTGCTTAATCAATTTGCTAAATTACACAGCTAGTGAATGCTCGGACCAGGATCCAATCCCAGGCAGTCTGGCTCGGATCTACGCTCTTAGCCACTCTTCTGTGCTGCCCCAGACTCCTCCCAGTGGGCCCCGGAGCAAGCTGGTAACAACTCCATTTTATAGAGGAGGAAGCTGAGGCCCCCACGTGGTTGGGGATTTGTCTTAAGATCCCACAGTAAATAGGCACAGCTCCAAACCCTTCACACTGAGCCCTCCACGGCTCAGGCACACACAGGCACACATACAGACGCATGTGGTTGGCATGAGACATACATGCCATTCACCCAAAGGCACACCCTTGCACGCTAACACTCACTCTGCTTTCCCTGTCCGGAACCTCAGCACCCTTCCGACCCAAGTCCTGCTCACACAGCCCTCCCCCTTTCCTCCCTGACCCTGATTCTGCCAGATGGCCCAGGTACCTCTGTGTGAGAGGAGGGAGTAGCTGATAATCCAGGAGTACTGGGACCGGCGGTTGGGACATGCCGACAAGCAGATGGTGTCCTGGGACCGGGGTGGCATTCTGCCCTCTGTACGGTCCATTTGCAAAGCTGCTCAGGGATGACCCAGGTGGGGTCAAAGGTAGAAGAGGCCCTCAGTGCAGACCAGAGAGTCCCGGTCTCTCCTCCTGCTCCTTCCCAGATACCCTCTCCCGGACCAGCAGAGAACTGGCTAGAGGGCAGGCCCAGAGCTGGGAAGCGGGGAGCAGAGTCCCTCCTCCCAGACCAGACAGAGGCAACCAGTCTTCGTGTCATGGGCACCTGCTAAGCACTTTGCGCCACCCAGCAGCCCTGTGAGGTAGGTGCCAACAATAGTCCCATTTTACAGATGAGGAAGCTGAGGCTCAGAGAGTGAACTGCCTAATACCACACATCGAAAGGTAGAAACACCAAGTTTTAAGCCCTGCTCTGCCTGCCCCCAAACCATGATCTGGTTAACCTTTTTTTTTTTTTTTTTTTTAATTTGAGAGAGCGAGTGCATGCACGAGAGCGAACAGGGGAGGGGCAGAAGGAGAGAGACAGAATCTTAAGCAGGTTCCCTGCTCATTGTGGAGCCCGATGTGTGTGTGGGGGGGTGCTCGATGCACAACCCTGGGATCATGACCTGAGCCAAAATCAGGAGTCCGATGCTCAACTGACTGAGACCTCCAGGCGCCCCTAACCAGTCTTAACCAGTGCCCCTCACTGCCTGCCTCCCTCGCCCCAGTCCAAGCCCAGGCCTGAGTACCAAGTGGGCTGTCGTCCATGACCTCAGGGCTACACTGCTCCAGGAACAGGCGATAATATAGGGTGCAGTTGCCATCGTTCAGAAGCACCAGCAGCCTGGACTGCTTGCTGTTCACCAGCAGGTTCCCGAAATCCAGCTCCTTTTCCTTTGCCTGAGGGCCCGAGTCAGCCAGCCGCAGCCCTGGCTTTCCCACCCCTGGCTTCAGGGAATCTCCCAGGCAGGGCAGGGCCAGAGGGCTCCCATCCCCTGCCCTCTTGGGAGTCGGGCACCCCGGGGCCTTCCCCCTCTCCCCCGCCACCTCTGCCCTGGCCCCCAGAGCCCCAGCTCCCAGCGCCACCGGCCAGAGTTGCCCTACTCACAGAGAGCCTGCTGGTGATGCCCGTGCCCACCAGCCGGAGCATGTAGTGGGTGGTAGCGGGGGGCTTGGTGTCCGGGGGCAGACCGGCTTCCCAGACCCACATCCCCACTCGGAACAGGTACTCGGTCTCCTTCAGCGGCCTGAAGGTCCACGTCACCGTCTGGGGTCAGAGAGATCATCCCTGCATGGGGCTCTCCAGAACCCCCTGCCCAGGCCCCTGGCATCTGAGAATGTCAAGCCACGGCACCCCTTTCTGAGCCTTTACCCCATGTCAGGCACTTGTCACACATCATATGTTATGCTATCTCCCTCAGTCCCTCACTCCTTTATCCCCACCAGCTAAGTGGTATTATTTTAGTGCCTCATTTTCTTCCTTCTTTCCTTCCTTCCTTCCTTCTTTCCTTCCTTCCTTCCTTCCTTCCTTCCTTCCTTCCTTCCTTTCTTTCTTTCTTTTTGAGAGAGAGAGACAGAAAGCACTCCGGCACATCAGCGGCGGAGGGGCTAAAGGAAAGGGAGAGGGAGGCAGGGAGAGAAAATCTCAACCATGCCCAGCTCGGAGCCTGACTCAGAGCTCATGTCTCATGATCCTGAGATCATGATCTGAGCTTAAATCAAGAGTCAGACGCTCAACCGACTGAGCCATCCAGGCGCAGGGAACTTGCTCAAGGTCACACAGCTGGTGAGAGTGCTTGGTGGGAGCTGGGGTGTGAACTCTCAAAGCTGACTCCAGGGCCTGTGTGGTCTCTCACCTCGCTACTACCTGGGTTCTTCCAGACACTGTGTGTTGGTGGCCTTGGCCCAAATTTGGTCCCCCAAATGGTCTATAAGACCCTAGACCAGGGAATGAGGCTCTGCTAGTTTGGGCCCCAGCCTGTGTCCCCCTCCAGACTGCTGCTCAGATCTCAAGGAGTACCCTTCCTCATGACTTAATGACACCCCACCCATTTGGCCCCAAATACAGCTGCTCCAAACCACCTCCCAGCCATCTCACGGCTTTGGGGACCGTGGAGGGAGAGTGGACTTGCCCCTTGAAACTCTGGTTCAAATTCTAGCTTTGCACCTCCTAATTTACAATCTTAGTAAATGACTTTTTCTGCTCTAAGTCTCAATTCTTCTTTGTAAAATGAGAGTTATGACAGGGGTAACTGTCACACCTACTTAGAAGGCAGGGGAGGTGATTACAGATTGAATGGGAGGGTGCACATGGTAAGCCTGGTCCCTCACAGGCAAGAGTAACAGATGGTGGTGAAAGCGAGAATGACCTTGGATGTCCTTGGAGACGGCCCACCATAGTCCACATAGACTTCCCCCAGTGTGTTTATTAGCTGGGGGTGGGAGGAGCATGTAGATAGGAGCATGGGTCCCTCTTCCCTTGAATCCCAGCTATTTCCTTCCCTCGGGCCCCCAGCAGTGGGGCAGGGCACTCACAAGGCTCTCACTGGGCTGGATAAGTCCCCTGGCGGGATTGACGGCCAGCATCTTCCGGTGTTGCTGGGAAACCCTCCATTCAAACTCCAGTGGCAGACGTGAGGGGTTGCGGAAGGTGAAGAGGCTGCTGGATGAGGAGCCCACCCAGGTGGGCTTGAAGAACACGCTCTTACAGGTGTCCAGCTTCAGATGTAGGGGCTCCTCCCGGCTCTGCATGCTTACCTCCTGGGGCCAGAGGAGGGAGGGAAGAGCTCTGACCTCACCTGGCTCCCCCAAACGTCCAAGAAGCCAGGGTGGGCAGCTTTTCCCCCTTGGAGAGGGCAGCAAAAGGCCCTCCTCCAGTCTGGGCATAGACAGCTTCTGTCAAAGCCGAGTAGGTAGTGTCTGACCCAGGAGATGGCTCTTGAAAAGAATTCGGAGACCAAGAGAGGATGTGCAGACCATTCCATGGGCCAGATGGGGCCACCACCCTGGCCCCTTTCCCTGGCCCCACCCCAAACACCCTTCTACTATCTGCAGATATGAGTCTTGTATTGACCCCACTTATTCCTTTGGGACATCTGCACCTCTTTTCTTGTTCCAGACACCTTGAGGTGGACATGCTGGGCCCTGGGGTTAGGAGAGCTGTTCACAGATGTGGCCAAGGTGTCCTCTCCCTGCTATGGCACTTCCTGGGAGAGGAGCAGCCCCCTGACTACTTTAGGGGAGCTTTAGAGGTCAACCCCAGAATTTGGCTTTGAAAAGGGAAGCCCCAGACTGTGGCTCGCTCCTCAGGACCCAGTCCCCTAGCTCTGCCTTTTACCTTGAGATACTGGGGACAAAAATTGAACTGCAAGTAGAAAATGTCCTGCTTCCAAGCGTTGCCCTTCGGGTAGGTACAGATGAGGAAGATCTGGTGGGCTCCTGGGGCCACAAGGCCTGAACTGGGCCGCAAGGAGATGTCTGAGCTGCTTTGGGGGGCCAGGTTGAAGGTCAACAGCATGGAGCCTTTGTTGATCAAGAGCAGGCTGCGGTAGGAGGGTTCGCTGGGGGACACTGCAGGAAAGAGCTGGGGTGCGAGACAAGAGGGACCCACGCTCAGATCTATGCACCTGCCTCCCTTACCCCACTGATATACACACTCAGGGAAGTCTATGTGGGCCTGTCTCCAAGGAGATCCAAGGCACCTCCACACATCCCAATCACTACCCTGGGAGCAGGGAATGGAGGGACACAGCTTGGCACCAAAAAATGCTTCTGTCCTCCAGAAACCTCTGGACAGTGAGATGGAATGGCCATAGGAAGTGGGCCCAGGAAACACAGGCTTGAGATCTCCTCAAAGTTAAGAAGGTCTTTCATTTTAGGGTGACCTCAAATCACCTTTTTTTTCTTAATGTTTATTTACTTATTTTTGAAAGAGAGAGAATCCCAAGCCTGATGTGGGGCTCGATCCCATGAACTGTGAGATCATGACCTGAGCCAAAATCAAGAATTGGACACTCAAGTGACTGAGCCACCCAGATGCCCTCAAATCATCCTTTGGAGAACTCACTTTCAGAGATCCTGGTCCAGAAACTCTGGGATAAACAGCCTTTTCTTTCTTTCTTTCTTTTTTTTTTTTTTTTCAATATATGAAGTTTATTGTCAAATTGGTTTCCATACAACACCCAGTGCTCATCCCAAAAGGTGTCCTCCTCAATACCCATCACCCACCCTCCCCTCCCTCCCACCCCCCCAA
>NW_024412395.1:96055366-96070515 GCF_014898765.1 Herpailurus yagouaroundi
TCTCTTCCACTCTAACCTCTTTTTTTTTTTTCCTTCCCCTCCCCCATGAGATTCTGTTAAGTTTCTCAGGATCCACATAAGAGTGAAACCATATGGTATCTGTCTTTCTCTGTATGGCTTATTTCACCTAGCATCACACTCTCCAGTTCCATCCATGTTGCTACAAAGGGCCATATTTCATTCTTTCTCATTGCCACGTAGTATTCCATTGTGTATATAAACCACAATTTCTTTATCCATTCATCAGTTGATGGACATTTAGGCTCTTTCCATAATTTGGCCATTGTTGAGAGTGCTGCTATAAACATTGGGGTACAAGCGCCCCTATGCATCAGTACTCCTGTATCCCTTGGGTCAATTCCTAGCAGTGCTATTGCTGAGTCATAGGGTAGGTCTATTTTTAATTTTTTGAGGAACCTCCACACTTAAACAGCCTTTTCTAGATGATTCTCATCTAGGTGGCTGAGGGGAACCCCACTTTGAGAAAGGGAAGGCCCCAGAAATCCTGGCTTCCAAACATCCCTTAAGCGCATAGGGTGTGGCCAGCTCCAGGCTACATAAAACACAAGGCCTGAAATTGCTGGCCAGGGTGGCCTATCCAGCTGGGGCAAAAGTGCACGTATGTGAGGCAGTGCGGGGGTGACACAGGCCCAAAATCTGGTGGATGGCAGTAAAGGCCACAAACTGCTGGGATGAACTGGCCAAGGGAAAGGGACAGGGGTCAGGGAGGGGAACCTCATGCAGTCAGGGAGGGATTTGAGCTGAACCTCGGAGGTGAAGTCAGTCGGGGGATTGGAGAGCAAATGTGCAGCTGGGGAGGGGGGGCAGGATCACCCCCTAGCACAGTGCCCCAAAGCAGCACCTTTCCAACAATATGAGGTGTGAGAGGGTAGGGGAGACAGATGAAAAGGGCAACAAAGGTAAGGGAAGCTGGGAAGAGGTGTCGAAGGAACTTGGCCGTCTGGCTCCAAGGCCTGTGCTTTTAAACCATCTGTCATCTGGCTGCCCAGGTCATACAGGGCCTCCAAGAGCCCTTCAGAGAGGCCTGGGAATTATGACTCAGGAAGCTGAGGGACCAGCTCTGTGACCCTCACTGGCCTGCCCAATGTCCAAGGGCAGGGGCTCATGGTGTGAGTGGCCATACCCCTAGCAGGTGCTCAGTAAACAAGCACAAATGAAAGAGCTAGAGAATTTTAAACCTCAGCATGAGAGGCCCAAGGAGTATCTCAGATGGATCAGGGAGGGGACCAGTGGTCCAAGCCCCAGTCCTCCATGCCCAGAGCCCCAGGGGCTAGTGGTGGGGGAGGTTGAGAAGGCCCCGGAGGGTGCTGGGATGTTTCTCAGGGCATCAGAGCGCAGAGATGGCCAAAGCAGAAGCCGAGCTCCCCTGTCCCACCTCCCACTGCTACTGGGGCCACGCTCACCTTGGGGGCGTCCAGAGAATATTGAGGGATGTGGGGCTCCAAGGCAGCAAAATAGCTATGGCCTCGTGTGCGGAGGGTCAGGCACCAGGAGGGGCACACGGTACAGTCCTCCTCGATGTTATGGTAGTTCTGGAGGACCTGCAGGGGAGCGGACCCAAGGACAAGCTCAGAATTCCTGTGTCTGACCCTGTGGGGCCCCCTAGCTCCTCCTCTGCACTGCAGGAGTCCCACATTGGGCACAGAGAGAGGGGTTCCCTGGGAAGGCAGTGCAGAGAACAACCATCCTGACAGTTCCAACTGCAGCGTGCCAGGCCCACGCTGAGCACTCAGCAAATATGCTCTTTAATAACCACAACAGCGCAAGGACAAGGCTGGGGCTGGGATGTGAGAACAGCATTCATCCTGCAGGAATGTGCCTGGAGAAGTGCTGGCCAATCAAAATAGAACACGAGCCACAAATGCAAGCCGCAAACGTAATGTTACATGTTCTAGCAGCCACGTTAACAAAGTGAAACACGGGAAACTAATTTCAGGGATAGGTTTTATTTACCCTAATAGATCCAAAAGCTTATCATTTCAACATATAGTCAATATCTAAGTGACGCGTGAGCTACTTCACACTCTTTTCGTGCTGAGTCTTTGAAGGCTGGTCTTACGACATATGTCAGTTTGGACTAGTCACACTTCAGGTGTTCGGTAGCCACATGTGGCTGCTGGTTGCCCTATCAGACAGTGCAGGCTATAAAGCCAGCAGCCTAAAAATCTGGAGGGCTCAGCCTTGGCAAAGCCAGGTGTCCACAGCCTTATTCCTCCAAAACTCTGCATTTTCCCACTGCCAAGATATTAGAATGGAGGCAATTAAAGACTAAGCTTTGGAAGTCCTTCTCAAAAGTTCGGATATGGCCCCAAATTTTTAGATGAAAAGACCAGGGCTCGGGGACATTAAAGGACTTGCCCAGGGTCACATAGCTGGTAAGGGACTCTACTCTTCTCTCGGCCCCAGCACCTGGCCTCTGGGAAAGAACAGCAGGGTGGGCAGAGCCAACAAGGAAAGGAAAAAGCAGGACCAGAGATGAAAAGGGTGCGACCAGCATCTGGGACCAAGAGGCTGGGCTGGGCACAGCCTGTGGTCTGAGTTCCCCAGCCAAAGGAAGTTGTGCTAGAAGCCCCTCCCCTGACACACACCTAATTACCCAGCACCCCTGACTCAGTGCCCCAGACCCTGGTTTCTCCTGCCCATGGGTCTTTGGATGGACCACCTCCTAATGAGCCCTAGGGAGATGCTCCTTGTATGCCAAATTTTCCCAAGAGGCTTGACCCCAGCTGGGTGCTCCCTCTGGAGTGAGTGGGAGGCCACATATGAGTGAGACATAATCAGATGGGCCAAGAAACCCCTTGGCCAAGGCAAGCCCATGAGTCTGGGAGAAGGCAAACCAGTAAGGATCACTATCCAGCCAAGGAGGAGCTTGGCACAGAGAGGATGAATCCCACAGCAGCACCCCCCCCTCCAACCCCACCCTGCTGTTCAGGTTCCAGGGAAGAGAGGCAGCCCTCCCCACCCCCATGTCGTCTCCCTGCACACACCTTATAGACAACGAAGGCCTCCAGCTCCACAGCGTACAGGCAGTTAGGGTAAGGCGGATGGAAGTGCAGGCGCATGGCCATGGACTTGAGTGGGGGCACATCACAGGTGTCTGGGGTCACCCAGAAGGGGCAGTCAGACCTCCGTGTCCAGACCACTGTGATCTTGCCTTTGGTGTGGTTCATCAGGCACAGGGGGACAGGGTTGGGGTCCCCAGGCCCAGGGCAGGCACCGAAATCCACATCAGTGGGCTCTATGCTGACAGGTGGAGGGAAGATGGCTATGTCGCTGGTACCATCGAAGAAGTACTCATTCATGGGGGAGATCAGAGGATACTCTGGGGCTGACACGTTCTCTGGGGCCTGTGTGGGGAGAGACAGGTGAGCAGGGGCCCAACTGCCACTCCTCTCGCCACTGCCCCTCATCCACACGCTCCTTCCTGGAAAAGGCCACAAGGGCTCCACACAAACAATCCCCAACTACTGATGGCGCCCACAGGGCTCTGGGGGCACAGGGTTTCCCAAGAATTTCTAGAGAAGGGGGCATGAACCTGGGGAGGGTAGCCTGTCTGTGGGGAGCCCCAAAGCGTCCATCAAACCTCAGTAGGAATCAGGAGGGCCCCATTCTTATCCTGCTCCAGCTTCTTCTCCCTCAGCATGGTGCCCAGGATGTCCGGAGGGTAGAGCGTCAGGCCCCGCGCCAGGTGTGTGCGGTACCAAGCAAGGTGCTGAGGTCTCAGGATGGCTGGCTTGGTGCTGTCCGAGTGGCAGGTCCCAATCAGGTCCAGGAACAGTGGGTCCTGTGACATGTGTCTGGGTGAGGCTGGATTTCAGCCCCCACTCACCACCTTGGCCAGGAGTCAGCTGGTCAGGGCACAATTTGTATGACTTTCCCCAGGGCCCTGAGTTGGGTCCTCACTTCAAGGCTCTCTGTCCCGCACATGCTGTGAGGGGTGAGTCCAGTCTCCCCTCTCTCTTCCCAGCCTATTAGCAGCAGCAGCAGCAGCAGCAGCAGCAGCAAAGCCTTCGGCCTGGCAGTCGTCAGGGCGAGACTGGCATACCTGCCTGGCTCCGAGTGAGCCTTTGTGTGCCCCTGGCCAAGCTCTGGCTCCAAAAGCCAGGCTGGGGCCCTGGCAGAGATGATCCAAGGAGAAGTTCCGGAATACAGGGCCGTGATCACCAAGCATTGTCTTCATCACTGGGCCTCAGGTTGCCTCCTCCAGCTCCCAGCAGAGCCCCTCCACCCTCCCTCCCCCAACGCTCACCTGGTGGTGGATGAGACAGGCCACTCGCCGAGAGTAGATGGTGGGGTGAGTGGGCTGGAAGGTACAGTGCAAGGTCATGCGGGCCTTGCCCACCAGGGTCCCAAAGGCAGGTCTGATGTCGAAGACACTCTCTTGGCAGTCAATGGCAAACTGGAAGTAGGCTGTGCAGTCTGACTTGTTCTCGATCCACAGGGTCTGCTCCAAGGTCTCCCCGAGGTTGACCCAGCCGAAGTTGACGCAGCAGTGCTGCAGGGACACCTCAGGGCCTGGGCATAGGAGATGGGGTTCTTGTGAGCAGGCCCTGCCACCTGTGTGGGGCTGGGGCATCAGTCTCCTGGAGGATGTCTCAGAAAGGGTCCCTCTGGTGGAAGGCAGTGCTGCCTGGAGACAGAAGGCTGGGCTGGAAAGGCCCAGAACCCCAGCAACCTGAGCTGACCTCCAAGGCACCAGGGACGACAGGGGGAACCTTATCTCCAGGTGTCCAAAACTGATTCCGCATGGAGCCCACCAGGGGGCAGCAGACACCCAGGCTGAAGGGCAAGGAGGCGTCACACCCTTAAAAGCTGGCAAAGAGCCCTGCTCTGCCCTAAAGGCTGGCTGCTCCGATCCCCAGAGGCCGGGCAGCATTCTAGGGTTGCCAGTACCTCTACAGAAACCGACGACTTTGAGCAATGTGTGGGAGGCACAGCCAGAGGGCATGATGGACAAGTAGTCAATAGTTCTGATGTCCAAGGTCTCGGGGTGAAAGAACACCGACACGAATTTCTTCTCTCCTGGAGGCACAATGCCATTGGTAGTGGGGCAGGAGAAGGTGTGATCTTTGGCCAGCATGTCTGGGGCCACTTCGATCCTGAAGGGGGCGCTCACCTGTGGGGCCGGGGGGGGGGGGGGGGCAGGAAGGGTGAGGTCACAGAGTGAGGCAGTTGTCCTTACCAAGGCGCCCAGCTGAGGGGGTGAGGGCAGTTGAAGTCCAGCCTATGCCCCTCTTGTCAGTTTGAGCATGAAGCCACCTCCATCAGGAGGAAGGACGAGGCCAAGCTGTGTGCCCTGCACCGGGACTGCCTGGGGACACTCTTTTCTTTCCCAAAGGTATCATAAAGGCTGGCTGTGCTCCTGGGGTTAGGACAATCTGAGGGCTGCTCATAGAGTTGCTCTGGGGGTGGTCAAGGGATACTCCAGCCCAACCCCCAGCTGAGAAGGGAGGAGGACACCAGCTGACACCTGTTGACACATGTGTGTATCAACAGACATGGTTCATGCGAGGCTTGGGGCCAAAGGTATGGACAGGAAGAGGGCATTTTGTAAAGGGGGTGGGTTTTAGGAGCAGCCAGCCCTGTGGTCTGCCCCCTCCTTATACACAGGACGTTCCCTCCCCCCCTTATACACAGGACACCCCCTCCATCCCCTTATACATGGGATGCCCCCTCCCCCCTTATACAAAGGATGTTCCCTCTCCCCCTTATACAAGGACGCCCTCTCCAGCCCCTTATACATGGGACACCCCCTCTGCCCCTTATACACAGGACACCCCCTCCAGTCCCTTATACACGGATGCCCCCTCCTCCCCCTTATACACAGGACGCCTACCATGCGTACCATGGAAGGGTTATAGAGCTTGATGTGTCTCTCAGCAGTGCAGCCCACAGCAACAGAGCCGAAATGCAACACTTTCTGGAAACCTTCAGCATCCTGGTCCTCTGGTCGCTTCTGCTTTATGCTCACCAGCAGCTGGGCACATTTGGCTGGGATGGAGATGAGACAGTCTTGGGAAGAAATCCACCTGGGGCCTCTGTGGCCCCACATGAACAGCCCCTCGAAGAAGGTAGGTGTGCCCAGGGAAACACTGGTCTGCCACACCAAGGAAGGCAAAGCAAAGACAGAGCCTGTGGGGCTGGGGGAGAGTGGGAAACTGGTGGAGGACAGGCCGGCAGGGGAGGTGGAGGGGGCACACTGAGGCTTTGAGACCCAGGACGGGCAGCAGGTGGGCTCTGGGGACAGGTGGGAAGTCGGGCCTCACCCACGGCCTGCAGCTGCATGCTTCTTTTCTGCTTGCTGCCTTCTCCATACCAGCATGTGGCCTGAATTTCATAGATGGTGGCCATAAGGGGATGAAAGGTCACCTTGATGCAGGAGGCCTGGCCTGGCTCCAGCAGCCCCGTGGTGGGCAGTATCTGGAACGGGCTGGGGAACTCCCAGGTGAAGAAGGTGGGCAAGTCCCTGGAGGGGGTGTAGATCAGGGCCACTGAGCTCATTCTGTCTGCTGCCCCTACTTCAGAAAGGTGGTGATGCTGGGCCCCACCGTCTCCCCCCTTCCCCCTTCCCCCACCAGCTCCCTGGGACCCTCCTTAAAGCGCTCACTCTCCCTGCCTCGGAGCCTCAGCCGCCCCTCTTACCCCACATTTTCCAGGCAGAACCAGGCCTCAGTCACATCCCCCACGGCACACGTGGGCAACTGCAGGGATCGTGGGCAGGTCAGACTGTGGCAAGGAAGGGTGGCCCTCAGGTCCACACAGAACATCCCCTCTGCTTTCTCAAACCACAGCTGGTCCGCATACTCCTTCTGCAGGTGGGGCGGGAGGAGGTGGGGGGAGCAGGCAGTCACTGATCGGTGGTACCTACATGGTATTCAGGGACCACACATCCCACCCCAGCTCTTGGCCATGCCCCCAAGACAGTCACTGAGGGGTGGGCTGGGCCATGACCCTCGCTTTTTGTCTTGAAGGAAAGCCGGTTGCCTGTCCTTCAACACTGCCCTAGTCTCAGAGATATGGGGCCTCTTTGGTGAGGAACAAAGTATTTGGGGGAGTGTTTTGGGCTAAGGAATCTAGGGCTTTCTTGTGGCTAATACAGTAGCACAAATTTTAGCCCCCAACATCCAACTGGGAACCCCCTTCAGTTTAGCGAGTTTATAGTGTGAGTTTCTCCAGGGCTTCACTAGCTGGAGTTTTTGCTATAGCTGGCAGGACGTGTGTGTGTGTGTGTGTGTGTGTGCACATGCACGCACACACGCACAGGTGCAAGGGAGGTGGGGTGCTCCTTGCTGCTGTGCCCTGCTCCCTCTTCCAAGGTCATCGTGCCTGTGTCCCTCCCTGCCCGTGCCCTCCAAGTGGCAAACCTTACCTCCTCCAGAGGCCGAAAAATAATGGGGAGCGTGAAGGTTATGCCCGGGCTCAGCAAGATGGGCTGGGGGATGACGGTGAAGAAGAACTTGGTCTTGGGGGACCTGCAGGAGACAGCCAGGGCTTAAGCACTTCGGGATCAGGGCCCAGAAAACAAGAAAAATCCATGAGCACCGAGCTGGGGGAAACCAAGGCTGAGAACAGACCCATCAGGATGCCTTTCAAACAGACCTAGGCAAGGCCGGAGAGTTCCAGTGTGGGGCAAAACCACAGACATTGCAAACTTCAAAACTATTCATAGGAAGATGATACTGCCAATAACTCTATACCAATAAATGTTAAAGTTTAGAGCCAATAAGCCCATTTCTAAGGAAGTATAAATTACCAAAACTGACTCAAGAATTAGACAATAAATTTTATGGCCACCCTACCTAAAATCATCAAAACCAGTGAATAAGTAGCAAAAAATCTTCCCACAGAGAAAACACTAGGCTGGATGGCTTCACAGCAAGTCCTACCAAACATTTGATAAAAAAAAAAAAATCCCAGCCTTTGGGACGCTTGGGTGACTCAGTAGGTTGAATGTCCGACTTCGGCTCAGGTCATGATCTCACGGTTCATGGGTTCGAGCTCCGTGTTGGGCTCTGTGCTGACAGTTCAGAGCCTCGAGCCTGCTTTGAATTCTGTGCCTCCCTCTCTCTCTGCCCCTTCCCTGCTCATGCTCTGTCTGTCTCTCTCTTGAAAATAAATAAACATTAAAAAATTAAAAAAAATAATCCCAGCCTTATCTTCCCAGTAATATGAAATGTGGCAACACACTCCCCTACATAGTCTATGAATCTGACTTGATGTAACTTTGGTATGTTGGTAACTTTATTACCCAAACCTGGCAAAGGCAAGAGAAGAATGGAAAATTACAGGCCTATCCAAAAACAAAAGGAGAGAACCAAACGAATTTAGCAACGTTTAGAAAGAATACTCAAGGGGCGCCTGGGTGGCGCAGTCGGTTAAGCGTCCGGCTTCAGCCAGGTCACGATCTCGCGGTCCGTGAGTTCGAGCCCCGCGTCGGGCTCTGGGCTGATGGCTCAGAGCCTGGAGCCTGTTTCCGATTCTGTGCCTCCCTCTCTCTCTGCCCCTCCCCCGTTCATGCTCTGTCTCTCTCTGTCCCAAAAGTAAATTAACGTTGAAAAAAAAAATAAAAAAAAAAAAAAAGAAAGAATACTCAAGTATGACAAAGGTGAGCTTACACCAGGAACACACAGTTGGTTTAACAGAGAAAATCAATTAATGTAACCCACCAGGTTAACAAATTAAGAGAGAAAAAATAAAATGATAATTTCAATAAAGGAAAATAATAGACAGCCTTCAAGGTGTTAGGAGAGAAACTCTTAGCAACCTAGGAATAGAAGGGAATGCCCTTAACCTGATGAAATCTTAAAAAATAAAAAACAAAAACCAAACCAAAACAAAAAACTACAGGAAACATCCAAACAAATAGTGACACACTGGAATTTTTCACTTTGAGATCACAAACGAAACAAGGATAAACATCAGTGGTGGAAGAGATCATCAGGGAAAGTATGAACTTTTCACTAAATGGCTTGGAGATACTTGGCCATTTGTTTGAGGAAAAGTGTTATCGTACAACCATTCACAAAAATTAATTCTCTATAGCTAAAAGGCAAATGTGAAAGGCAAAGCTATAGTCTTTACAAGATACTATAGAAGACTCTCTTCATGACCTAGGTAGGTGGAGAGAAGGACTTCTTAAGCAAGATACAAAAAAGCAGAAACCATAAAAGAAAAAGATTGATTCTTTTGATTCCTTTGAAATGAAGTAATTCTATTCTTTGAATGACATGGTAAAGAGGAAAAGACAAGTCACAAGGTGGGAAAAGATATCTATAACACCTGACAAAGGATTGGTAGCCACCATAAGAACTTAAAAAAGGTGGGGGGGGGGCGCCTGGGTGACTCAGTTGGTTAAGCGTTCGACTCTGGCTCAGTTCATGATCTCATAGTCCATGAGTTTGAGCCCCACATCAGGCTCTGTGCTGATAGCTCAGAGCCTGGAGCCTGCTTCAGATTCTATGTCTCCCTCTCTCTCTGCCCCTCTCCTGCTCATGCTCTGTCTCTCTCTGTCTCAAAAATAAATTAAAAAACATTAAAAAAAAAAACATTAAAAAAAAAAAAAAGAGGTGCCTGGCTGGCTCAGTCAATAGAGCATGTGACTCTTGATCTCAGGGTTGCAAGTTCGAGCTCCACACTGGGGGTGGAGTTTACCTAAAAAAAAAAAAAAAAGGCAATCTGATAGAAAAATAGGCGCAGACTTTGACAGGAATTCCAAAAATGAAATGGTCGATAGCATATGAAAGACACTCAGCTGTATCAGTAAGCTGGAACATGCAAATTAGAACGACAAAAAATTACTGTTATTAGCAAAACTTTTAAACTCTGGCAATAACAATTGTTGGTAAGAAAAGTGGAGGAATGGGAATTCATGCATGGTTGTCATGGATATAAATAGAAACATATATTTTGGAGAATAGTTTGGCTTATCTATAAAAGCAAACATGTACATGTCCTAGATCACAGCAATTCTACTTCTGCGTATCTACCCTAGAAAAAACTCTTGCAAGTGAAGATCTATACATGAATGTTGACAATAGTCTCAAACCAAAAACAACCCAAACATCCCTCAACAGAAGAACGGATGAGGGCATCTGGGTGGCTCAGTCAGTTGAGCATCCAACTTCAGCTCAGGTCATGATCTCACAGTTTGTGGGTTCCAGCCCCAAGTTGGGCTCTGTGCTGACAGCTCAGAGCCTGGAGCCTGCTTCAGATTCTACGTGTGTCTCTCTCTGTCCCTTCCCCGGTCACATGCTCTCTCTCTCAAAAATAAATAAATAAAATAAAAAAAAATACAACCCAGGGGCGCCTGGGTGGCTCAGTTGGTTGAGCATCCAACTTCAGCTCAGGTCATGGTCTCGCAGTTCATGAGTTCGAGCCCCACGTCAGGCTCTATGCTAACAAACAGCTCAGAGCCTGGAGGCTGCTTCAGATTCTGTCTCCCTCCCTCTCTCTCCCCCTCCCCTGCTCATGCTCTGTCTCTCTCTCTCAAAAATAAATGAAGGTTTGAAAAAAATTTTTTTAAAAAAACAGAAGAATGAATGAATATACTACAATATAAGCATCTATTGGGATATCATCCTGCAGTGAAAAAGATGAACTATAGTTGCATGCACATGAGTCTTAAAAACATAACAGAACAAAAATAAAAGACATATATAAAAGACAGATATATACCCTATTATTCCACTTATGTCAAGTTCATAAGAAGGCAAAATTAAATGATATCATTTAGGGATGGAAATGTAGGTGGTAAATCCGTTTGAGAAAAGCAAGAAAATCATTATCACTAAGTCCAATCATGGTTACCTTTATGGGTAGGGAAGGTGTTCCAGTAGGGATGTGACACGACATGGGAGGTGAGATTCAGACACATTACTCTTATTGATTTGGTCCCATGGGTTCCCCTTTCAATAATTATTCAAACTGTGCATGTTTTATATACCCTTTTCTAATTTTGTATGATAGTTTTAAAGGTTTTTGTTTTTGTTTTTGTTTTCAAAACAGCGACCGTTTGAGGGGCTTGAGGACTCAGGGGCTGGGTCTCTGATCCCTCATTCTGATACCTGTACTTCATCTTCTGGATTTTCAAGGATAGATTTTTCAGAGTCAGGTTCTTGGTGACCTCCTTCCCCAGTGCCCAGCCTTTCCATTGCAGCTCCTCAGCCACCTCGATGCCCCAGATGACCCTCTTCTTCACTTTGTCTTGCCTCTTTGGGAAGCATATTTGGGTGCCCGTGAAGCTGGCAGGCTGTGCAGTTGGCAGGGAAAAGGGGGAGAAAAAGGATGTGTTAGCTAGGTAAGATTCAAATACCCAGAGAACAGATAAAGATCTCCCATCTCTGGAAAGTGAGGACTTACACCACTGCTGGCTCTTGGGGGATGGTCTGGAGACAGAAGGTGAGGGGCAGGCAGGCCTTGGAGTGAGGTATTACCATTTCTGAAATCACTACAATGCTTTTCCAACTAGATTCTCTGTGACCCTGACCCTGAAGCCTTCCCTGGACCGTTCCATCCAGCACTGAGTGATCTTGGCTGGTCTGTTCTGTTCCTCCATGCACCCAAAGATACCACGCCCTTCGGGTACTGCCTTTTCCTTTCCTTCCTTCCCATCCTGCCCTTTCACTATGGAAGCCTCTCCTAGCTGGGGTGGTCTATCCCAGGCACTTTTTGAGACCACAAGGATACGCCACCACTCCCTCTTCCTGTCCCTCAACTGGCTGATGGAGCAGGGGAATGAGTAAATTTGCCTGAAACAAGCCCTCACCCCCCACCCTGATGTGGGGGCCACTCCAAGCACAGCTCCTGATGATGCTAGAGGTGCAGTGTGCCAACACTTCCCATCTATAATGGAAAATCCTTCATGACCTGATCCCTAGGAGGGTGGAGGCGGATGCAGGGGGAAAGGCAAGGAGAAGGGAAGATGAACCAGTATCTCTTCCTACCCCAGCCATGGCTATGAACACTCCACTCATGGCCATTTTATTTTATGTTTGGCCAAGCATTGCTTCTATGTTGTTACTTAATGTAAAGATATATTCATCCATTTGACAAATATTTATTGACGGCATATTATGTGCCAGACACTATGCTAGGTGCCAAGACAAGAGCGAACAAGATGGACACATCTCTTCTCTGTTGGAGCTTACACTCTCGGTTTAAGTAGGTACAGAGAGTGTCAGATGGCCAATATAGTATTTCCTTTCCTGGTTCGCCCACAGGGGAAAGGTGACATGGGTGGGCAAGGGCAATTTATTATAAATATTGGTTGGTGCATCAGTCAGGGTCAGGAAAACAGAAGCCACTTCGGGTGTTTGAAACGAGGAATTTAATGCACAGCCAAGGCATAGTGAAGTCACTCAGAAGCTGGCAGCATCAGGAAGTCGCTGCCACACTAGGTTAGGGGAGGTGGTGGGCTTCTCAGAGCCCTGAGGCCTGTCTGGTGGGGGTTCGAGTCATGGGGAAGTGCAGCTTCTGTTGGAAATACTGTTGGAAAAGTAGAGATGGAGGGAGAGAAATACCCTGGCTTCTCCCTTCCTCCCCGTTTCCAATCTCCTGCCCGCACAGAGCAGAGTGGGGAAGGGCAGTGAGTGAATCTGGGGCAAATAGGCCCAGAATGGCACAGGTGGAAGGGTGAGGTGACTCCCAGTCCTCGGGAAGGCAAATGCAAGCACCATCTCACCTAAGGAGGCATGAGAATCCACACACAACACAGACACACGCTGCACCAAACACACTCCTACCCCATAGGCACCCTGTGGGACAACTGCCCCCTACCCCTGCCATGTCACACAGAGACAGTCTTGAGAGCTGCGAATAGTCAGCCACATCCATATATTGGCCAAACACTTGGTCCTAGGGATCAGGACCAGAAGAACTTTCTGAGGGAAGAGAAAACCACTGGCTACTCTCTCAGCTCTGATGGGCACCTCCCTAGAGTTCTTCACACGCACACTCCCATTCCCCACAGCAGCCACTCCAGCCGGCTTGGTGCCCAATCTATGCAGGAGAGTCAGGTCCTTGCAGATTCCTACCCCCCTGCCCTGCCACCTCTCCCCGGCCCTGCTGCCCCTGCCCCGCCCACCCGGAACATGTCCTCACGTGGGCACTGGTGTTGCTGCTACTGCAGGCACTCAGGGCCGCGCTGCTGCCAGTGATGGTGGGGATGGCCATGGTGCTGGTACTCAGGCAGGACCCGGAGTTCATGGTGTAGTCACCACTGTCCCTGGTCCTCATCAGGGGGGTTGGGGCTGCCTGGATGAGCATCACACACCTGGAACACAAGTCCAAGGGGAGCACTCTGGCTAAACCAGGAGTTCTTGCCAGTTTGGAGTTAGGAAAAGACCACAGGGGAGACAGGAGGGACATCAAAAAGAGAGGCTGATGGAGTAGACTTGCTGTGGCCATCATGATCATGAAGAAGGGCCGGCTTGCCGGCTTTGGAACCAAGGTATGAGTGACACCATGAGGAATGAGCCTGAACACAAGATCCAGCACTTTGCCCAGGAGCCTAGAAATTCACCATGCAGGAAAGGGACTTGGGGACGAGGCCCGTGCAGCTCTGCCTGCCATGGCCACAGTTGGCATTTCTCAGTCAGTCCCCAGTGAGTGTGACTAAAGCATTCGCATTACCTTTATCTGGATTTTGCTCTCTGCTTGTTGCTTCTGAGCGTGACTTGCCTCCTATGAGGAGGGGCAAAGAAGAGGTAAATGAGACTGGGTGGTTCTTAGTCTTTGGGGTTTCTTCCATCAGTATGCAACCTGTAGTCCAAGTTTAAAGTAAGCATTCACTGAAATAATCACTCAATCCAAGGATAAGTGAATCAACCTCTAGAGCAGAGGGATCCCTGGATAGACTGCAGCTGGAAATTATATGCAAATATATGTGAGTGTTACATGCAAATCATATGCAAAATGTCATGTATCTGGAGAAGTGCTCTTTTCCAGGGAGAGAATCCACAGTTTTCACGGAATACTCAGAGGGTGTTTGGCCCTGCTCTAGGAGACACACATGGAGACTAAACTCCAAATCCCCTCTTCCTTTAGCAGATTTCCTTCAGCATACACACCCCGGTGTGGCTCCCATATTGGACAGCATCAATTTAATATCTTTTTGAGCATATATATATTTTTTTCAGACTCCACAGTGTCCTTCCCCACTTCTTTGAATAACAATCTCAAAAATGGTAACAACTTCTACTGACATTCACTGAGAACTTATGTGCCAAGCAGTGTTGTAAGGCCTTCTCATGAATTTTAATCTTTACGTCATTTATGAGTAAATGTAAACTATCTTTTATTTGGCCTAAAATTACTTCTTTTCAAGGTGGGGGTTCAACTCCTTATTATAACATATTACACTTTAGTAAACAATGTTATGGTCACCCTTTAGAAATTTATACAATTTCATCAGACACTCTCCATACTCTCCACACCACCATCCAAAGCAAAAGATTCCGTTGACTCAGTTTTTCCTAACCAGCAACACCTCCAAACCTCTCCAGAAGAATATCTCAGGTTCATTCACTCACTCACTCATTCATTCATTCACTCACAAAACATTTACTGAGTGCCTGTTATGTACCAGTGCTAGGCAATGGACAGGCAAGACCCTTACCTTCAATTGTAAGGAGGACGGTTCAGGTGGAATCAAAGAAATGCAAGCTGGGGAGACAGGGAGGAGAGTCCCATTACTTTTCTGCTACTGGATGGCTTTGTAGTCCTGCCAGACTCATTAATGTCTGTGACCTCAGGGGATTCTATAGATAGTCACTGCCTTGAGGCTCTGAAAAAGTCTCCAATCATCACATATAGAAGAAATTAGAGACAATGGAGTAGAAATCTGGTCCAGATCAGGTCTTAGGGTTTAGGGAAGTGAACGATGATCTTGAAGCAAGGAGAGCTGGGTTCCAGCTCCTGCTCAGGTTTGTTGAGATGGGCAAGTTTCTCAGTCTCCTTGAGTCTCAGTCGTCTCACCTAATGGGGATTATTTTATTTCATAAAGTTGATGTGAACCTGGAATGAAATAGGGAATTTGAAAAAGCCCTAGACAAACCAATGTTACAATCATAATTACAATCGTAACTAACAATCATAACTTCCATACTAGCTTGAGCTACTCTTTCAAAAGA
>NW_024412395.1:96070615-96089668 GCF_014898765.1 Herpailurus yagouaroundi
ATATATATCATCAGCTTCCTTTATCTGCTTCATTTCCAACCTAAACAATCTTAATATGATCAGTGGGAAAAGTGGTGGGTCGTCGTGTAGTGTGGAGTGGGAAAGAAATTGGTAAAATGAAGTGATCAAAATACTTAAAGCTGTTCCTCCTTTCTCTAAGAGATCCCAGGCTGATCTCGCCTCAGTCTCGGTCCCACAGGGGGTCTCTAAGGGACATGGAGGGGACCCCTGGCCACAACTTCCCAAAGGAGGCGGTCTTCCAGGACAGATACCTTCTTTGGCCGCTCGCGCTGCTCCCCTGGTCCTGGGACCAACTCTCAGAACTCACTCCGCCTCCATGTTGTCGTCTCCCTAGATACAGGACGCTCAAAGCACAGCGTTTCTTGGTATCCCAGGACAACGACGGCAAGCCGAATGAGTCAAGGCTCAAAGAAGGCGAAAGCGCAGTTCAATTTTAATGTTTACCTTATTTTTTATTCTCTGACTTTCCCTGAATAGTAGTCACCGCGCTTCTACCAATCGCAGCATGTAATGTATAGTCTCCAATTGTCGTGACATCCCTGCAATCCTGATTTAGTCGACGACCAAATTCATAGGAGGTAACTCCATTGGCTCCTCACTGGAGTAGGAGCAGTTCCAGTTCTTTCCGGACGCGCGATGGTGACATAGGGTCAGAATCTCAACCGGAACTTCAGTCTGTGATTGCGATTATTAACTTAAAAACACCCCGTAGTCATTTCTCATTTGTCTATTACTTTACAACTGGATTTTTCTTGCCAGTGGGAGAGAATGTGTCCTATCCATTTCCTGCCGGTTTTTCCTCCTCCCAAGCACCAAGCTAACTCTTTTCTAGGGGTCTGGAAGTTAATGTATGAAGAAAGCATTGTTGTACTAAAGTGATTTTTGGAAGCCCATTTGTTGATTTGTCTGCATTTGCTTTGGGGAAGGTGTCTGTTAAATAACAAAAAGCCAAGGGAGTAAACTTTATTTTTTTTTAATTTTTTAAAATGTTTATTTATTTTTGAGAGAGAGAGAGAGAGACGGAGACAGAGCTCCAGAGGCAGAGGGGCAGAGGGGCAGAGAGAGAAGGAGACACAGAATCAAAGCAGGCTCCAGGCTCTGAGCTGTCAGCACAGAGCCCGACGCGGGGCTCGAACTCCCGAACCGAACCGTGAGATCACGACCTGAGCCGAAGTCGGCCGCGTAACCAACTGAACCACCCAGGTGCCCCGGGAGTAAACTCTAAAGATCCACTTGGCTTTTTTAATCGATTCGAGAAGTGGGCAGCATCCCATAGACCAAATAGAGAGGAGCTCTGAGGAGTTGTGCAAAATGGAAGGTTTTTAAAGACCGGAGGGTGGGACAAGATGTTATAAGCAAAAAAAAAAAAAAAAAAAAAAAAAAAAAAGGACTGTTTCAGGCAAGATCACCTTCCCTTATGGGGAAGGACAAGGGGTCTTATTGCAAATTACTTCATCTTCCTTTGGGGGTTGAGGAAGGCACATGTGGCATGACATATTACCTCATTGGTGCTGACCAGAAAGTTCCTGTCTTACATGTTAGAACTACATTTCAGGGGGAGGTTGAAACTTGGCCTAAGTGACACCCATTTTGGGCCTGCGGTTTTCTCATTTGCTGAAGACTTCTTAGGTGGGTGAGCTGAAAGCCTCAAAGTTCATTCATGGACAATTAAAGATGTTTCACTATCCAGGACAGTGATGGGGGGTGCGGTGTTAGAGGGAGAGACTTTAGTGAGTCTGGGGGGGGCACCCAGAAAATAAATTCTCATTTGGGAAAGTTGGCATTTGCTTGTGAAAGTAAACAATGGACTAAGATGACAATGTGGCCCCAGTTGGCCTGGGAGATCACATGGCCAGAAGCTGGCTGAACTGGAGGGAAGGGGCAGGCCACAGGGCTCATTAACTTATGTCAGCACCATTAGATTTGGAATTTTCTTGGGATCAAGGAATGTGGAACTCAGTGAGTTTTTCAACAGTTTTAACATTATTCTCAGAATCTGAAACCTGCACTTTGGACATGACCACTTCTATGCTATTTGTAGTTTCTGTAATGATTTCCTTTTTGTTTTCCTCTAAACACTTTTTGAAATGGTCAACCTGACTCAGCTGGACCTTAAGGACAGGGAAAGGGGCCTGTTTTTCCACTCTTGGGCCAAAAAGAAATGGGAGCAATGACTCTGGGGGCAAGGCTTGGTAGTAACCTCAGGAATCCCAGCAATAAAACCTCAAGAAGGTGAGAAAGCGCACGCTAGGAGCCATGTGTCCTTATGCTTCTTCACTGAAGGAGTGTCCCTCCAGAGCTCTGGTGTGCCCAAACCTTGGTAGGTTCTGGGCTTGGGATAATGAAAGGATATTCTTAGTAGGGCTCCTGTGGGTTCCTCTTCTGTGGAGCTGTGGCTGCCTCCTGAGAGCTCTGCTGGAGAGTGACCTTGACTGACATAGTGGACTCCCAGGGAGGGATCCAAGCCAGACTTTACTCCAAGAGGCAAACGACATGGAAAGGGGTGTGACAAATGATTGAGTCTCAGGAGGAAAGAGGAAGCTGGGTTTGCTTTGGAAGTCCCATTTTTCAGGAGCTCAGAACCCATGGGAAAAAATGGGTGCTAGGTCCTGGTTACTGTATCTTCCAGGGACCCAAGAAAGACAACAGGGTGGGTGTTGTTTGGTTCAAGACTGTGAACAGGGGGTGAGTGATGATTCAGGAAATTGATGAAGACCAGGATGAAGGCGAAAAGGAGGAAGGAGGATGGATAGTAGACAAACTTGCATCCTTTTGTTTGGAAACTGTGGTTGGGTGTAATAAAGATAAAGCACAAACTCAGTAATTTTGGCTTTAGCACACTGAAAAATATTTTTTCTAAGCACCCCCCCTTCCCTAGTTGAATAGAATAGAGGAGATTCTGGGCCGAGAAATGTCAGGCTGAGATTAATCCTGATTGTGACTGTGTGACTTTGAACAAGTCACATAACCTTTCTGAGCCTCTGTTTCCTCGACTGTTACCTGGCGATAATGATCAAAAGGCTGGTGTAGTGATTGAATGATCTGGCATGTAAGAAGTATTTGACAGATGGTAGGCAATCAACAAAAAAATGGCATACATGCACAGAGGTTGGTCACTGACACAAAGTGGAAGGCCCGTATAATTAAGCCACTTGGTTTTCTGTGCACCCTCCCCTCCTACCACCTCCCAGCCTCTCTGCTACATACTGGAGAGGCAGAAAGTTTTTCTCCTCTCCACATCTCCCTCATTTTTTTCTACAGAAGGAGGCTGCCTTGGTGCTCTGGGATGGAGAAAAACAAAAGGAGGTTCCAGGGTGATTTCCTGTCCAGCTGGCAAGTCAGCCCAACTCCAGCACATGCAAAGTCCTCTCCACCTTCCTTTCCTGCAACTCTGATTCCACTTCCAGTGTTGGTTCTGAAATAAGGTCTGAATCCAAGATATACTTAACTTATGGAGGGAGAGGAGGAGGTGAGTCCCCCCACAGAAATTTCTGACCTCTGAAATTAGTGAGGTAAGTCTTCCAATCCCAGCCTGATGGGTGAAGAGTGAGAGAAAGCTGTAACTAAGAGGGTCATGGGAGGTAGTTTGGGGGCTGGATCTAGGAGCAGGCATGGAGCTCTCCCTGTATTAGAGTGCCATGGTCCTCTGAAGCTGCTAGGGGTGGGGAGCATGTGTTAGGAGGTTGATGGCACCTCCAGCCTGAAAGAGCTGCCAGAGCACAAAACTGACAGGGACTTGGGAGAAAACTATCATATCACAAGAGAATTCAAATGAAAGAGTTCCATTTTGCCTAAGACCCCTCCCCACTTCCCACATAGGGTTTTCTAATTCTTTTGTGCCAACCCAAACTCCCTAGATAACTTCCTCCATTTGTTGTCCCTACCAAATGGTAGATAGACATAAAAGTCAGCATTAGGGGGATGGAGGGAAAAGGACATGAGGCTTAATTCCAGAAGACTCAAGTTTAAGCTTGGGCTCTACCATTTGATAGCTGAGTGATTTCAGGCAAATTATTAAATATTCCAGATGCTCACTTTCCTCATCTGTAAAATGGGGGCAAACAGGGATAGTATTCAAAATTCTTAACAATTGGAAAGGTATGGATGCTGACATATGAGAATGGATATCAGCTGGCCTTAGAGCTGAACAGGTCCTGGTGGCTCACATTGTGCCAGGCTCTAACCCTTTAGTTGCTGGGTCATGGGGAAACATGGCGAGGGGACAGGGAAAGCAGCCACAGCAGTGGAGGACTCAGTCAGTGACTATTTCCCAACTGGTACAAAAGTATTTCCAGATTTTAACAGCCAGTATAACTATACTGGATAGCACTGGTTGCAAATGAGACCTGAGGAGGAGTATCTACCTCACTGGATACTGTACACACAGTTACTTATTTCAAGCCAAAACCTGAAGTGTCTCCCCCTCTGGTTCCTCCTCATTGGTGAAGGATCTGTCACCACATCTAACTGCTCTTTCTTTCTAGTCTGAGCAGTGTTCCTTCTCTGTTAGCTTTCCCACCTGTCTTCCCCTAGACCATCTCCTACTCTCCAGCTACATGCCTGTCTGGCCAGCACCATGGACAGCTCTGGCTGACCAGCCCATCCCCTTCCTCCTGCCTTCTATGCCCGCTTCTCTGCCCCACCCCAGTGGGTCATCCCTGAGGAGACAGTACAGTGCAGTGATTAAAAACAAACTCTGGAGTAAAGAAGTTAGGCTTTGAATCCCAACTCCACCAACTCTCAGCTGTATGATCTTGTTCTTTTGCTTCTGCAAAACCCAGTCTGCTCATCTGTAAACAGGAAAAACTAACAGCTACCTGAAAGGTTGTGAGGTATAAGTGTGATAGAAGATTTAAAGAACTCAGCACAGTGCTTGCCTTATTATATGTTCTAAATAAGGGAAGCACATTATTTTGTGACTTTCCATTCTATTTAATTCCTCAAACCCTTTTCCAATCCATTTCTGACCAGGGTTCACTCTCAAGTGCAAGTGCCATAACGTGATCACTGGCTCAGTACAGCTGGCCTCCTTGGGACTTCAAGGATGGTAAGGGAGCCCATCTTTGACTGATCCATGATGTTATGACTTTGTTAGAATTTTTTGTATGTTTAAATTTTGAGTTAATTTTAGATGTATAGAAGCATCACAAAAATAGTACAGAGTTCTCATAAACCCTTCACCCAACCTCCCCTTAGGTTAACATCTCACATGACTGTAGAACACTTACCAAAACTAAGAAATTAGCCTTGGAACAACACACAGTATTCATGAAAGTAGAGAATTTATTTATTTAATTTCATAAGTTTGTCCACTAATGTCCTTTTCTTATTTTAATATCCAATCCAGGATCTTACCTGGGGCATTTCTGAGTCTTTCCTTGTCTTTCATGACCTTCACTCTCTTAAAGAGTACTGCCAATTATTTTGTTGAATGTTCCTCAATCTTGGGTTTGTTTCTTGTGATTCGAATAAGGTATGTATTATAGGGAAGCCTAATACAGAGGTGATATGCCCTTCTCAGTGCATCATATCAGAGGGCACATGGAGTCAATATACATTATTGGTGATGTTGACTTTGATTACTTGACAAAAGTAGTGTCGGGATTGTTCACTGTCAACTTGCTATTTTTCTCTATTTATTAGATTTTGCGTGTCCATCTCTAGGATTAAGAGTTCAAAAACCAAGAAGCCTCTCCTCAAGTAAACTTTCTACCCTTACACTCCCAACCACTCCCCAAAACACACCATTCCCTATCATGTGCCTGGTCACTTTCTTCTGAGTTTTTTTTTTTTTTTATGTTTTTTTTCAATGTTTATTTATTTTTGAGAGACAGAGATACAGTGTGAGCACGGGAGGGGCAGAGAGACACACACAGAGTCCAAAGCAGGCTCCAGGCTCCGAGCTGTCAGCACAGAGCCCGATGTGGGACTTGAACTCACGAACGGTGAGATCATGACCTGACCCAAAGTTGGACACTTAACTGACGGAGCCACCCAGGTGCCCCCTCTGCATTTTCTTAAGTTGGGCATTTGGAGGCAAGCTCAGTAGCCAAATCCAAACACACCCGGAGTTTATAAGGACAACAGGGTGCTTCCAGTCCATTTTCAGGGACTTTTTTTTTTTAAGATTTTTTAATGTTTATTTTTGAGAGAAAGAGTGAGCAGGAGAGGGGCAGAGAGAAAGGGAGACAGAAGATCCAAAGTGGGCTGCACTGTCAGTGCAGATCCCAGTGCAGGGCTTGAACTCATGAACCATGAGATCATGATCCTAGTCCAAACCAAGAGTCAGACACTTAACCAACTGAGTCACCCAGGTGCCCCTTCAGGGACCTTCTTGTTGACCCCTGTAAATTTCTGTGTGCAGGGACACTCAAATAAAATGTGACCAGCAAATGCCCATAGAAATGTCCAGACTATCTCTCAGATCTGGTCTCAGCTCTTGAGAACTTTATTCAACACCTAACATTTTGGGTTTTTAAAAATCTCTAATACCATGCTTCTTATTTGGCGATGAATGACTCCTTATTACCCACTAGCTCAGATCCATGAGCTTCCTTCCTTCCAGAAGGCTCTTCACTTCTCCAAGAATTTGCTATCATGGGAGATCCTGCCCCTAAAGCAGATACATAACATTCTTCTAATCAATTGACTGTGGAAAGATCTATTTATCCAACACTTGAGTTCAAGCCCCATGTTGGGTGTAGAGATTACTTAAATAAATGAGAAGAAGAAGAAGAAGAAGAAGAAGAAGAAGAAGAAGAAGAAGAAAGAGTGGGAGGAGAAGGAGGAGGGGGAGGAGAAGGAGGAGGAGAGGGAGGAAGAGGAGGAGGAGATGATGATTAAGAGGCATCACACCTCATACAGCCCAATGGTGACTCCATTTTTAAAAACTTTTGTGTAAAAGTGTGTTTAAGGCTTCAGAAGATGCCTTCATAAGTTCCTCTTTGCCCTTTGTTCTGGTTACTATTGCTGTGTAAGAAATCACTCCAAAACTTCAGAGTTCCAATCACACATTTTATTTTGCTTATGATTTTTTTTTTCAGGAATTCAGGAAGGGCTTGGCCAGGCAGTTCTTACTTGGACTCTCTCATGTAGTTACATTTAGATGTTGGCCAGGGCTGCCACCTGAAGGCTCCATTGGGCTGGACACCCAAGATGGCACACTCACATGGCTAACAGTTGATGTTGGCTGTGGTCTGGAAGCTAGTCTATCTGTAGCCTCTCCAGCTAGGCAATCTCAGAGTTATATGGCCTTTTCCTGACCTAGCCTCTGGCCAGATTCAAAAGGAGAGGAAGTGTCAAACAATTTGTGGACATATTTTAACCATTGCCACTCCCACCATGAGATCTTCTCACAGCTTCTAGAACATTATTCCTCCAGTTCTTCCCTGGCCGGTTCTTGGCCACCCCAGCCCCATCAAATCTTTTAGGTTGAGGCTGGAAATGCCTTCCTCCCATTCCTCTAGGATTGATGACTCATCAGTTCCCACCTCCTTCAGTTTGCTGCT
The DNA here is from genome assembly GCF_014898765.1 of Herpailurus yagouaroundi. NCBI lineage: Eukaryota > Metazoa > Chordata > Mammalia > Carnivora > Felidae > Herpailurus > Herpailurus yagouaroundi. Next base: position 96,078,145 of record NW_024412395.1, read on the forward strand.
GCAGGGCTATCTGGGTTCTGGTCTGGACCCTGCTACTGTGTGACCTTGGGTAAGTAACTTCACTTCTCAGGGCCTCAGTTTCTTCTCTGTAAAGTAGGAATTAGAAACATCACTTCACAGGCTGTTAGGATTTTATTTTTCATAAGCTTTTTAAAAAGTTGAGAGAGAGAGAGAGAGAGAGAGAGCAAGGGAGGGGCAGAGAATGAGGGAGAGAGAATCCCAAGCAGGACATGATCCCACCAGCCGTGAGATCATGACCTGAGCTGAAATCAAGAGTTGGATGCTCAACTGATTGAGCCACCCAGGTGCCCCCAGGCTGCTAGGATTCTAAAAGATAATGTGAATGGAAAACTTAGCACAACTGATGCTCTTAATTAGGAAAGAAATAACTGTGGGCAAGTCATTTTCCCTCTTGGAGAATTTATTTCTGAAATGGGGATAATTCTCTCAACCCAATCTCCCATGCGGATGAGAGAGGGTCTTAAATGAACTGCAGGAAGGGTCAGCCCAGAGGTGGAGATTTCCTGACTCTAACCTGGCCAGGAAGCCCCCTGCATCTATTCCCTTCTGGGGCCCCAAGCGATGTGCGTGCGTGCGAGGTGGCCGGGGTGTGGCTTGGGGTGGTGCAGCACACAGGGCGAGCCATTATCTGCCCCACAGGCCTTATCAGATCCGGGCTGGCCACAACTCAGCCCCATGGAACAAAGAGGCTTTGAGATCCAGGCTGGGGTGTGGGACGTGGGGCCAAGCCCCAACAGGCACATTCCACTCAGGGGGCAGAGGGCACGGGGTAGGGGAGTCGCCGCCAACCCCTACCCGAGAGGTTTCCCCATGGAGGCAGGGCCCCCTCTGAGGTGGGGAGCAGGGGCCTCTATCCTCCACCATGAGCCACCATTCAGACTTCTTTGGGGCATTTCCTGCTCCAGCACTTTCCACCAGGCCCGCAGCTCCGCCCCTTCCATGGGGCACAGTGTCCCCTACCCTCGCACCCCATCCCTTCACTCCCCACCCAGCTCCCGTTTCCCTTCCTGGCACCTTTAGTCCCAACCACACCGTCTCCTAGTTCCTGAGCATGCCCTGCGCCTCTCCACGATCTGTTCCCAATAATCCATCCATTTACCTTTGCCCCAGTCACTCGAGTCCAGAAGGCAGCAGCCCAAAACCACTTCCAGGAAGTCCCCGGTCATTGCCCTCATCCTGTCACTCATCCTGTCCCCACCCCCGTCTAGGCACTCTGCTCTGAGCTCCTGTGTGACACTGTAGGGAACTCCTCTCCAAACTTTAATCACTCTTGGAATCAGCTGAGCCTGGCAGAGGCTGTCGGGATACATTACGTACAGGCTCTAGGCTGGGCAGGCAAGCCAGGGCTGAAATCCAGATGTGTTGGTACCCCAGTCTGCCCCCTGCACTAGGCTCTCTCCTAAATGGGCTTGCTGGCACCACGCCAGAAGAGCTGCTGTTTCTAGTTGGATCTCTATGGGGGGCAGGGAGGGATTTGCTAAATTTTTTAATGGAGAGGCTCCTATTTCCAGTTCACACACACCGGCTTCAGAGGAACCAGTGCTAGCAACAGGCCTGGTTGCCTAAAGGATTGATGCGTTCAGCTCCAGCCTTCACAGCACAGCAATGCAGACTATCAGAAACCATCCCCAAGGCAGTGTCTTCAGGTGAGTGCAGTCCTGCGCAGCTTGGGAAGAGCCATGCCCAGGATGACTGGGTCTCTCCAAACAAGAGAGAGAAGGCTGCAGGGACAGCTAGGGAATGGGTGCCTGAGAGGGCACGTCTGCACAGAGAAGTAGGAGACCAGGGTGCAGTGGCTCTGTGTTGAGGGCAGTCTGTCCAGGCGGCTCTCTAGGCCTCTCAGCCAGGTTCCCCCACTTTGTCTCCTGTACCCCAACACTCCAGGTCTCCCTATCTTCATGTCTCCCAGAGGACTTGTGGACTCAGGTACCAGTGTTGCATTTGCTTAGACTGGGCTATAAGGGCTACTCTGAATCTCCTCCCTATGCACTCCTGATTGGGGGATGGGCAGGCAGAGACAGCAGGAGCCTGGAGGGTTCCTAGAACCTGGTTAGACCAGCCTGGGGCATTGAGAAGAGAGGATATCTATATGGGAAAGCCCTGGATACCTCCCTTACAGGTGCAGACACTGAGGCCAGAGAAGAGCCACGGTCAAGGGCTCTGGGCACGGGGGGAGCTAGATCTCATGTTTAAACACCTGAAGTTAACTTAAGCCCTTTCTTCAACCTCATGGCTCACCCAAACTGGCTTCAAGTCCTGGCCATTCTACTCCTAAAATCTACAATCCATCACCTTCTTTCTGACCCCCGAGCCACCTCTTCAACCCAGGTCACCAACTTCTCTCCCCAGTAAATGGACTCCCTGCTTCCATAGCTGCCTTCTCTGACCATCCTCCACACTGCACCTGGGTGAGCTCTCTGAAACAATCTAGTCTTGAGCTTCCCCAGCCTCAAACCCTCAGGCCCTCCCCAAGCCCTCAGGATGAAGTCCAAATGTGTGGCATACAAGGCTGTGTGTCATCTGATCCCTGCCTACCTCTCTACCTCAGTTTTGTCAAGCCCACATAGCTTTGTGTGTGAGGCTGACCTGGTGGCAGTTCCTCCAAGCCCCCAGGCTCACTCAAGCCCCCACATTGTTGCATTTACTGTGTCCTCAGCTTGGATCCCTTCCTTTACCTGCCTGCCATGCAAACCCTCCTACCTACCTGCCCAGGAAATCTTCCTAGCCCTCAGCCTCTTCGTGGCATTCCCATAGCCCCTGTGAGAGGTCATCCAAAGCACTCAGCACACAGCATGGATATGTCTCCCCATGCTTCTTCCTCCCACCCAAGAATTCACTGATGGGGGGGCTACTGCTTTCCCTCACTCTGGCACAGGACCTGACACAAGAATGTCTAGTAAACAATGACTGAACAGGTGAATGCAGGTCACAATTGTAGACACAGCAGCCTTGGGGATTGTACTTGACCCTGAGAGGAGAGGCAGGCATTGGGTCAGTAGATGTCTGGGCCTGGGAAGCACAGTTGACTCTCCTCTGGGCCTTGGCATTACAGACATCGGAGTGAGGTAGGCTCTGGTGGGAGGGATTGGGACTATGATACTGCAGTGCTGGAAGATGACTTCCCTGGCTGTCTCCCCATGTCTCCCTGCTCACACAGTCTACTCAGATCTGGTCCCAGGGCTCCCAGAAAAGCCACTGGGCCCCCACTTCCACTCCAAGTTTGGTTTTTGAGGGTCTGAATTCGGATCAGTGTTGGGTTTTTTTTCTGAGTCTTTGCAGCCTTCTCTATCTGAAGAATAAGTGTGTCTCCGAAGGAGGCCCATCTAGAACAGAAAGATTTGGGGACACCAAATGGTTCTGGGTCTGCAGGATGGAGAGTACTCAGGCTCAGTAGGAGAAGCAGCTGGACGCCCATAGGGGAAAATCTCTCTCTCGTCTTCTCACTCACCAAATGTGTGGCATACAAGGGTCTGTGTCATCCTTCCCCTCCCTTCACCCCCTCCCCCACACCCATGAAGAATGTCATTAAGGGAGAGAATGTAAAAGTGAATAGACAAAAGTATCTTGACCTTAATCTTCCATTTTTCTGTTTTTTACTGTAAAGGAGTTCACGGACATTCTGGTTCTTTTGAGCCTTGTCCATGAACCTCTGCCATGGGTCCATTCTAGATGTGCTGACAAAGCTGACTTCCAGGCCTGAAATGCTGAGAGGACCCAAGTTCACCAAAGAAAAAGCCTTGTGGTCAAAACAGTGGGCCCAAAAGCCAGATGGAGGGGTGTGAATCCTGCCTCTTCACTAGCTGTGTAATCTCAGGCAAGTTACTTAACCTCCTCCAGCTTCTGTGTTCGTCTGGAACATGGCAATATGAAAACATACACCACATAGTGTTGTATGAGAATGAAATAATGTTCTAAATATAAAGCACTTAGAACAACATCTGGTGATAGTTGGTCTTCATTGAATGACAGCACTTGTCATTATAGCTTGTGGGGGCCTATTTCCTCCCAGATGACACAGTCTCCAGGGCAACTTCTCTGGAGTTTTCCTCCATGGAGGTGGGGGAAGGAGGAGGTAAGAGTCTGAGCAGTCATCCCTAACATAGTAATCTCTGTAAGAGGACAGAAGCTGGGCAGTGGTATGTTTTAGCAACGGGCTGTTCACAGTCGGGAGAACTCTACTTTGTAGCATACACCAATTTTGACTGTGTGAATACTCCCACCATGCCCTATATCAACTGGCTTATGAAATTTCTGAGAATTTAACAAGTATAACGCTGGACCTGGGACTCTCAGCTGATCTGTAGCAAGTACAGAAAAACCTGCCTTGGCATAGAGAGACCCAGAAAAAATGAAGAAGGGAGTCACCTTGTCTTGACAATAAACTGGGCCTTTTCTAGACTAAGCAGTGTTTCTCAAAGTGTGGTCCATGGACCATCCGCCATGTTCGGTATTTGTAAAAATTTCCTGGTCCTCGCTCTGGATCTATTGAAGCAGAATTGTTTGAATGCACCCAGGAATCACTTTTAAACAAACTGCCCAGGTGATTCTGAGGTTTGAGAACAGCTAGGTTAGGGACTCCTGAGTTCTCCAAGAAGTCAGAAGGGGCCACAAGGCAGATGTGAATTCTACAAAATCTGCTCGTACCATTGGTCCGTTATTCACACTGAAGGATGAGAAACAGGCCCCGAGAAAGACTTGAGTAAGCAGGAAAAGTGCCTTGACAGGCCCAGTGAGGTGGTTCTAGATGAGTGAAGTGACCATGGGCTAGTTACCTTCATTCTCTCTCTGGTCCAACAGCGTTTAGGGCAAACTTTGAGATCAGCATGGGAAGGCCTTGCCTGGCACAGAGCCCAGTTCTCTGTGGCAACTTTGCTGGGCTTCTGGGTGAAGAAGGGCCTGTAGTAAAGGTGGGAGCATGGGAGTTTCTGTCCTTGGAGGAAGGTGAGCACACCCTTGAACTGACCCACCCGTGGCTCCAGACTCTGTGTTGGCCCTGCTCAGCATCCTAGACTCTATGGCTCTAACAACTTAAATAATTTTTATTACAAAAGGAAGAAAAGACCAAAACATCCCCAAAATTCTCCCATGGGCTTCCCCCTCCGAGCCAATAAATAAGGTGGGGGAGACTGACCGGAGAGGGGGGTGAGGGTCATGGTTCAGCAGAACAGGGAGCGTAGCCTGGGCAGGGGCAGAAGGACATCCAGCCTGCTCCCCTGGTCCTGGGCACTATGATCACATTGGCTGGAACAAGGAACTCTGCCCACTGACAGCAACAGTCTCTGTCCCAAGGAGTGTGGCCAGGGAGGAAGGTCATGCCTCAGGATGGCCAGACTGGCTGCCCCACCCTGCGGCCTTCTCAGTTCTGGGCAGCAGGTGTTGAGTCCAGCCAGCTCCCTGCTGGCTCCCAGGGAATCTAGCAGCATCGACTGAGGTGCGAGCCCACCTACGAGGGGCCTCAGACAGATGGAATGGGCCCTCCCCATTGGGGGAGGCAGGTATGAAAAATCAAAGTGAGAGCTGGCCAGGTGGGGGAATCCACTGTGCCAGCCTCAAGAGGTCTCTAGAATAGAAAGATAGACCACTCCCTCCCAACCAGCTTAGCTTGTAGCTCTGTCCCTACATCAAGGTGGGGTGGTCAACACTGGCATTGCCCAGTCAAGTCTCCATGGTGTGTCTGTGAAAGAGGAGATGGTGGGAACCAGTGCCCCCCACTCGGGTCCCTTTCAGGGCCAGTGTCCTCTCGGCGGGAAGGCCTTTGGACCATGTTAGGCAGCTGCAGGAGGGCAGTGAAGGGGTCTTCTCAGCTCCCTGGCCCAGCCATGCCCAGCGAGTGGAAGCTGCCCTCTTCCAACAAGAGCCGCCCCAGGCGGTAGAGCAGCTGGGGGTACCAGTGCACACCCTCCCCTGGGGTCCAGCTGCCCCACGCCAAGCTGTGAAACAGTCGCAGGGGCCAGAAGGCCAACTGAGCCAGACGGTGGTCAGCCACGGCCGCGAAGCAGGAGGCCACCACATCCTCCACCACCAGCGTCCCATGCCTTGTTAGTGGGGCATAGGCCCCCAGGGCCACGTGTGTGGAGACGGCTGCCACTCGGGCAGGTTGCAGGCCCGGCACCCCGGCCACCAGCACGTACTGGCCAGGCTGCACTTGGCTGGCAAATGTGGCCCGGAAGTGGGCCGCTGGTTCTGTGTGATTATTGGCGGTGAAGAGCAGGTGGGCGGGCGTGAGTGCCAGGCGGCGCGGGGGGTCCTGGGTCTCAATGACCCGGAAGGCCCTCAGCCTGTCTGGCTCGCGATCCAGGAAAATGAGCACGTCACTGAAGGTGGGGTTCCCATCCTCCCCCATGGCCAGCACCCGGTCTCCGGGTCTCACAGCTGACAAGGCCACACGTGCCCCGCTCTCTAGGCGCACCTGGGCTCCAGCAGGAAAGCAGCCACCTGTCTTGGCCGCAGCAGAGTGCTCTGTGGGAAGAAGGGACATGAAGGTGTTACTGCTGTGTCACAGCACCCCTCCCCAGAGCTCCTCTCACTCCCAAAGAGCCCTCCCATCACCATATTCTGGTTCTGCTCCCCCCTTCCCGTGCAGCCTTGAATACACCCCAACCCACGATGTGATCTGTCCTCCTCCCCCGTCTAATCCTTTGCCAGTGAGAGGAGCATATTGTGGCTCCAAGACCCATGAGTGAGAAGGAAAGGGCCCTGCTGAAGCCCAGGCCAAGCCCCTGTCTGCTTGCTGTGAAGCAATGTTGTGGAGCAGTCAGAGAGGTCAGGGGTGAACTAAGCCAGGTGGTGGTCAGCTGTGGCTTGAAACTCGAAAGCTACAGTCTCGCAGAGAAGGCACTTAGCTCCTCTGGGGTCTGGATGTCCTGTCATTTCTCACTCCTTGCTCAGACACTCCCCAAAAATTGCACTCTCAGGCTGACACCCCGAGTTCTGTCCCAGAGCTGGCCCTTGGAGTCCATGGCAAGAGGAGGGCCAGCCGTGGGCAGCTATAGACTTCTGGGGAGCCTCAGAGTGAGTGGTCAGGCCAGGGCGTGACTCGGTGGCAAGGGTAAAGTCACCGTCTTCAGTTCATGTGCTGGGTCCTTGTGCGGGGACAGGACACGGTGGCATTGGTGGGCGGGATGGTGAGCAGTGTTGTGGGTGGGAATAATGACGGAAGTGGCCACTCGGGGAGCTGGTGTCAGGCCAGTGTTCGCAGGTGAAGGGTGGACGTGACTTGAAGTAGATACAATTGGCAGGAAAGTGCTGGAGGGGAGGATGGGGGTGGGTCACCACAGTGTGCCCAGGTGGGTTCGGGAATAGTAAGCAGTGGGCCTGGTCTCATGTGCCAGGTCTTCAGGTGTGACTGCTACGTGGTGCCAGCATGGAGGGCTGTGCCCGAAGCCAGGTGGAGCCAGACTGGCAGTCACACGGGAACCATCTGAAGCATCCGTGATCAGGTTCAGTGTAGGTGACAGGGATGCTGACAAGATCTGAGGGAGGGGCAAGGCCCCAATGCCTGCCCATTCGGATCAACAAGGCGGCCAATCTGGGAAAATCCATTTTATTGAGTCCACGGTTTATTCTGCCCCTCGTGGCTGGCTTTGCCCCAAACTGTCCAGCTTCAGGGCCCTGAGGGAGAGGTTGGGGATGCCTGCACCCCCTGGAGGAGCATACAAAGTGCCCTAAAGGGCCTGACCTGCAGCAGGGTTGTGGGTTCTGAGTCTCTGGGCTCCCGGCTCCTGGTGAGGCATGCTGGTGTCTGGGCATAAGCTGGCCCTTGGCCCCTGGCCCCACCGCCCGCCTCCATTCTGAGTCATCTGAGTGGGAAAGCCATCTCTGTCCCAGCCTGGCTTCCTCCATCTGTCCAGCTTGCTCTGTCTTGCACCTCCTGCTGCAGGCTCTGGACTGTGGACCGCGAGGTCGGCCCCCAGCAGTGCTGGGACAGGGCCCTGTCTCCCTAGGCTCCTGCCATGACACTACCAGGCAGGGGGTGAGCAGGTGGTCACAAGCAGCAGTGGGGAGCGAGGCGGACGTCCTCTTCCCTGGGGTCCCCGCCTCCATCCCCTGGCGGGCCTCTTCACCTTCTGGGCAGCAGTGAGCCCTGTGCCTGCCCATGCCCTGCGGCCCCGGCCCCGGGCCCAGCCCCCAGGCAGCGGCTCACCGGACTTGACGGAGCAGTGCACGTGGGCCTTGGACTCATAATACACCCAGTCGAAGCCGGCCTCCACTGCCAAGCGCGCCAGCAGTCCGTACTTATTGCGGTCGCGGTCCGAAGTGGTAATGTCCACCGCGCGGCCCTCATAGTGCAGCGACTCCTCAGAGTGGTGACCGTCCTCATCCCAGCCTTCAGTCACCCTCAGCTTCACGCCGGGCCACTGGTTCATCACGGAGATGGCCAGCGAGTTCAGGCGGTCCTTGCAGCGCTAGGAGAGGAAAGCCAGCAGAGTTAGGGGGAGATGCCGGCCTGCGTGCAGGTGGAGGCGCGGCCTCCCCCCCCCCCCCCCGCCCCGGCCTCTCCCAGAGCATCCACTGGAGTTAGGAAACCAGGGAGGTTGTTCTGTCCCTCTCTTTTAGGAACAGAGAGCCCTAACTTTCTTCTTTCCCTTCTAGCGTCTGGCTGCTCCAGGGACCTGGACCGCACGGTGGCGCCACAAATCTGGAGGGCGTGTTGGGAGGTGCACCCTTGGGGTGACCTCCTCTGATAAGTGGTCCCTCCCTCCCACGCTCTTTCCCCTCAGATCCGGGTACTGATCCCTCCACAGACCCGGCTACACTGTTCCTGTGCCCAGTCCCTCTGTCCCACCAAGGCACCTGAAGGCCAGAAACCACCCTCTGCCCGCAGGGTGGGGGTGGTAGCGGAGCCGACCGCCTGCGGCTGGCCTGCTAGGCGTGCAAGGCCGGAGGTGCCCAGTAGGTGTCACCGTAGCCTCAGGGCTGAGGCCCCCCGACTCGGTCTGGAGGGCGGCAGGTGCAGAGCGCCCCAGCAACGTGGGGGCGTGTTGGGAGGGGAATCCCGGCCGCCTGGATCTCTCCAGCGCCACAGAGTATTCCTGCTGGGACTTAAGATCCAAAAGTGACCCACACCCAATCCGAGGATGCAGAAGCCTGGAAACCAGAAGCCTGTGGAAATGCTAGCGCCCAGCCGGGCCAGATGGAGGGCGACGCGGAGCGTCCCCCGCAGCAAGGGGCACACGCAAGGCTGATAATCCCAGGCAAGGTTCTCCCTCAGTCCAGAGCCTTCAGCACCTCTGCGCCGCCCCTATCAGGGAAAGGGCTGGAGAAACCGAGCCTCTGATCTCAGCGAGCCGGCTCCACGCTCTGTCTCACACGGGGTGGGAGTAGAGCCGCGCCTTGCGGGAAGGAGGAGAGAGATCCACGGTCTGTGATGACTCCCCGCGTGCCTGCAGCCCAAAGGACCCTGCAGTTGGCTGGGGGGAGGGGACTGCGGGAGAGCCGGCCCTTTCACAGTCCGTGACTCGGGTGCGAGGCGCCGCCAAATGCGGACAGCCCATGTCTCAACCTACCCCCATCCCGCACAAAGGGGGCCCCACAGACCCTTGGACTCGGTCTCCCAGGAGCCAACAGCGGCTACAGCCCAAGGCCTGGCCGTCCTCTGGGCGAGCAGCCTAGCTGGGGAGCACACTGCCCAGGAAGGGAGCTCCGTGTGCTCCTTGCCTCCAGGCTTCTAGCCGCCCCCCCCCCCCCCCCGGCAGGGGGGCCCCGGGGGCCCCCGCCCCCCCCCCCCCCCCCCCCCCCCCCCCCCCCCAGCTAAGTCGGCCCCGTGGGCCCCTGCTCCCCGCCCCTCTCCCCCTCCCCCGGGTCCAGAGCTGGGGAGCGCTGTCAATGATTGCCCAGCCCGTGGCCCGGATCCTTATCTGCATTCCTCGGCGCCCGGCCCGGCCCGGCCACCAGCCAACCTTCGGCCCCGACACCGGCCGGCCAGCCCCGGCGCCAGGGCGCAGGCTGAGGGCTGTGGTGGAGCTGTTCTTCCCAAAGCACCTAGGGAGCAAGCTGCCTGCATGCGGGGGAAGCCCCGGGAGACCACCGAGGAAGGGGACGTAGCTTTCTGATCCCTTGGGACCCCAGATGCAGGGAAGAAAGTCTGCTCCCCAGTGCCTGGGTTGAGCGGGTCCTGTTCGGAGCTTGCAGAAACTAGCTAGCGTTAGTTCTGCTCCCTCCCTCTCCCGGCATCCTAGCTCTTCTCTTTCAATACTCCCCGCCCCTGCCACCAAGCCCAGGGGTCCCCCAAGTTAGGTCCCAGAGCTCGAAGTTCTCGGCACCCCACCCTTAACCGCAGCGGCGCGGCTCAGCTCTCCGGGACAGACACGTGGGCTCGCCGGGCAAGTTCCCTTTCCCACCTCCGCCTCCCGGCTCAGCTCTTCCCGGCTGTCCCTAACCCCAGACCCGGGAGGGGGGTGGGGTGGGGTGGGGTGGGGAACTCCGCTCCAGAGAGGGCAGCGCAGCGAACCAAGAGCGCGCGGGGAGGAACGGCCCTCTGCGCCCGCAGCTTCTTCGCCCTCAGGGGTGCCGAATGGAGAGGGGGCGCAGCGGTGCGGAAGGTTAGGCCAGGAGGGACTGCGTGGGTCCCGAAGGCGCGGGAGGCGGCCGGGTCGAGGTACCTCCGGGTGCGGAGTCTGAGCTCAGCTGCCGGCGCTCTGGGGCAGTGGGGCTGCCGCCACCAGGCTCGGCCGTGGCGCTCTGCAGTGGGGCGCTCTTCTCCCACCTCCGGCGGGTCCGCGGGTGTCCGCACTGCCACCGGGACCCCTGGCTGGCCCATCTTGGGCAGCAGGCGGCTGGGCTTGGCGAGAGGGGCAGGTGCCAGGGGGCGTGCCAGCCAGTCGAGAAAAGGTGCCAGGGGGGCGGGGAGGGCCGGGCAGGTGGCGGTGCTTCAGCGGCGGCGCCCTGCGAGGGCGGGTCGCGCTCACCTGGGTCATGAGGCGGTCGGCGCCCGTGTTCTCCTCGTCCTTGAAGATGATGTCGGGATTGTAGTTGGGGGTGAGCTCCTTGAAGCGCTCCGAGCTGCGCGCGATCTTGCCTTCATAGCGCCCGCTGGCGCCCAGCGTCTTCTCCGGCACGTTGGGGCTGAACTGCTTGTAGGCGAGCGGCACGAGTTTGCGCGGCGGCCGCCTCCGGCTGCCCACCACCCGGCCCGGCCCGCAGCCCCGCGCCGCCGGCACCAGCAGCAGCAGCAGGAGCAGGCAGAACCGCAGTCGGGGCCGGAGCCGGGCGGGAGACATGGCAGGGAAGCCCGGGCGAGGGGCGGGCGAGGGCGCCTGGTGGGCTGGTGGGTGGGCGAGTCGACGGGCGCGCTGCGGGGGCTCAGGCGTCCGGCTGGCTCCGGGGGGCTCCAGGTGGGGGCGCCATGGGCTGCGCGGCGCGGCGCAGGGCCGGCGGGACTCAGGTGCGGGGCGGGGGCCCGGGGCCCTGGCTGGTGGCGGCGCGCTGTCCCCCTCGGCGCCTCGACTCTGAGCTGCCCGGCTCGCCGGCCGCCAATAAATAGGCCGGCCCGTTTGTTTTGGCA
>NW_024412395.1:96090068-96160526 GCF_014898765.1 Herpailurus yagouaroundi
TCTCACTCGGCCCCGAGCTGCGCCGCAGACGGCAGCAGCTCCCGCTCCGCCAGAGCCGCCTGACCGCCGGGCCGGGGTGCTAACCGCGGGGCCCGCCAGCCCGCCGGCCCGGCCAGCCCAGCCCAGCCCGGCGGCCCGCAGTTCTGGCTGAGCGGGAGCTGCTGCCGTCTGCGGCGCAGCTCGGGGCCGAGTGAGAGGGGAAATGGAAGAGATCCGGGCTCGGGCCCCGCGCAGACCGCACCCTACCCATGTCCCTGCCTCCTGTGCGCTCGACAGCGAACCTGCAGCAAGGGCGGCACAGCCTCCTCCCCCTCGGGCGGGCGGCCCCGGCACCAGCCAGCCCTCGTCCCGCTCGCTCCTCCGCCGCGTCCGCCCGCCCGCTGCCCTCGGCGCCCCCTGCACTGCCTGAGTTCGCCCTCCCCGCCCGGACGCGCCCCACCCCGCCTGGGCCTCGCCTCTGGGCTCCCCGCGGCTCCGGGGTGCCCCGCCAGGCGCAAACCTCCCGGACAGGAGCTGCCACCCCCACAGAGACCGCAACCCACGGCGCGGCCGGACGCGAGGGGCGGGGGGCAGTGGCCGGACCGCACAGCCGCCTACGGTGTCCCCTGCGGGGAAGTAAAGCCAGAAGACGGGAGGCCGCCCCTAACCTGGTGCCCCACCCTGGCCCGGGAGACGCGCCCTCTCAGCGTGGTGGACTGAATTCTGTATCAACCCGGTGCACATCCCACGGCCACCGGGTGTGAAGCTGGGAGTGGGGCACCCAGCCTCATGAAGAGTCAAATCGGGCTTTTTGGTGGGTTTTGTGTTTTCTTTTGAGTTGGAAACACTATTAAAAAAGAGCAAAATGAAGTTACAAAGGGATGGGCCAAGGTATGGAGAAGAGCCGCTAAATGATGACATCCGCTGGAGGAACTGACCACGTTAAAGACCCGGCAGCGCGGGTCTGGGGTTGGGGGGGGCAGGGGCTTGCTGAGAACCGCAACAACGACTCACAGCTGCTGGCGTGCAAGGGCTGCTACACAATTCCTCTGTTAATTCTACTTTACAAATTCAAAACCATAGAGAATACGTAGAGGCAGCTAGAGAAGTAAACACGGACGGTGTGTTTATTTTGATATGCCACTCAGGAAAGCTGAATGAATTAGGATTTATTCTGCTAAAACAAGAAAGGGCAAGGATGTTGAAAACAAATGCCGCCATCACAACAAATTATATGATTTGGTCGCAGTATAGTCTACCGATTCAATACAGATAGAAATAAAAGAATGAGAAATAGAAAGATTTAAACATTTTTTTCATTCCAAGAATACTGACCCAGTTAAGTACCACTTTGTTGATTCTTACGTGCCTGGTACATGGGAGCTCTTCCATATGATTATACTAAGTATGCTACTTGCATTATCTAATTCAAACTCACAACCTCAGTTGAGCTCTCATTCCCATTTTACAAATGAAGATTTTGAAGCTCAGAGAAGATAAACAACTAGCTTCTGGCTGGGGAGCAGAGAGAAAATTCAAATCCTCTACCCTCTACGGGGGTCTGACCCCAGAGCCCCAGCTCTCACCTATGCATCGGTTCATTGGCCCTTTTTCCTGGGTTTTGAGCTGTGGTGGCTTTTCACAGATGTCCTCACGTTTTCTCTGGATCGATTTTGTGAACATAAGTTCGGAATTAGATGGGGACCTATGATAGTGCTTAATCCAAGCACTTCGTTTACAGAAAAGGCAACTGACGCCCACAGAAAGGAAGTTAGGATGATGCCACCAGGAGGAGAGTGTGGCATGTCACTTGGAAACACAGTGGATTGTTTCTTTTTTCCTCCCCGCCCCCCTACCATCCTGCCCCCCATGTTCTCCACTTTGGGTCTCTTCCTTCCTCAGTATTTGAATTCCATGTCTCCCAGTCACAGGTCTCTCCAACATTGTTTCTTTTCCTTGAGCTCTCAAAGAGCTTTAAGGTACCTTTTCCAGGGTTCAAAAACTATTCCGGCACTATTCCCCACCCGCCTCCCTCTCTACTGCTCAGATTTCTGGAGCAGACCAGGTCAGTGCCTCTCCCAATCCAGACAAATGGGGGAGGGGAGGGCTCTTCTTAGGGAGCTCAAAAGAAGATAATCCCATAGGTTCCCAGGGTCATCTATTGCAGTGTGTTATAATAATCTTCTAGAGAAGTTTTGCCTTAATTTCAGTCTTTCTTCCTCCCTCTTAATGCAAATTCGACTCCTTTCCTCTTCTTCTGGTCTTAGAAATTAGGGTAATTATCCTGCTTATTATCCCATGTGCACAGTCCTGAAGAGTTCTTTAAATTCACTTTCAATCTTCTTTTCTCCGAGTAAAAGACAATTTAAGATTATTTTAGGGGCTCTAACTTGTAACCATTTATTAACGTTGCCATTCTTTCTCTCATTTCTCTTCTTAAACTGTGATCCCGTTGAATGCAAATCTCTGGTAAAGATCTGATCCGTGTCAAATCAGCATCAGAGCAGTGCTAAGACCGCTTGGCATCAGGGGTGGTCCGACAGCAGTGTGACCTCGTTGGTTTAGATAGCGCTCCACCAAGTCTAGCCCCTCCTGGGCCTGGCTAAGTTTGGAGCAGTGATCAGGGTGTGTTCTGGGAGCAGAACATAATACTTATGAAGTCTTTCCTCTATAACAGGTACTTTAAGCACTTAGTACAATCTTCACAATAACCCTCTGTACACAGCAATTACTATTCTCATTTTACAAATCTACAACTCCAAGGCTGTACGAGTACAGTAACTTGCCTGTGGTCCCCCAGTCAAGATTTGAACTCTGGAGCTTTTTCATTCCAAACTTATACTTTTTTTTCCCCCTCAGGACACCTGATGGTTCAAGATCTGAATCTCAGATTTAGATCTGCGTGAGTCCAGTCTCATTCAGTGCAGGAAGGGGGAGAAGAGGGCAGAACTGGAAGCATCATAATTTCCAGGGCAGTGACCCTGGAGCATTTTGAATCCAAATTGGGGCCTGAAATCTTGGGTCATTTCTTGCCTGCCTATATTCTTAGCTGTTCAGTAGCTGTAGGGTAGATTTTGAGCTGGGCTAATCCATTAGACCTATAAAACAAAGCCTAGTTCTTTTTCTAGTCACTTCCAGGCTCCTGCGGCAGTAAACCTGGAGAACTGAGGTGTGCCACTCTGGGAGCACCAATGGCCTGGAGTTTGAGCAGCAGTGATAGAGTCTGATCGGTGGGGGGGGGGTGGGCACCTGACATCTGAGTCCTGGGCCTCTTGGTAAAATCACTTTTCTTCTCCCACCTCTAGACCCCTTCTACCCTCAATCATCTCTATTTTGAAGAGAACAAAGTAAGATCTATTTCTTTAGATAATATGATTCAGCTTTTGCACACTAGAGTAAACGTTGGAAAAATAGGTGGAAAGGAAATGGGGGGAAGAAAATATACCATAGAACCTGATCATTAAATATCTGTTTATTAGACTACTATGTTAGTATATTTACTCAATCTTGATTTGAACACTACATAGTTCAAATAAAGTGTACTTATAGTCATATATTCATATGTGTGTGCATGTGTATACAGATATGTGTATACCTACAGACAAATACATGCATACATACTGTGCTGGTCCATACTTCTGTAATCAACTAATCTTTTTTCTCTTTATCCTGCCACTTGGCCAGATCAGTCCTGCTCTAAATCCATGGGTGCTGAGCCACAACCAGACAGGTTGCTGGAATGCAGTTAGCCAAATATCTTCCAATGACTCGGAGCACAGCAGCCTTGGCTCATAGAAAGAGCTCTAGGCCTGGAGTTGTCAGATCTACGCCTGAACATGGTCTTTGATACCTTCTACCTTTGTGGCCTTGGGCAAGTCACTTGACTTCTCTAAATTTTAGTTTTCTCATCTATAAGGCGAAAATATTATCACTTACCTCATAGGGTTGTTGCGAGGGTTAAAAATATAAGCTGTGAAGTACAAAGCTTATGTGTAATTTGTTTTTTATCCTCCACTGGGCTCACTAGCAGCAGTGGTTCTATGATTCCTATCACCCGTCTCGGGGGAATAATATACAACAGGTTGCTCATACATGTGTGCCCCAAGACAGTAGTGGGATTAGGAGGATCCTTTCTATTAGTGAGCATCTATCTTGTGAACAGTAGTGTGATAGGTGCGTAAGGATAGAGAATACAAACAGAAAGTAAAAAAACACAGTTGTTGTCCTCAAGAAATTCACTATTTAACCTTAAAAATAAATCATGAAAATAAAAGACAGTTGCAAAGCTGTGAATGCCATTTATGAGTGAGTACAGAATAATGCATATATAGTAAGCTAGATAGGTTAGTAGATAAGATGAACTTGGCCTAGAAGGATATGGAATTAAGAAGAGATTAGCCTGGGATCTTTCTTCCCATTGAATTGTTCCCATTAGTTGTCAAGTTACTTAACTGTTGAAATATTTCCCATCATCTTTAGATTTTTTTTTAAGTTTATTGGTTTACTTTCAGAGGGAAAGGGGGAGGGGCAGAGAGAGAGGAAGAGAGAGAGAAAATCCCAAGTAGTCTCCGGACAGTCAACGCAGAGCCCAACATGGGGCTCAAACTCATGAACCTGGAGATCTTGACCTGAGCCCAAATCAAGAGTTGGACAATTAACTGACTAAGCCACCAAGATGCCCCCATCTTTAGGTCATTTTGACATCTGTTTCATACGTGCTTCAATTCCATCTGATGATGGGGTTAGACCTCTTGGAAGAAATCAGTTTTGAAGGAGGGAAAGGAATGCCTGAAAAGAATGAAGGGGATTCTCAGTGACGGGCAGTGGCCCAAGCAAAGATGATGGCGCCAGTGATAATGAAAACCCAACCTGGATGATCTAGTAAAGGGGGAAACCCCAGTGTTATCTGATGTAACCTTCACAAAAGCCTTATGAAATTGACACCATTATTTTCACTTTATGGATGAGGAACTGAGGTTCAGAGCTTGTAAGTGAGCAAGTTAGAGTTGGAATCCAGGCCATTTTGATTCCATAATGACCCCATTTCTTTGTAAGTGATTCCTAGAGCAAGCGTGCTGGGTTGCTGACCTCTGTTCAGGTCACTCATTTTCTCTCCAAATCTAGGGGACTCTTTTGTTACTTTCATCTTGGATTTTTAAGACCTCATACTCTTTAATTTACCATTTCCCCAGCTGGTTGCGATCACTCTCACTTCTACTGTTGATTTTTGAGAGAGAGAGAGAGAGAGAGAGAGAGAGAGAGATAGAGAGAGAGAGAGAGAATCCCAAGCAGGCTCCACACTCAGCACAGAGCCTGACACAGGGCTCAATCCCATGAGATCGTGACCTGAGCCGAAATCAAGAGTTGGATGCTC
This sequence comes from Herpailurus yagouaroundi, assembly GCF_014898765.1. Classification (NCBI taxonomy): domain Eukaryota; kingdom Metazoa; phylum Chordata; class Mammalia; order Carnivora; family Felidae; genus Herpailurus; species Herpailurus yagouaroundi. The sequence goes on from NW_024412395.1 coordinate 96,095,422, forward strand.
AACTGACTGAGCCACCTAGGTGACTCTCTACTGTTGATTTTTTAATTCTTTATTTTTTTAAAGTAGGCTCTATGCTCAATGTGGGGGTTGAACTCACAATCCCAAGATCAAGAGTCTCACATTCCACCAACTGAGCCAGCCAGATTTCCCTCTGTTGATTTTTTTAAGAGGTTAGCAACTCCACCAAATTTGGCCCATATTCAGAAATGGAAGCAGGCTGTCTTTCAAGCCTCAGATTAGTCCAGAACACATTTGGAGATCCAATTAGAGCCACTCAAATGCTTTGAAAGCTGGCTATTGATTAGAAATGGGAATGTCAAGTTACCTTGCCCTAACAATAAGCTCATTACGAGGCACTTCAGAGAGATTCAGGCATTAAAGATCTTGTTTTGACGACTTTGAAAAGGTAGGAAAAAGTAGCCAGATTGTTACATAGAAGAGTTTTTGCCCTCAAATCAGAAACTAAAGATTGTGGGAAACTCTTATAGACAAAAAGACATATATACAAATATATTTTTTGTGTATGGTTACTAACATGTTTACTAATACTAATGCGCTTTATTTCCACCCCAGCATCTCTATTAGGAAAGAAATTAGTTGCTTAAAGAGAGTCTTGGAAAATACAAGTTCAATGAATGGTCAGTAAAGGGGAGGGTACTAATCTTTAATACTCAAACCATGCTCCTCGGCTTTCTGTAACAGGGTCTGGATTGGTCCACCCACCCCCTCTAACCAGTCTCTCTTGGTACATATAGCATCCTAAGGATGCTGGGGATGTATAGCCAAAGAAAGCAAGAAGGTATCCTGTCCCTTACTTTTAATAACTTGTATTCTTAGTTTCTGCAAAATGACATCATTCCATTATGGTCCTAGCTAACAAAATGGCATTTAACCACCACTCTTGCCTTACTACTGGTTGCTGTAAACAAAAAATATTACAGTAACTTGTGTCTACAAATTTCTAAAATCGCTTCAAGATACTGCCAGTGTGGAGGGTGTGTGTGTGTGTGTGTGTGTGTGTGTGTGTGTGATCCTCTTTCTTCATATATACACTCACAAATATTTTTGAGCACCTATTAAGTGCCAAACACTGCACAAGATTCGTGGGATGTGACAGAACCCGAAAAACAAAAAAAAAAGATTCCTGCCCTGATGGAGCTTTAGTCTAGTGGGGAGGCATTAGGGAGACCAATTAAAGATAATGTAAAAATCAGGAAAATGCATAATGTGTTAGAAGGGGACCCGAAGCCCTATGAGCACAAACTGTAAAAAAGGGAAGGAAAGGATTGGGAGGGCAGCCACCTTGCGGGGAGGGTGTGAGGCTGGGAGGCAGGTTCTGGTAAGTGGGGCGGTGAGTGGAGATCTCATTGAGGTGTGACTTGAGCCAAGACCTGAAAGAGGTGAGGTCTTCAACCAAGAGGATATCTAGGGAAAGAACATTCTGGGCAGAGAAAAAGGCATAGAGCAAAGGCCTAACGTACTTGCATATTAAAGAAATAGCAAAGAGACGAGTATGATGGAAGACGAAGCTGGGGAAAATGGAATAGGTTGGCTTTCTGCTTGCTGACCACGAGTATGATTTTCAAACTTTTTATATAGCTCATAATGAAGATAATTTGCCCTTTAAAGAGATTTGTGTTTGACATGTAGATATGGACACAACATAGTCAAGTAAAAATAAAATCAGGGAACAAAACAGTATTTATACATAGGATTCTTTTAAACTTTTTAAAACAGACATAGGCATGGCTCTCGCTTTCTACTTTATACAGTTGGGGAAAAAAAATCTATCTTTTAACTATCATCTTGGGAGTGCAGACTTCTTGAAAACAGAAGATATGTCTTCGTGGCCCTGTTGGTGGGGGTGCTGATGTACAGGATTTGAATTAAATCACATTTAATTGTATTTGTTTCTTGTTGGATATGGGTTTTTCTGTTTCACTCCTGACACATTTCCTACAAACCTGTGCCTTTCTTTGAATTCCTTTGTGATGATCTGAAGCTTCCCTGTTGGACTTCCCCATTTATAGTTCCAGTCTATGTACAGCACAAGGTTTAACCCACCAACCTGGCTCCTTACATCCCCCTTCCTGGTCAGAATTTTCTGGAGCTTCCATTAGGGATCTTTCTTGCCATTGAATTCTTCCCGCACTGGTTGTCCAAGTTACTCAACCGTCGAAATGTTTCCCATCATCTTCAGATCATTTTGACATCCATTTCATAACCTGCTTCAACTCCATTTGATGATGGCCATTAAGGTGTTTTTAAGATTCTTATCCAGAAGCTTACGTATGTCTTAGATTCTCATTCCCAAGAACTATTTTCCAGATGTCTTTCTGGTGGTAAGGTCAGCTTCCATCAAGTGGTTTCTGCTTCAAAATGGTTTTGGTGAGGGGCGCCTAGGTGGCTCAGTCGGTTGAGCATCCAACTTCGGCTCAGGTCATGATCTTGCGGTCTGTGAGTTTGAGCCCCTCGTCGAGCTCTGTGCTGACAACTCAGAGCCTGGAACCTGCTTCAGATTCTGTGTCTCCCTCTCTCTGCCCCTCCCCCACTCATGCTCTGTCTCTCTCTCTCTCTCTCTCTCTGTCAAAAATAAATAAACTTTAAAAAATAATAAAAATTAAAAAAACCAAAATGGTTTTGGTGACTGACCCACAGGAGCCATGGCCATCCCTGAATTATCACATGGCACCATCGGTGAGAAACAGCAAATGCTCTCCGGTATTGCTTCACCCTCACCCTACGTGAGTAGATTAAATATAGTTTCATTTGGCACGGTTCTGTTTTCATTCTTCAAATCCTAAAAATGCACATACACTTTGACCGTTCAATAGTCCAAGGTGCTGGAGCTGGGGCCTCCCTGTACTTCACCTCCCTGGTGACACCTCTGTAAGCAGGGTGGCTGTGACTCGTGCCCAGTGCACCCTGGGTGCATGACGGCCAAGTACGAACTCGCAGTTGGCCGTTTCTCCAGCCAGGTGCTCTAGTGTCTGCAAGAGGAACGTCCTCTGCCTTTTGCTGAATGTATCACTCTGCTAGTTTTCCCTTTAGCACAATCCAGACACTCCGTCTTCTTTTTGATTCCAAATGCCATTGTACGGGTTACCTGTTCCCTCTGTTCTACTCTTCTAATCGTGTAAATTATCCTGCCACACTGAACTGGTACTTATTAAAGACAGCAACGTGAAGGGCAACGTTTCTGAGTGGCAGACAACCACTCAAGTTGGGGTATCAGTGTCACCTCCATACATCATCAGACTATTACTATTTACATTGCTGTTATATCAAGTTACTAGTGAAACAGACATACTTGTTACCAATTCCTCTTCCCGCACCCGGGGCCTCCCTGATCCTTCCATACACGACAAGGACCCACTGGTTTTGCTCTGTGTTCTGGTAGTGCCAGGCAGCAGTCATAAATGAAACTGGCAGTCTTTCCTCCTCATGTGGCAGCCGTCTTTTTGTCTTGAATATGGGATCTCTTTACCCCCTCCCAGGACCCCCAACAGTACTGCTCTTGACCCCTGACCCTAGACCCAGACCCTGCAGGGCTTCCCCCCCACCCTAGCTCCAACTCTGCTCACCACCCTGCTCACCCTTCAAGGCCTGGGTGGGAGGGGAAGAACAGGATGGAGGGCTAGTCAGGAGGATTACCCTTCTCCTACTCCATTCTCTCTTCTCCTGTCACCGATTTCTGACCGGCTGTCGATCCTATCAGGGGTCCATAAAGCAAGGAGGACTCTGGCCTGGGAGAGGGGGGTAGGGGTTAGGCAAACAGGCCAGGGAGGCAGTTGGTTGAAGTTTAACCACAATATTCTTGGTCTCTATTGTTTTGAGTGAGGCCCAATATTTCCACAGCAGGATTATAGGATCTGATTAACCATGTTAGACAACAATGCCGAGCTGGGATGGGCTTCCCCTTCCAGCTGCCAATATGAAAAAGTAAATATAACACCCAGATTTCAGAAGGGACTCACAGAAGCCCCCAAGCCCTACTCCCCAATTCTAACCCTGCTTCTGTTTTGGGCCCCCAAGTAAGGGGAGGAAGAGTGTGGTGCTGTATGCTCCTTTAACTCCTGGCCCTTGGCCCAGCAGGACAAGTAATCCTGGCACAATCTTCCCAGGTGAGTCAATGGCTGTGTGCTCCCCACACCCTGGAGTCCTTCCAGTGCCTCTTCCGGGTTCCCCTAAGCTGGCCCAGACTCTCAGGAACCCATGAGAGTTAGGTGCTGAGAGGCTAACAGCCATTCAAAGGGTCCAGGAGTGTAGGAAGCACAGCAGAAGCTGCTGGGTTTCAGGATAGAGGAACTGAGGGCAGGTAGGAGTTAACAGCTTGGAAGAATGATCAAGCCTTTGCTGGAATGCTTTGGTGCCACCTGATGACTTCCCCTTGTGCCAGGGCAAAGTAACATGACACCAGAATTGAGGAGAAGCATAAGGGACCACCATAAAACAAAGTCTCAGGAGATGGAAAAGTATTCCTCCAAGGGTCTGGGATGAAAGACGGAGGATAGATGGGCTTCTAGGTCAAGTAGTGAAGGATTCCCAGGTCTCCTCACACACACACACACACACACACACACACACACACACACACACAAGCTACCTCATACTCTCCCTGTCTGGAGGTTTCCCCACAGGATGGGATCTTCTGGGGCCCTGTCCGACAGAACAGGGGGGAAAAATAGAGCAATAAGGAACACACAGCAAGAATAACTGGTAGCAGTTCCCAGAAGGTCATGGCAGTTAGGGAAAGCTCTCCCTTCAAAGTGGGGCTCCCTTCCCTTCTGGCATTCCTCTCTGTAACTGAGTGCCCAGCATAACCCATTGCAATTCGGTGAGCCCACGCATTTGCTGAAGTTGATAACAAGGACTAGGAACCCAGGGTCGTGGGCTCTGAATCTGGAGGCCTCCCATAGTAAGGTCACCTCTCCTTTTGAACAGTTTCTGCATCAGGGAAACTAGAATAGAGAAAATACTTCAGGACAGAGCTTAGAAAAGCATACATCCTGGGGCTCCTGGCTGGTTCAGTCCATAGAGAATGCAACTCTTCATCTTGGAGTTGTGAGTTCGAGCTCCACATTGGGTGTAGAAATTTACTTGAAAAAAGAAAAGAGGGAAGGGAAAGGAAGGCAAGGCAAGGCAAGGCAACATCCTGATCCTATCAAAACCCAGTTAACATCAAGTTGCACCCTTTGGTAATATAATACCACCACGGTGATATTTTCTGAGTTAGGGTTAAAAACTGACCCTGTTCTCAAAGAGTATAATCTAATGAAAGGATGAGAAAACAAAAAGCACATAGGAAATGTGTATATAACACAGATAGTATTAATAGCACAAATAGTGAGGGAGTAGGCAGAACTGGTAACATGACTTTATCACGTCATGAGGAAGGGTTATCAAGAGGATCTTAGGTTTCCCCTATATTCTTTGGAGCAAATCTTCCGTTTTGTAAGTAGAAGACAATGAAGGACAGAATGATTAGAGAGAAGGAGATGCCCCTAGTGACAATATCAAGAACGAGACTAAGTTGTTGCCTTTTCTGTTCCCCTTCCTCCTGCCATCTCAGTTGGGTACAGCTGGAAACCCATTCTCTGGAAACCCCAGAGAATGACACACGAGACTCCTGCTCATCTCCCAGCAGACCAGGGCGAGGGGAGGTAAGGGCCTGGGAAAATGGGAGTTTTCAATGAATAGGAAGGCAAGAAAAGGAGGCAAGAAATAGGATGGCAAGAAATGTACCACCCGATAAGATTAAGAAGCAGTAGCACTGAGTATTCAGGAGAGTTGACCCTCATTCCTTCCCCCAAGTGTTCCCTGTAGGTGCACTGCATCAGACCTGTGGAAGGACCCTGGTCTGACGGGGACAGATTCTTTCCTGGGCCGGAGTGTAGGAACACAAGACTCTCTCTTTGCTACCTTACACCCTAGGAATTCCAGGGCAAGCTCCTCGGGGTTCAGTAGGAACATGGAGACCAGAAGCTCCTTCCCTCCTTCCTTATCAATCACTTTGCTAGTTTTTGGAAGCACTCCTTGATCTGGGAGACTGGCTGACCCATAGCAGAAGAGAGCATGATCCCCATGGGATTTTTCTAGGAGCCGGCTGGGACTTTGCCTTAGAGGCTGCTGGGAAAGCCCTCAGTAAGGGCTAACTAAAGGAGATGCTGCTCAGCTGGAGTGCTGAGGGATGATTTCCCTTCTAGCAAAGAGCTTGCCTGTCCCAGCTGACTGTGGGGGGAGGGAAGCCAGCCAGCCCGGCCAAGTAGGCCTTGCAGCCTAGGTGGCGCTATTTCCCTATTTTTAGGTCAAGTTGCTGCAGGAACTTCCTCGAGGTCCCTAGTCCCGCTCCTGGTTTGCTGGCTTGCTCATGTAAACCACCTTATATTATTTTTTTTTCTAAAAATACTCCAAAGCAATTGAAAGAGTCCCTTCTCCCACCAGCCAGCCCTGGCCCCAGCCCCGGCCCCGGGGAGCGGGCGGGTAGGCGGGGAGGTGGGCCACTGCTTTATTAAACACAGGGAAAACTAATATTTACGGAATAAAATTTATGGAGCAGCCACGAGAATTCGACCCTTTTATGTGCATGTGGGGTGGGGGTTGGGCCGGGCTGGGGGCCTCGGGGAGGGGCCCAAGCCAGGGGGCAGGGCTGGAATACAGCCTGGCTAGGCCAATTTGTCCAGGCAGGGATTTCCCTGGTATTGCCCAGGGATTCTCAAACACCACCCCTCGTTCTGGGGGGCAAGAGCTTCGGGGCAAGAATACCTGAAGCAGACCCTCTGGGAGCAATGTTTCTCTAAGGATGTGTTCAGGCAATATCCCCATGGAGGCTGCCACCTTTGGGGTAGAGGGGGGCAGTGGCAGGGAGATCATTAGGCATACTCTTACTTAACCTTTTAAAAAAGTCATGCATTCTTTTGAGAACATGGAAAAGTTATGCTCTTAGAATTTTTCTTACAATTTTAGGGGGTTCACAAACCCCTGATTCCCCTCTGATTAAAAGTACAAGCTCTTGAGACCATGGTCTTAGGGCAGAGGGATTATCCAGGGTGAAGAACCCTTATTTTCTCCCAGCTTGCTGGGGCAAGTCTTCCCATTTTCCATGTGGTCTCATACCTTACAGATGCTGAAATATGGCTATCTAAATTATGCCCAAAAAATCCGTAAAGAACAAAGTGAGCCATCTGATAGATTGTTTTTACATAGTCCCCAATTTGCATCAGTGACAGTCACGACAGTGGGGCACTGTGATCTGGAGGTGAAGAGTTATCAACGGTGACTGGGAATGAGCCCCGGTGGAGCTCTCAGACTGGGCTAGTCAGTAAAAGCATGGGGGTCCTGAAGTCCTGGAGTCCTGAAAGGCTCCGGCTATGAAGAGGTGATGGGAACTACAAGATCCTATTGAAAGGAAGCAGGGTCATAGGAGAAGGGCAGTTACAGTGGAAGATAGAAAAGGCCTAACACCCTTCCTGGAAACGTTTTCTGTAATGTACATATGGATGCAGTGAAGAACTCAGAAGTCTGGGTTCAAATGCTGGCTGTTACTTATTAGCTGAATGACCTTTGATAAGTCACTTAATCATTTCAAGACTGTATTTCTTAATGGATTAACAGTATCTTCATCATACGATGCTATGAGGATTCAATGCCAGGTAGTTATTAGAGTACTTAGTATATATTAACTGCTCAGTAACTTTTAGCTGCCTATTATTATTGCTGTTCTTATTATAATTATTATTACTTTATCATTGCTTGGATTGTCCTCTTCCCCATGACTTGACATAAGGACAGAAATACCCATCCCAGACAGAGAAGACGTGGGGATGAGGAGGCATTTGACCATCATAAGTAAATAAGCCCGAAAAGGCCCCTGTGGGTTTTGCCCCCATTCCTTCCTCTACCTAACAGCTCCCAGTAAACATCGGAGTTCTACTTTCCTTCCTGTCTCTCCTAAATAATGTTTCAGATGGTCTTACCCATAGAGGAAAACCTAGCAGAAAAGGCCATGGGACTTTGCCAATCCTGGTCTGCTAAATCTTTCCAGATCTGTCCAAAGAGTGGACTTTTTAACTAAGATTCTTCCTATCTCATACAAATTTTGCCTTTTTTCCTGCTAAGCACTATTCATTCCCTAGGCCAACTCAGTTGTCCCAGAGAACTCTGTGGCCATTCCTGTTCCGTGCTGTCCTATCTTCTCGAGTTCTTCTAGTTACCATGTTATTTGAAGTGGCATGAAGAACGGGAGAATAAAATTCCTTTCTCTCCCACTACAGTGGGAAACTACCTCGGCCCTTGTGCTCGAAGCTCTTTATAATTTCAATCCCATATTGTGGTTTAGTCTGTTGTCTATGCCTTGGAAACAGACCAAAAAAAAAAAAAACAAAGACGAAAAACAAAACAACACCCCATATGAAGTTGGGCAAAGGAGAACAGCAGCAATCTGTTCTGTCTTGTGCCCACCACGGAAAGAGTTCTCAAGATCAAAGTTCCCAAATGGAGGCTTAGCGTAGGCCACCGGAGAGAAGCATGAGAAGAATCTGAAGGAGCAGATTGAGGGCCTAAACTTCATCTAGAAACAACAATGGGTGGGGCCCAGTAAAGTGAAATAGGTTGGTTGTGTTACATAGAATAAGCAATCTCGAAAGCAGGGGGGTGTGAGTACTTTTTATTCCATGCTTAAGAGAGAAGTAGGTCTCTGAGGAGCACCTGGGACTGGCTAGAGACTCTTAAGAAAGGTAGATAGGCTTCCTGAGCATGTTGTGACTTTTTGCTGGCTTGCCCTATGTATCTAAAGTCCATGGTAGGACCCTGGGTCTGGAGAACCTCTAACAAAAGAGAGGAAGGTATGGGATTCTCAGAAGCTGGCTTCCACTCGGATAGGGAAGGCCAATGGCCAACAGGCTAGAGCCAAGATTCCCTTGGTCAACAGTACCCATGCCTTTCAACATGGACTTCAGTTATCTTGCCCCTACAGTGGGGCCTCAGACTATATAACTCTGTGTCAGAGATACTCCTGCCATGGGAGTGCCTTTTAGGCTGACATTAGGGCACTATTCTCCAGGTCCATCCTCAGCAGTTGAGACAGTGACAGGTTAACTGAAGAGCCCCCTTAGCTTCTTCCTCTTGACCTTTGACAACTGAGGTCTCTTCACAGGGCCTGAAGGACCCTAGAAAGAAAAGGAATCCAAGTTAATAGAGGTTTCGAACAGTTCCACTTAGGTTAGGTTGCTCCCCTGACTCTGGGTGGGATGAGTGGCTGGCACAGGTGGTCTGAAGTCTGTGCTGGGCCGTGAATGTGACACAAGACCCTATGCAATGTGTACATCCCTTCTCCCGCAGGGAACAACCTCATAGACTATCACTGGAAGTGGGGTAAGGGAGGGAAGGAGTCAAGGTCCCTCAGTCAGTACAGGAATTGCAGAGAGGAAATACCAAAGTAAGATGCACAAGACCATGATTCTCCATATAGAAATCCATAATCTAGAGGCCTGGTCACAAATACCCTCCAGTATTTGTTAAGGCAGCATCAACTAGGTGACAGCCGCGGGGCCTCTGGCTCAGGGGCTACAGGTTCATGACTCACTGTGGGGTCTTTCTCAGTCACTGGGAGGGATGGTGCTGAGGAGACCGGCTCTTCTGGCTGGCTCAGAAGTTGGTTTTCAGTTCCTTGTGGGGAGGTCCTGCTTGAGGGCTGAGGATCTCCTGAAATCAGAAAGATTAAGAGAAGACAGTGATAAATGTCTTCTTCTTACCAGGAAGGCATTAGCATTTACCAAGCATTCTGATAAAGGCCAGGGTTTAGTACTAAGATATAAACAGACAGAAGTAGCCACAAATCCAACTTCCAGCTGACTTTTGAAAAGCTCTGTGTCTACTCTGAAGATTCCCCAGGCCCACTTTAACTAGGTAGGACAAGAGCTTCTTTGACTCAAAACAGCCAACTGCTCTTCAATAGACATTTCCTACCATGTCTCAGGTAGAGAGATTAATCTTCCTCCTGGTCCTCTCACTAATTCTCCAAATACCTAGACCAGTTCCAATAGAAGTTTCTGCAGTGATGGAAATGTCTGCATCTTCACTGTCTGCCTTGGTAGCTGCTGGCCACATGTGGCCACACGTAGCTATTGAGCATCTGAAATGTGGCTACACCAAAGGAGGAGATGTATTTTTCATTTTATTTCATTTATTCATTTTTAGTTTAAATTTAAATCATGACTACCATATTGGACAGCACAGACCTATACCTTAACTCTAACCCCAGGGAGACCAAGAACCTCCACAGCTACGGAGCTACTCACCAGTGCCTTGATGCTCCTGTCTCACTTGGATCTCTTGTCTGGTGACTGCTACATACAGATTCTGTAAATGCATGACAAAGGGTCTTCCGTCACCTACATGGCATGCCTCTGGTAGTTTCTAGAGGGGAGAGAAGATGTTGTCATTGGTTGTACTCTATTGCCAGAGAAAAGGAGTTTGATATCTCCACTGGCAGAAACGGCATCAAACCCAAAAGAATTTATGTAGGGAAGTTAGATCCAGTATAGGACATCCATATCCATATATTGTTGGGAACAATATAAGACCTCTTGTGAGCTCCTCTCCTCTGAAAGGCAACTCCAAATGTATATCTTTAATTCCCCCGATACTTAAAGTCTATTATGTTTTCCCATGAATACCCCTGGGGTACCCATGGGTCTCTGGGGTCTTTCTCCCAAAGGGATGACCTCTTAAAGGATGGTTTTAGGAAATCATCTTCCCTACATTGTCTCTGAGCTGTACAGATGACTGTTTTACTTAAATTCACTCCTACAATTCCACACTAGAGAGAGAAAAAAAGATGAAATCCAGGGAAGGGGAGAAAGAGCAGAATGGGAATGACAGACTGAGAGATAAGACTATAAATTATGGAGCTGTGAAGTTCAGTTAGAGGAGATGGGAGAACTAAATTTTGCAAAGCTTTGGAGGCTTCCCTGCCATTTTACATTCCTTACTGCAATCCCATGGTGCTTTACTGTAATCCCTGAACCGACAAATGGGGTTCCCCCAGGAGGGGAGAAAAATTGATTCTTTAAAAAAAATTTTTTTAATGTTTATTTATTTTTGAGAGAGAGAGAGAAAGAAAGAGAGGCAGAGAAAGAGGGAGACACAGAATCCAAAGCAGGGTCCAGGCTCTGAGCTGTCAGCACAGAGCCCGACGCGGGCCTTGAACTCACGAAATGTGAGATCATGACCTGAGTGGAAGTCAGATGCTTAACCGACTGAGCCACCCAGGTGCCCTGAAAATTGATTCTTGAGGCATAAAAACATCTTACTCTTTTCCAGTATGAAAGATCAGGGCACCTAGGTGGCTCAGTTCATTACGTGTCCAACTCTCAATTTCAGCTCAGGTAGTGATCTCACTGTTCGTTGGGATCTAGCTTCACGTTGGGCTCTATGTTGACAGCATGGAGCCTGCTTGTGATTCTCTCTCTCTCTCTCTCTCTCTCTCTCTCTCTCTCTCTCTCTCCCTGCCCCTCCCCTGCTCATGTGTGTGCACACTCTTTCTCTCAAAATAAATAAATAAATAAACATTAAAAAAATTTTAAAGTATGAAAGATAACACATACCATATATAAACAGAATTTTGGTATGTCTGTGGATTAAAATTTCTTGAGAGGAAGTGATTAGAAAAAAGTGTCTTAAAAGGCTCCTTATGGGGTGCCTGGGTGGCTCAGTCAGTTGAGTGTCTAACTCTTGAATTCAGCTCAGGTCATGATCTAACGGTTCTTGGGATCGAGCCCCCCATGGGGCTCTGTGCTGAACTCGAGGAGCCTGCTTGGGATTCTTTCTCTCCCACTCTCCCTGCCCCTCCAGCCCTGTCCTCACCTTAAAAATAAATAAACAAACATTTAAAAAAGGTTCCTTAGCAAGGTGATAATGAGAAAAAAGTTGAGAAATACCACTATCATCACACTCTGTTTCCTTCCTTGTGAATGAACCATGGATTTACATCTACAGGAAAATGCTTTGCCTAGTTCAAGTTTCATACACTTGGCTTAACTGAGTTGAAGTAATGGCTGAAGACGGAAGAAAGGCAATAAAAACGAGATGAAGGAGCATGGTATCCCGTGGTCCCAAGCCTGGCTGCACTCCGGAATCTTGGAAAGGACCCAGAGTAACTTCCCCTGTCCCTGTGCATGCAAATAGTCATGGTCCCAGCCAAGCTAGCAGGTCTCTGAGGGAAGCTATGCCAGCAGCTCACATGGGCACCAATCCAAGCATCCTGGATCGACCCACATCTCGTGTCAAGGGCACTTGCCCTGTGCTATAAGGGCATTCGTTTCTGAAAACCCACCATGGGAGAAGGCTGGAAGAAAGAAAGTGGGAGAAGCAGTGAAGTAGTTGCTGAACCACAGTCAGGATTATCTTTCCCTGAGTAGGGTGGTGGCTGGAAAACTTGTTGATGCCCAGGAAATGTAACACACATTTATACTCCAATCCCATTTCCCTAAGGACTATATCAGGCTTGGACTTCCACTGGAAACCACAGATAATGAATCAGGAGCCTTAAGTTGAAACTTTGCTTCTAGCCAATAATCACCCCAGGAGTAAAACAGCCCTGAGGAACAAACTGAAACAGGGAAGGCAAACTATCAGGCCACACACCTCTACCTCGCCTCACTCTCCGTCTTAGTGTCAGCTTCCCCAAGCCACCTCCTCCAGCAGAACGTCCTCTACTCTACAGCCAGAGAGCCCTGACAGTGGAGAGGTCAACAGCTGTTCTCCTTCCTTATGTCTCATGTTTCCAGACTGCTCAAGAAATGGGGGCTCTCAGGGCACCTGGGTGGCTCAGTCAGTTAAGCGTCTGACTCTTGATTTTGGCTCAGGTCATGATCTCAAGGTTTGTGGGATCGAGCCCAGTCTCAGGCTCCCACGCTTGGAATTCTCTCTTTCCCTCTCTCTCTCTGTCCCTCACCCGCTCACATGTGTGCACGTGCTCTCTCTCTCTCTCTCTAAATAAATCTTTAAAAAAAGAAAAGAAAGATGGCCTCTCTTAAGGGTCCTCCACACACAGCTTGTTAGGCACGGTGCTGCCTGTACAAATGGGCTAGGCAGAATCTAGGCAGTCCCATGTCACCCCCTCCTGCCCTTTCTATGGAACTAAGCAGACTCATAAATTTTCTAGGGTGATTTTTAGCCAGCTCCTGCATTTAGTGTCAAAATGAAAGGCCACTAAAGCCAGTGCTGTCCTGAACCTAAGTTCAAATACAGAATCTGTATCTTAAACCTCTTCCATCCTTCCCTGTCTCAGGGACATCTGGTCTCGGCAGCTGTTGTCAAAAGTCACCCCACCTGAGTATTCCCTGAAAAGTACTGCAAAGAGAATATGGGTACATTTGCTGCATATTTACTATGTGCTAGATACTGTCAATGTATTAACCCATTTGCCTTGTTCACTGCTGTTTCCCTGGTACCTAGAACAACAATAACGACTTGTGAGTTGGGGCGCCTGAGCCGTGCAGTCAGTTAAGCTTCTGGTTCTTGATTTCAGCTCAGGGCATGATCTCACGGTCGTGGGATCAAGCCCCGTGTCGGGCTCTGCACTGACAGCATGGAGGCCGCTTCGGATTCTCTCTCTCTCTCCCCTTCTCTCTCTGCCTATCCCTACGCTGGCATTCTCTCTCTTTCAAAATAAATCAATAAACGTTAAAAACAAAGTAACTATTTGTGAAGGAATGAACATGGCAGGCACTAGTATGACCCCGTTTTCCCGAGGTGGTGCCTACTGGCAAGCAGTGGAGCAGGATTAGAACCCAGAGAGGTGGGCTTTAGGGCCCGTGCGTACAATGACTACCCTGCTTACTCCCAAAACAGCAGAATTTTAGTCAAAAGGGCAACACAGCCTTTCCCAGGATCACAACGCTCTCTTGCCTCACATCACAGTTCACTTGCCTAAACTCCCATCCAGCTCAGGAACACACTCTCTCAGGGAACAAGGAAGGAATGAGCAGAGAAAACGGACGTTCTACCTGAAAAGCTGGCCCCACCTGGAACCCTCAGGGGGCTGAGGCCATCCCTCAATTCCATTCCAGCCATTCCCATCATCACTGACTCCACAGGCATCATCTTCACAATATGCAAGGAGAAGGAGGTGGAGAGGCCCCGGCTTGGGAAGGAGGAACATTAGCTCCAGGCAGGACAATGGCAGGGGGGAGCTAGGGCAGGCGGCAGAGATCAAAGAGAGAACATTGGGGTCAGGACTGAGAAAAGCAAATAGCAGTGCCCCCTGCCATAAGTACAAAGGAGCCAGGAGCAAGGTGTACCAGCCACAAAGCAGGTCACTGCCCAGAGTGGGGAGGGGAAGAAGAGACAGGTCAGTCTACTGTATAATGTGTTCATCCGATTAACCCAGAATCAGTGCTACGCAGCAAAAAGCTATTAAGATTCTCCCACGTGCCAGGCACTGCAGGACTGGGGCGAGGGGAAAGACGTGTACCCTGCCCTCCTCAGAACAGGACCGAGCTAGTCTAAGATTTAAAATAAGAGTCCCTGCCTCAAAGAGTATATTCAGGTGCAAGGAACGGGCAGTGTAGGGTTTTTTCCAAGTGTTGTGTTATCACAGAGTTATAAACAAAGAGTATTAAGAACCCAGAGAAGAAGAAAGAGGAGGAATTTGAGAGTCTCCCAAAAAGCCTGGGGTGGGGAGGGTGACACCTGGCTAGCCGTGCAAGGTTAGACTGTGAAGGTGGGGAGCTATGTGAGGCACAAAGGTTGATGTATCTCATGGGAAACAGGACCCGAAGGCGAAGTTCATACCCACCAGATTGCTAAGGGCTTCGTTTTTTGAATTAAGGGTATGCCCGTGGGAGTTTCCTTTTGTTTCACAAAGTGGCTTTTTCTACTACACCCGTGCTTGCCAAGGCTTGCTTGGCTCCACACGAATACTGAATCAAGCGTGAGGGGTCAGAAGCATTCTCCAAGTTTGCCTCTGCAGGCTTTCGGCAACATTTAGCACCTCCTCACTAACTAACCGTTACACTGTGACTCTTCAGGAGTCCCACAGCGACACTTCTCTCCCATCTCCAGTTTGCTGGGACTTTGGCCCCTGCCATCTGGCCATATCAGAAGCTTTAGGAAAACCAAAGCTACAGATCCTCTAGGGCATTTTATTTCCCCTTCTTTTCCCTACTGCAGCTCATTTCAGTTCCCAGTGCCCAAGCTCCCCTCTGTCGTGGAGCTGTGTCTGTAGCTCCCATCACTATGAGTCCTCAAACTCACTCCCAGGGGTCCAGAAATTCCAAGGCTCCCTCTTACTTTCTGACCCCAGCAGGATTTGCTGGAGAGATCCCAATTGTCTCTTTCCATTAGAAATAAGACGTCGGACTGGGGTGGGGTGCCTGGGTGGCTCAGTTGGTTGGGCGTCCAACTTCAGCTCAGGTCGTGATCTCAAGGTTCGTGAGTTCGAGCCCCAAATCAGGCTCTGTGCTAACAGCTCAGAGCCTGGAGCCTGCTTTGGATTCTGTGTCTCCCTCTCTTTGTACCCCTCCCCAGCTTTCTCTCTCTCTCTCTCTCTCTCTCAAAAATAAATAAAACATTAAAAAAAAAAAAAAGAAATAAAAGGTCAGAGTCCCAACCTCACTCCCCACCTCCCTACCCACCCTCACCCCGCCCCGACTCCATCCCTCCTTTCCTCTGAAGCTGTTTCAGAAAAGAAACTTTTAGAGTCCTGGGTAAAGAAAGGCTGGACCCTGACTGACAGTAGCTCACCCTACTCAATAGGGGCCCACAGCCGAGGAGACTGGGCGTAGGGGACAAAGGAGAAAAGGGAACAGACCAAATGTCAGCCCTGAGCAGGTCTTTGGTGCCAGCACCAGGCCCAGAGGCCTGTGCAGCACCCAGCCCCCAGGCCCCACAGACTGTACTGTCACACAGCAGGGCAGAGCCCCCAAAGCATGATTTCCTAAGGGTAGGAGTTCCTCTCCTCCCTCATGCAACCTGGTAAACTCTGCTGGGATGTTCACAAACTTCCTCGCCTGGAGAAAGCAAGTCCCAGTTTAGGAAATTATGGTGATTTTCATCATTAGCTCCGCTTAGGGTTAAGGGCACATTGGAAAATTCTTCTAGGGTCCCACATTACCAAAGGGTTACCAAAATAGCCAAGAAGGAGAAAAACGGTTTAGGAAGATGACTCTAATAAGAAAGACTCTAACAAACAGAACTCCCCACCTTCAAGCCATTCACCCAACAAATATTTACTGACCATCTACGGTATTCAGGATGATTGAGATGCTGGGGATATAACAGATCGAACACAAGAGATAAGAAAAAAATCTCCTGCTCTCCTGAAGTCTACATGCTAGAAAGGGGGATCAACAACAAACATATAGCTAATTAAAACATACGCTCTATCAGATGGTGACCACAGAGAAAAATAAATCAGCACAGGCGTTATGGGATTGGGGCAGGATTGTGCTGCAATTTTTATCAGAGGCCAAAGAAGTCCTCACTGAGAGGGTTAATATTTTTTAACAACCCAAACAGAAGTGAGAGAATGATCCACATGGCTCTCTGGGTCAAGGGACTAGATTCCCAGTTTGCCTGGGTCCAGTCCCCGCTTATGCCTGTTGCCGTTTATTAATAGAGGTCGCTTTCTCCCTGATTCAGTCCTAGTTTGCACGATAAATTAGACAGTCACCCTGTACCAGAGGACGAGCATGGCAGCTATGTGCCTGTGTGTTTGTGTATTTTTTTGAAATCGGCAGTTAATGTAGTTTATTAGCTTTTGCTCTGGAGGATGGGAAGCCATTAGAGTTTACAAAGGAGTGAAATGATCTGATTTACATTTTGAAAGCATCACTCTGAGTGTTGAAGGACCAGAGAAGAAGTAGGCAGATCT
Organism: Herpailurus yagouaroundi; assembly: GCF_014898765.1. Classification (NCBI taxonomy): domain Eukaryota; kingdom Metazoa; phylum Chordata; class Mammalia; order Carnivora; family Felidae; genus Herpailurus; species Herpailurus yagouaroundi. Next base: position 96,112,298 of record NW_024412395.1, read on the forward strand.
TCTAGAAGGCTGCTAGGATGACCAGGAGAGCCTGGGCCTGGGTGGTAGAGGGGAGGTGGCAACGAAGTGACCAGATTCTGGGTATGTCTGAGGGTATGGCCAACAGGATCTGCTGATGGAGTGGGTGTAGCATTCGTAAGGAGTCAAGGATCACCCCATTCCAGAACAGAAGGTGGATGTCACTGAGGGATGACCCAGAAACCAAAAATAAATCCCCAGACCAAAGGAAACCTGAAATGACCCCTAAGTCTGCAACACAGAGCCAGCTGTGGTAGCAAAAGGGTGAGACTAGAAGGAAAGGTGAATCCAATGCCCAGGGGAAGTATCACGGTATAAAAAGAGAAAGCCCAAAGTGGCTTCTCATTCAAAGAGGAAGCAGGAAGATTATCCAGGGATTAGAAAAATAAATTCTTAGAAGAAAAAAGAGAAGCAGAAGCAAGCTTTAAGGTCTGGCTCAAGAGTCCAAAGACTTGGATTTGTACCTTAGGTCTATTTGCTAGCAGGAACACTTAGGGCAAGTTAATATACTTAATCAATGTCTGATCTTGAGAGAGAGAGAGAGAGATGGAGGGATGGACAGATGGGTGGGATGGCGGGGTGACTAACAACAACTATGGTCATGGTTCATGGAAGGGTTAAATGAGAGAGTAGAGTAAGGACCCAAGAAATGTCTGTCCCTTCCCTTTGCAAGGCACACTGAGACTTCTCTTGCCTGGAAAAGTCCAGTGCCAAGCAGGCTCAAGAAATGTCTTGATGCTCTAGTGCAGACAGAGAAACCAGGTCTGACTCAATTATTAACCCTTCCCCACTGCTCTTCCAACAATTCAGTGACAAGTCAAAGCCCAGAGCAGGGACACACTGTCATGGAAACCCTGGTTGGTAACCCTCAGGGAGTTCACTGCCCACCATTGCCACACTAGCCCACTCCTCAGACTCTGGTCAGGACCAAGGCCAGAAGGCTTCTGTACCAACAAGTCCTGGCTTTAAATCCTCACTTTGCCAGTCAGCGTCTATGTTCCTAACCTCTTTTGGCTCTGTTCCCTCACCAGAAAAGTGAGGATACCTAGTGACACCTGTTCGTATGAGATTGCTAGAAGGCTCACACGCAATAATGTAAAGGTTGCCAGCTCGGTATATATTATGTCTCCCAATCTACCCCAAACAGCTCTGTTGCTTCTCAAAGATCTTCTTTGATCTCCCAAGTTCAGGACCTACCCAAGAGGTCAAGGTCTTGATTTTCATCCTCCTCACCCTCTTTTTTTTCTGGTGGGGCAGGTGTGACGCTGGAGAGTAAAGCTACCCTCTCCAGAGGCACACAGAGCACAAGCAGCTTGCTCCCCAAAAAACTTCAGCAAAAGCATTCCAACTAGCCCAATTTGTCCAACGATGCTTCAGCCAGGAACCCTTCCCCACCACCCCTTCCTGCTCCCTAATGTGCCTGGTGCAAAAGGCTCTGCCACGCCATTTCCATTTTAAACCAACACATGCTCAATCAACAAAGGCTATTTGGAAAGTAGAAAAACATAAAACATGACCTGCAGATACATCATCCACAGTTGACAGACAAATGTATTTTGATGGGATTGATCTCTGTTTCTTCAGAGTCTGAGAGAAAAAAAAAAAAAAAAAACAAACGTTAATGGGACAGAAAAAAGAGAGAGATGGCATTGATATCCAGGTTTTGCAAATACAACCGCTGGCTCTCCCTCCTCCGCACTTCAGTTACTCCACAGCAGCTCACTTGGATGAGCAGTTTTGGAGCTTCAAGCAAGATCCAGCCTCTGTCTTGTCCCTCACAGAGCACCCCTGTGAGTTCTCTCAGTTCGCTGATTGCAAATCTTGCTGATTTGGGAGAGAACACAGTACCCTGAGCACACAAGGCACGCTGCCCTTGAAGACGGCATGTGAAGTCCAGACGGCTGAGGCCGCTCCTGTGTTTGGTCTGGGTTAGCTTTGTTTGGGTCTGGGCCCCACCGGGCCTACCCTGACCACTCTGCCCGCCGCTGCTGACCTCACCGTGCTCTCCCGGCAGTCTCTAGCTCCTGAGCACCCGCCCACTCAGCGCTGGGCTCTGCTAAGGAGAGAGCACAGACAGGTCTGGACTTAATCCTGTGTTTGGGGGGAAAAAAAATCTTGCACTGGGGACCCTGCAAATCAAGTGCAGTCCATCTTGCCCCTCCCCACGTTAACGCGAGGTGGGAGAATGGCTGTGTGCACGCGTTCTTACATTCAGGCACGCAGGTATGCCGTCTAGTCAAATCAGTAAATCGCTTTGTGGCCTGCCCTTCTAATGGGATGATTTTGCTGCCTCTCTCTCTCTCACGGTGCTGGAAATGCAATGGAGATAAGATACGCGCATAGTTCAAAACAGTTCGAGATAAAGTCCCGTCCTACTTGTATTATTCAGATTTTTCTGGTTCCACTTGAGGCCTAGTGAGCTCCCTGAACTGCACAGCTAGAAGAGACGGGAGAGGGGAAGAGAGACTATAAAAGAGGTGTCCAAGTAGATGGCTTAACTAATATTAGTAAGATTAACATTTGGAGACACTTTTAATGTACTAGGTACTAGGCTAAGCATTTTAATGCATTTATCTCAATTAATCTCCACAGTAACCCTATCAGCAAGGCACTAAAATCATTGTCATTTTATATATGAGAAAACAAGGGCCCAGAGAGGTTAAGTAACCTAACCAAGGCCACAGCTAGAAAGTGGTAGGGTGGGGAAGTAGAAGACCTGGGAAGCCGGACTCCAGAACGTACCCCTGAACCACTATGCTCTAATACCTCTTAGAGTCACCCCATGAGACACGCATGTCTCCCTTCTGCCCCCACAACCCATTCCCCACAAGGAAGCTGGTCCCCATTCTGAGGTCCAGTACTAGAAGCTAGCCCTCACCTACTTCTTAACTCCCCAAATAGCCCAAGAGGCTGACAGAAGGAAAAGACAGAAGGCCCTCCAGAGAAGGAAAGCCTTACTCAAGCCCTGGCATGTCCTCCGATGGTACTAGAAAATCAGAAACAGGAGTCTCTGGTACAGGGAGGCTCTAGACTCTAAATCTCCTTTTAAAATAAGTACAGCCCCTCAAAGTCATAGCAGGAAGGCCCCTCAGCTCTGCCCCAAAAGAAAAATAATGGTCAAGGGAGTGGAAGTGAAGGGGGGGGGTGGGGGCCGCCGCTCTCATAAGAGCCCTTTGTGGTGGCTGCCTCTGAAAGGAGGTTTTGCTAGACAAGGTGGAACTTCTCAAGGTGACAAGCAAATGGTACAGCCTAAGCTGTGACCCTTTGCTCGCTCCAGAGCCACCCCTCCCCTTTGCAGGGCCAAGCCTAAACTGTCCCAAAGCCCCACCCAGCCCCAGCACAAACCGCGGCTTTCTAGTCTGGGGAGCGCCTCACAAGCGGCAAAGGGGCTGGGGGACCAAAGTGGTTTCCTGGGGGGGAGGAATCCTCGGAGCCCCTCAGAAACTTCAGCAGCAGCTCCCACTCCTTCTCCAAGAACAAGCAGCTCCTGTCAGCTCCGGCTCAGGGAGGGGACTCCGGCCAGCCTGTGCTGGGGAGACAACCAGTCTGAATGACCATCAAGCACCTCTCTCAAGTTCAGCCGCCTCACCATCCTTTCCCCAAACGGAGATGAAACAATGTGGTAAAAATCAGAAAGAAAAAGCGTCATATTTAATAACAACAAAAATCACAGCTATAAGGCAGGCACCTGGCTCTGAAAGCTCTGGATCCCTGCCCTGTGCCACGAGCAACTGTTCAGAAGTGCAGATTTCATTTTCTTTCTTGTGCCAGTGGAGAAGAGAGGACAGTCAGCTGGGTCTACAGGACACAGAGGTGATTTAGAGGACCCGCTAGTATTCTCTGTAGGACCTCTACCACTAAAGGGATTCTCTTTCACTCCAGATTACACGCCTGACAGCTGGGAACACAGCCCATGGCGGCTGTCTCCTCATGGGCTCCCTGCCCCCCCCCCTCCACCGCGCCTTCTGCCTGCTCCCTGTAGGGTAACACAGTATCCTGTCTACCCTGCAGAATCTTACTCTAGAGGGTGATGCACCGCCTCCCCATATACACATAAGTACACACACACACACACACACACACACACACACACACTCATGAGAGGGGCCTGATCTTCATGACCTTAGGTAGGTAAAGATTTACTAGGACACAAATCACAAAGGAAAAGATTGATAAACTAGACTACACTAAAATTAGGAACTTCTGTTCACCAACAGATACCACCAAGAGCAAAACAGCAAGCCACAGAATGGGAGGAAATACCTGCAATACATACAAGCAATAACAGACCCATTTCTAGAATGTATGAAGAATATATGGAAAACTCTTAAAAATCAATATGAAAAAGACAAATCACTCAAGAGAAAATTGACAAAAGGCTTGGTCAAATCTAAATGACCAATAATTGCATGAAAATGTACAAAACCCCATTAGTTATTAGGGAAGTTAAAACCACAATAGGGTGCCGCTACATACTTACCATAATGGCTAATAGGGAAAGGGCAGATGATATGTGTTGACAAGGATGTGGCAAAACCAGAAGTCTCAGACGCTGCTTGTGTGAGTACAAACTGAGAGTCACTTTGGAAGACTGGCAACATCTACTAAATCTAAACATATGTGTAACTACGAAGAGACCATTCCAATTCTATGTATGTATCCAGTGCAAATGGATAAATTGCGGAATGACCTTACAGTGAAATATTATCCAGAAATGAAAATTAACAAAGCACTGTTCTCCACAACACGGGTAAACTTCATAAACATTTTATTGCGTGAAAGAAGTCAGGCATAAAAGAGTATATATTATGTATATAGTTCCATGTATATGAAGTTCAAAACAGGCAAAAATAACCTATCATATTAGAAGTCGGGACAGCGGCAACCCTTTAGAGATGGTATGTACTGAGTAGAACTGAAAGTTTCTGGTTCCTGATTTGGGTACTGATTATATGGCCATGTTCACTTTGTAATGATTCTTCAAGCTATCTGCTTATGATATGGACACTTTTCTGTATATATCTTACACTTCAATTAAAACGTTTATTAAGGGGCGCCTGGGTGGCGCAGTCGGTTAAGCGTCCGACTTCAGCCAGGTCACGATCTCGCGGTCCGTGAGTTCGAGCCCCGCGTCAGGCTCTGGCTGACGGCTCAGAGCCTGGAGCCTGTTTCAGATTCTGTGTCTCCCTCTCTCTCTGCCCCTCCCCCGTTCATGCTCTGTCTCTCTCTGTCCCAAAAATAAATAAACGTTGAAAAAAAAATTAAAAAAATAAATAAATAAATAAATAAAACGTTTATTAATAAAAGATAAACCACCATGGAAAGCAATCTGGCAGTTGCTCAAAGAGTTAAATGGAGAGTCACTATATGCCCCAGCAATTGTGCTCCTAGGTCTATACCAAAGAGAACTGAAAACATATGTTCATGCAACAACTTTTACACGAATGTTCATAGCAGCATTATTCATAATAATCCCAAAGTGGAAACAACACGAGTGTCGACCAACTGATGAATGGATAAACAAAATGTGCCATACCCATATAATGGCAAATTATTCTGCCATAAAAAGGAACAAAGTATTGATACTTGCTTCAGAAGATGGATCTTGAAAACATCAAGTCAAGTGAAAGAAGCCAGATGCAAAATACCCCATATTGTATAATTCCATTTGTGTAAAATATTCAGAATAGGCGAATCCACCTAGAGACAAAGTAGTTTAGCAATTTCCAGGAGCTGAGGGATGGGGGGGGGGGGAATAAAGAGTGACTGCGGATCAGCACAGAGTTTCTTTTTTTAGGGTGATAAAAAGGTTCTGGAATCACAATAGCAGCTATGGCTGTACGACACTGTGAGCATGCTAAAAACCACTGAATCACACACTTCTGGTAAATGTTAAAGTATACAAATTGTAACTCAATTTTTAAAAGGATTTTTAAAAAAGATAAAGTCTCTGCTCTCCCCCTCTCCTCTTGCCATTCTCCATTCTGTTTCCTCTTTTAGGAATAGACGCTTTGTGCTCGCTTCGGCAGCACCTATACTAAAATAGGAATAGACGCTTAGGCTCTCAACAGGCTTGGACAACTTTTAAAGGGCTTTAATACAGTCAGTGGAGCAGACTCCTGCCTAGTGACTGAGTGACCGGAGTTAGCACAGAACAGGGGCAGAACACAGGATCCAGAGTCACATGCGCCCGACTCTGAAAATACGCCCCTCCCCATTTACATATCCATTTTAGGATCTTAGCTAAGTGACTTAATCCCTTTGAGCCTCAATTTTCTCTCCATAAAATGAGAAAAATAATTCCTATCAATGAGGGTTTCCGAGAGGATTGTTAAATGAGATAATGTGTGAGACGTATTAATCACGTTCCTTTGAGAGTTCCAAGCAATCTGTGTTCCTTGAAGGCAACCAGAAGAAGCACTTCAATCAGCTGAACAGTGTGGGCTTTGGAGTTGAAATGCTTACACTTGGATCCCCAATACATCACTTTATCTTGCTAGTAACCTTTGTTTCTCCAACTGTAACCCCAGGAATAATAATATTACCTGCGTTACAGAGTTATCGTGAGGATTAGATGAGATAATGCATGTGAAATGCTTGCTACGCCGCCTGGCACACAGAAAGCGCTCAACAAATATTATATTAACTGTTATTAGCAATTCAATCATTCAACGAAATTGTTGACTATGCCACACAGTGTGCCATGTCCTAAGGATAAGATGGAGTTCACTGCCTTCAAGAAGCTCATATTTTGGTTGAGGAGTCAGACCCATAAACAAATAATTGTTCTTCGTGGCCAGCCACACACTAGAGCCTTTGATTCCCAGTCAATAACACCAGGTCTAAGGTATTATAAAACAAAGCTGGATATGTAAGGAACGGTGTGGGGTGGGGGCAGCGGCGAACACACTAACCATGAATCAACAGTAGACCCTCCTCTTTTTTTTCTATAAATAGCCTACAAGAATCTAGATAAATAGGCATGCAGACTTCCTCCTCGGCATTACTTCTAACTGGCTAGGGGTTTAACAGCATCTCTTATATATCTATCCCCTGCTGGCTTCAAAGCTGGTCCCTTCTCATCTTTTAGATCTCTGTTTAAATGTCACTTCTTCAGGCCCCTGGACCATATCATCTAAAGTATTTGTCCTTATAGAACTCTGTTCTTTTCCCTCCAAACAATTACAATAATTTTCAACTGTTTGTTTGTTTACTAATTTCCTACCTCCCCAACCAAGCTGTTAGTTCCTAGAATTCAGGTTCATTCTGCCAATATTTACCAAGTGTCTACTATGTGCCAGGCTCTGAAGTATGTGCTGGGCATTCAGTTTGGGGGTACAGACATGACTACTTCGCTCATGGAGCCTACAACCTATATTCACTGAGCTTTGGGATGGAAGTTTTCCCCAATCCTGGCTGAGGATCTTCTTTTGACTAGCTCAATTAGATACAGGCCCTTGACTGCCAATCTCTCACTCAGTCCAAAAAACAAGAGGCTGGAACTCTGGGGACTTCTTAGTTCTTCCTTTTGCAGTCCTAGATTCCCATAACCCAGTAGAGTTTAAGTTAGGGCACACGGCACAACCTCAGAGCCATTTCTGCAATTCCTTATTTAAAAAAGCTATTCAGGGGGCGCCTGGGTGGCGCAGTCGGTTAAGCGTCCGACTTCAGCCAGGTCACGATCTCGCGGCCTGTGAGTTCGAGCCCCGCGTCAGGCTCTGGGCTGATGGCTCGGAGCCTGGAGCCTGTTTCCGATTCTGTGTCTCCCCCTCTCTCTGCCTCTCCCCCGTTCATGCTCTGTCTCTCTCTGTCCCAAAAATAAATAAAAAACGTTGAAAAAAAATTAAAAAAAAAATAAAAATAAAAAAGCTATTCAGGGCGCCTGGGTGGCTCAGCCGGTTGAGTGTCCGACTTCGGCTCAGGTCATGATCTCACAGCTTGTGGGTCCAAGCCCCGCGTCGGGCTCTGTGCTGACAGCTCAGAGCCTGGAGCCTGGGTCCTGCTTTGGATTCTGTGTCTCCCTCTCTCTCTGCCCCTAACCCACTTGCATTCTGTCTCTGTCTCTCTCAAAAATAAATAAACATTAAAAAACAATTTTAAAGCTATTCATATCAGTTTGCTAGGAGCAAAAACTGTTGGTATCAGGCAAAGGATGTACTGATTGGGATAGGAGATGGGATGGGAGGTGGGGGGAATAGAGGCAAGGGTCACCCTAAGTCCTGCGGAGAAGGAATAACTAGACCTAGAGGTTCTGAGCCCTTAGCACCTTTCAAATTCAATGCCCTGAGATTTTCTGATGGCAGCTTCCCACAGTCTGAGCTTCTCTATCACTGAGCCTGACTTCATCCCAAAGTCTGCTTCCTGCTAAGGCCAGTCTGAGGTCCAGGGATGCTGAATTAGACTCTAGTAAATATATTCTGCTGCAAGTTTTCTGGGAATAGGTAAAGGGAACACTGTTTTCCAGGTCTGGGGACCGGGAGATAATAAAATTCAAAGGGTTACTGAAAAAGCTGCTTTAAATTCTTTATTAAATAAACAAGGGTATACACGCATGTGCACGCACACGCACACATACACAGAATAAATCTTGCTTAATAGCAGGAGATAATTCCCGAAAGCAGGATCAAGGAAAAAAATCTCAAGCTACAGAAACAAATAAATTTAGTCACTTACTTGGCACCTTCTGTGAGCCAGATTATGCTAGGTCCAAAGAAATAAATGAATGATTATGGGTTCAGCAAAGTATGTTCAGTTCTATGATACAGGTCTGTGCCCAGTCTGCCTTGAGAGAACAGCATGAAGCAGGCAGGATTTTTCACCCTTGTCAGGGATTTCCAAACTCTGCCCTCAAACTCTCTGCTCTTAACCTACACTGGAGACAAACGGAAGAAATGCTATGGGGTAGACCTGGAGGGTGGAGCTGGGGTAGATATATGTCCGTTAATTCAGAACAGCATACTGAATTGAAAATAGGGGGGAGATCTACAGGAACCAGCGAACTAATAGCCCCCAGCCCAAATCACTGTTGCCAGATTGATCAGAATTAGTGGCATGACTGAAGGAAGGCTAGCAAGGAAAAACAGTGTCATGTAGGGAATGAGATTTTGCAGCTAAATCTGTGTGATATTGTCACAGGAAAATGAGATTCTCTGGAAATCTCTGCACTCAAATTCCTAACTCAGCCCCAGGTTAGAAGAATGCATGTCCTCAGCATTAGCCTCCCTTGCTCCTCTTTGAGCAGATAGTAAGTATCATGTTGTTTTCTGCATATCCTAGATGAATACACTGAGCACATCTATGACAGATTAAACATGGAAGCTATAATTTGGAGAAAATGCATGTGGAAAGAATGGCTCCTCCAGGATCCATGATCCTGGCTGGGGGAAGAAGAGAATTTTTTTTTTCACTCAGTATTAAAACTTTACTATTGGGGCGCCTGGGTGGCGCAGTCGGTTAAGTGTCCGACTTCAGCCAGGTCACGATCTCGCGGTCCGTGAGTTCGAGCCCCGTGTCAGGCTCTGGGCTGATGGCTCAGAGCCTGGAGCCTGTTTCCAATTCTGTGTCTCCCTCTCTCTCTGCCCCTCCCCCGTTCATGCTCTGTCTCTCTCTGTCCCAAAAATAAATAAAAACGTTGAAAAAAAAATTAAAAAAAAAAACTTTACTATTAATTCCAAGCTGTGTTTTCTTGCCATACTAACATGATGCTACTACTTAGACGATCAGTAGATCTCTTTCTGGATTCATATTGATCTATCCACATTCTACTGGTTCCTTTGACAACCAACACTACATACTTTCTTTTCTTTCTTTTTTTTTTTTAAAGATTGTATTTTTAAGTAATCTCTACACCTAACGGGAGGCTCGAACTCACAATCTAGAGATTAAGAGTTGCATACTCCACCAATGGAGCCAGCCAGGTACTCCAACAGCACACATTTCCTAGATAGATGATACAATACAAGTAGGAAGAAAACTGTTCTCTATATCAAATACAAATGACTACAAAGTACGTTAAGGTGGCCAAGTCACTTAAGCTCCCTTCTCTGGAGGTGTATTCTATTCACCCACATACCCCCATAAAAGGGCAAGATGAGGTGGTCAAATCTGTACTATGTGACCCAGATCTCCTGAACCCAGCTAATTAGACCAAGGGTGGACATCTGACCCAAGAGAACTCAATCCTTAGACCAATCAGATTCTCTCCATCCAATATGTGACCCAAAAGCCATAGAGCAGGCATTCTTTGCTTTTTTGTGCGTGCCATGGACTCCTATGAAGTCTGGTGAAGGCTGAGGACTCTTCCAAATATGTACAAAAAAACATACAAGAGGGGTGTCTGGATGGCTCAGTCGGTTAAGCATCCAACTCTTGGTGTCAGCTCAGGTCATGATCTCCCAGTTTGTGAGTTCCAGCCCCACATCCGACTCTGTGCCGACAATGCAGAGCCTGCTTGGGATTCTTACTCTCTCCGCCCATCCCCTGTTCACAGTCTCTCTCTCTCTCTCTCTCTCTCTCTCTCTCTCTCTCAAAATAAATAAACATTTAAAGAAAATAAAAAATAAGACATATAAGATTACAAAGAAAACCAATTAGTTAAAATGGTGTTTTTTAAAATATTTTTTAAAATGAGTAATACATTAATATGTATGCTTCTTTATTAATATATTAAACTACAAGATCTAGCTGCAGGCCTAATAACTTGTCATTTCAAACAGCAGTGAATATAAACTATATTTCTTGATAAAATTTCATATATAAATTATTTCATATATAAAATGATATAAACATATCTGTAATATCTATTGGTGACGAAAGTTATAGGCACTGCTAATGCTGTAGTGGTTTGTGTTTATAAGAGAAAGAAATGCCAAATTTCAATTACAGGTTAATGAAGATAAGGTTGCAATTTTCCCCTCCACCTGATTCACGAGTCCCTGAATTCTAAGCATGGATTTTCAAGGGAACCACGGACCCTTGGGTAAAAAAAAAAAACCCTGCTGTGGACTTTCACTGAACAACAGTGGATGCTTAGTTAGAACGGCCACGTAGAGTTAGTCCGAGTGAGCAACAAGTCAAACCAAAGCCACGTGCCAGTCAGTAGTTTGTGGGAGCAGAAGCAAACTGGCCAGGGGGCGGGCATGAGGGATAAAAAGTGATTTGAGATCTCTGGGAAAGAAGCCACCTTTCCAGCCCCTGTGAGGCATGGTTAGTGCCCTGAAATTAGGTACCAAGAGATCTCTCTGTGCCTTTTCAGTATATTCCCTTTTCACTTAAGCTAATTGATGAAATTTTCTTCCTGACAATTAATTGCTGAGATAGTATTTAAACAAACAGGGGCACCTGGGTGGCTCAGTTGGTTAAGCATTTGACTCTTGATTTTGGCTCAGGTCATGATCTTGTGGCTTGCGAGTTTGAGCCCCGCATCAGGCTCTGAGCTGAGAGTGTGGAGCCTGCTTGGGATTCTCTCTCTCCTTCTCTCTCTGTCCCTCCCCTGCTTGTGCTCATGCTCTCTCTCTATAAATAAATAAACTTAAAAAGGAAAACAAATAAGCTTACTGAGAGTTGATAATACACTATGTATATCTGTGTATATTAATATTCCACTGGATTATGAATTCCTTAATAGTTGAGACTATGTACAATCTTAATTCTGTAAAACCTGTAGCTGCTGGTTTCTGTGAGCCTGCTGTAGAAGACACTAATAATGTCCAGTGGCTCAAGGGCTCAAAGGGAGGGGGAGAGCGGCCTGTCCTCTGTCTATGTGACCAACCCTGGCAGGCAAACCTGGGCAGTTTAGATATTTCACTTGTAGGAGCCAGACAAAATGAAGCAGGATGAAAAATCAATGAAGTCCTGGAACTATCTGGATCATTATAGATGTTTAGGTTTAGGGAGGGCAAGGGCAAGAGGGAGACATAAACAGCCAGAAGAAGAAACCAAAGCTGTCAGAGTTCTTCTTGGGAAATGCATCTTAAATAGATATTCCATTTTATTGGGGGAAGGGAGGGACTGAGAGGGATAAACTGTGTCCTGATCAGCCTTCCTGTTAACAAAAATAACACTTATGGTCAATGTCTAAACTCCCATTAGACGAATGTAGGTCTGGGGCCACTTCTGTGGAGAAGGGAACAGAATGACCCTCAGGCTTCCCCAGCTGCTTTGCCCACTGTTTTCAACCCACTGAGGGTAAACAGGAAAGAGGGACAGGGGATGGAGGGGAATGGGGCTGAAAATTACTGTTAATTGCTTTAAAATGCAGTGACTGGTGGGTACACGGTATTTGCTTTATTATCCTTTATGCCTTATGTACATCATATATTTTCCTTTATATATGTACCACTATTTTATAGTGAAAATACTTTACTTATTATTTTTTTTTAATTTGAGAGAGTGCATGCACACAAGCAGGGATGAGGGAAAGAGGGAGAGAGAAGGAGAATCTCAAGCAGGCTCCACACTCAGCATGCTCAACGTGGGGCTCAATCTCATGACCCTGGGATCACGACCTGAGCCAAAATCAAGAGTTGGATGCTCAACTAACTATCTGAGCCACTCAGGTGCCCTATAGTGAAAATATTGTAAAAGACACAGTGAAAACCAGATCAAATCAAACATCAAAAACATGAAAAAGTGAAAATTATTTAACACAATATCTGCAGTAACTACCAAAGTCCAAGCATGGTGGTAAGTCCATTGAGGGACATGCTCTCCAGACCTGTGGCCAGTGCCTGGCCCTTCTGGTCTCTGAGTTTAAAGAAGGGCAAGGATTCCAAGGATTCTGAGATTCTAGAAATAAAAATTCTGGATACAAAGTCACTTTCCAGAAAGACAAGAAGACTGGCAGGTTGTGGGTTAGGAAGCTGAAGTGCTTGAAGGTCAACTGCTAAGCCCCAGTTACCTGCTACTAGTTTAACTCAAAATACTCATTCACAACAGGGCACCAGCTAACCGCCTGGCTGGGGTGGCAGTGGAGGGATGTGACCTAAACGTGTCCAATGATGCTCTAAAATCCAGTGCCTACCTAGGTTAGAGCAGGGCCTAACGAGGCATCAAAGAGATAGCAGAGGAGGATGGAGCAGAGACAGACGAAAGTGGGGGTTAAAAGATATGCTTCAAGTTAGACCTCAACTCAGAACAGGAGTGTGGTCGTGATGAGGGTGGGTGGTGGGAGAAGAGGGCTGGAGAAAGAGAGAAGCGTGAATCTGCACAGGAGTCAAGACAGGTCTGATGAGGAAATTTTCCTAAATGGATGTGATCAGGCCTGAGGCTAAAAGCTGCTTTCTGAGACTTCAGTCCCTCAGCCCAGGATTTCTACACTCCTTGTCCTCTCTCCTGGCTGCAGCCCAGGTACTCTAAGATCATTTCTAGGTATAGTACATCTCGTGCTCTCTTGGATCTAGGTTTCACTGAGGAGGAAGGATGCCCTGGTTACCTAATTTAGTGCTTCCTACTGATATACTCCCCACTTCCTTGCAGGAAGCCATAATCTTGTGGGTTTAAGATTCCCAGTGAGTTTGCTAAACCCCTAAACCCAGGCTCACTTAGGAGGCAAGAGAAGGCAGCCCTGACACCAGGCTGACCCTAGGGAACAGAAGAGCTACTCCAGGGTTCATCTCCAGGTGAGGGGATGAAGGAAGGACCAAACCTAGGCTCTGGTTACAGGGCATCTTGAACACCTGCTGACAATAAAACATTTTCTGTCAAGGCTTTGGCCCTCCAACCCACCAAAACAGAGGAAGAGGGTGGGAGAGGAATCTTATTCTCTCTGATTCCCACCCCAGGGAATAACAGCTCCAACCCCAATGCCACCCTAAAAGCCACTAGCCAGAGCACAAGGGCACCTAAGGGAGAATCTAAAGGAAGGACTGACCAAGGGTCAAGAGACCGTATGGGTCCCTTCCTAATAAAGGGAAAGCAGATAGTAGACATGGGAGAAAGGCTAAGGAGACACTTGGCCAAGCCATCTTTCCTCCATTCCCATTTGTATTATCTCTAACAAGCAAGGTAGCTTTTGGAAGATCTGTTGGGAGAATAAAGCAGAGAAGGGAAAGGAAGTAAAAGCCAACCATGATAAAAAGAGACTATGTAGCGTGTAGACGTCTAGCCCAAGAGGCCAGGTCTCCAGGTCTTGAGGAGCTTATCTTTCACCAAGAGTCCTAAGTGTTAAAGGAGCTCACCACCAGTGCTTAGCACGTGTTTCTATATCAGTACAATGCTTTACACCTGGTGGTCACTTAACGGCTGTCCCCTGCCCAAGCTCTTTCCCCACATAATAAAAACCTTAGTTCATGCAGACCCTTAGTCTGTGCCCATTTCTTGTGCCCAGGACTGATCAGGAAGAGCCTTACCAGAGCAGCAAGAGCCAAGAGTGAATAGGAATGGTGCCATTGATAGCAGGAATTAGTTTCTCAATCAAATTCTTAATAACCTGGGATCTAGTTCAGAGATAAGGGGCATGGGCACTATTATAAATGCAGCTGGAGAGGGAGCATCATCAGAATAATATTAAAAGAGCAAAGGGGCAGGTTTTAAGGCAGACAGGAAGTAAGAAACATTTTCACTGAGGTCATAAGGGGTGCTGAAGACAAAAAACCAGAGGTATAGTCAGTTAGACTATATCTGGGTTGGGCCCAAGAAGAGAAGCTTTGAGAAGCTGACAAAAAGTAAGAGGCTCAGTAAACCAAAACGTAGATTGGGGGAGAAAGGTGGAGACTCACTTACTGAGGGGCTCCTGGTGCAAAGCATTTTGCCTCATCCAGAAACCCTTCCTAAAACTGGATCCCAAAGCCCAGAAATCAAAGAACCATATTGAGAGAGGGACACTTGGAGAAGAAGGAAACATGGAGCTCTAAGATTTCCTTCTTTCTAAATAATTCAGGGCAGGAAGAAAGTGAGAGGGCCAACTTCTTGCTATTTTGGTCTTTTTTTTTTTTTTAATGACTTTGAACTTTGTATTGCATAAAGTTGGTAGAATTTTGCAAGACTAGTCCCCCAGGAGGGGAACACCTGATGAGGGAGAAGAGTTGGTAATAAGCCAGGAAAGATTCTGTAAATATAAGGTGCTGCAGAGACACACAAAATTACTGCTCATTGGACTCAACTGGGCAGTCACCTATGCTCTGTGATCATGCCTAAAACTAGATGGGCATTAATTCAACAGATATTTACTGGGACCCACTGTGTTCCAGGTACTGTTCTTGGTTAGTGAGACACAAAAATGAACAAAACATAAAACAATTCCAGCCCTTGTGGCACTTATATTTTAGTGGTAGAAGACCGGTAATATAAAATAGTAAGTATGTTGGTGGATGTTGCATTCTATAGGGAAAAAAAGAAAGAGTAGCATAAGGAATTGAGAGTGTAGGGATGGAGGAGTGGATTGCTGTTTTATTTTATTTTATTTTATTTTATTTTATTTTATTTTATTTTATTTTATTTTATTTTATTTATTATTTAATTTTATTTATATGTGAGGGAGAGAGAGAGCGAGGGGGGGACAGAGGGAGAGAGGGAGGGAGAGAGAGAGAGAGAGAGAGAGAGACCCAAGCAGGCTCCATGCTCAACGCAGATCCCAATGTGGGGCTCAGTGCCATGACTCTGGGATCATGACCTGAGCCAAAATCAAGAGTTGGACACTCAACCAACTGAACCACCCAGGCACCCCAGATTGCTGTTTTAAATAGGGTAGTCAGGGTGGGCTTTGAGGAGATGATATCTGAGCAAAAAACTTGAAGAACCTGAGAGATTTAGCTCATGGATATCTGAAGGACAAGTGTTGGAAACAGAGGAACAGCTAGTGCAAAGGCCTAAGACGGGAGTGTGTACAGTGTATTGAAAGAATAATAATATGGTCAATGTGTCTAGAGTGAAGTAAGGGAATAAGAGATTGTAGGAGAGGTCAGAGAGTAGTTATGGAGGTCAGATAATATAGGACCTTATCAGTCACTCAAAGGACTGCTTTTACTTGAAGTGAGATGGGTTTTGAGCAAAGAAGTGGCATCAACTGACTTAGAACGTTAAAGGATCAGTCCAGCTTCGAAGTTGAGAACAGACTATAGGAGAGCCAGGTGGAAGCACAGAGTCCAATTAGGAGGTTACTATAGTCATCTGAGCAAAAACTGAAGGTGGCTCAGATCAAGGTGGAAGAAGCAGTGGAAAGTTCTGTATCTATTTTGAAAGAGGAGCCAACAGAATTTCCTGATGGACTGGACGAGAGAAAAAAGGTAAGAGTTAAACATGATTCCAAGATTTTTAATTGAACAAGCAGAAGGACAGAGTTGCCATCAACTGAGAAGGAAAGGTTAGAGGAGGCCCATGTTTGGCATATGCGTGCTGTGGAGACAGAGGGAAATCAGGGGTTCAATTTTAATGTGTTGAGTTTGAGCTGTCCAACAGACTTTCAATGGGAAATGTTGGACAAGCAGCTGGAAACACAAGTCTAGGGTCTGGGAAGATCTGGACTGGAGATACAGGAATAAAGATGGTATTTAAACCCATGAGATTGAATGTAATTACCAACAGAGTGAAATGTATGTAGAGATCAGAAGAGGACCAAGAACCAAGCCTTGGAGATAGTACAGGAAAAAAGAAATCATCAAAGGAGATTGGGAAGAAGTAACCAAGAAACAGAAAATAAGGCCAGGAGAGTGCACAGCTCTGGAAGTCAAGTGAAGAAAGTGTATCAAGAAGGACTGGCTGACTAATTGTATGAAAGGCTGCTTGTAAACCAAATAAGATGAGAACTAAGAACTAACTATTGGATTTTGCAATGAGAAAGTCAGCAGTGATCTTTTCAAGAACAATTTCAGTACAGTGATACGAGTCAAAACCCCAATGAAGTGGTTTTAAAAAGAGAGAACAGGAAGAGAGGGACTGAACACAATGTAAATAGACAGCTCTTGTAAAGAGGTTTGCAACAGAGTGGGCAAAGAAACAGACTAGTAACTGGTGGGCAAAGTAAGATATCAAGGGGAGGATTTTCCAGATGGGAAAAATAATAGCACATGTGTATGCTAATGTGATAAACCTAAAGAAAGCAATAGGTTAGAGAGAGGAGAATCGCCGGAACAATTTCCTTGATACGTGACATGGAACCTAATGCACAAATGGAGGAACTGCCTGTAGACGGGCAGATGGCAAACTTACCTATGCAAAAAGGTAGAAAGGCAGTGTATGAGAGCATATATGTTGGCAGTGAGTAGAAGTGGTGGTGGAAATCTGTTAAGTTCACTTCTGATGACTCTTCTTTTTTTTTTCCCAGCAAAATAGGAAGCAGAGTGAAGGTGGCTTGGGGAAAGAGGAGGTGTAAAAGGACAGGAGAGTGAATGGGTCAGGGAGACACAATATGACTGCCTGGCAGTATTCGGGTGCATTTGAAGTTCATGGCCAAGAATTTAAATTGAAACTAGTCAGCACAGATGTTATGTCTTGTTTTTGTTTTGTTTTGTTTTGTTTTGTTTTTCTGACCATGTTTGGCTACATATGCAGGTATGGAGGAGGTCAAAAAGTCGGGTTTAACTGTACACAAGACAAGAGATGGGCAATAGAATCAAAACGTATGCAAGGAAGGGATTATAATGATCGACCACAGGAGCTGAGTAAAGAAGGGAAGCAGGACATCAAAGAAGCCAGGACAATAAAAAGGAGGGTAAGATCAATGGACTGCAAGTCCCTGCAGGATTAAAGGAAAGCTGAGTCAAGGTAGAGAAAGAGACCTGGAAGAGTAAAAGGAATGAGTGGCTAGAAAGTGAGATGTATAAAATGGAGATTATGGAGGGGCTGCATTTATTAGCCATGACAAGGTCTAGAGTAGGCTCTAAGGCAGAGTTTCCAAACAGCAGCACCATGACCTGGACAGCTTCTTTGTTGTGGGGGGTGGGGGCATCCTGTGCACTATGGGTATTGAACAGAGTCCTGGACACTACCCACTACTACCAGATGCCAGTAGTGCCTCTCAAGTTATGCAACCAAACATGTCTCCAGACACTGCCAAATGTTCCCTGTGGACAAAACCCCTCCTTGTTAAGAAGCACTGCTCTACAGTAGGACCACAGAAATCAGTGAATGAGATATAGCAGAGGTCAAAATAATTCAGGAAGACTGGAGAAAGTGGCAGTGAATCAGCAGCTCAAGTCCTCAAGAAACAGATAGGAATGAGTCAGAGTCACTGCACTATAGCAATAAAGAGTACTGGATGATAGAATCGTTTGTTTTGGTTTGGTTTGGGTTTTTTTGTTTGTTTGTTTAAGTAGGCTCTATGCCCAGTGTGGAGTCCAATGTGGGGCTCAAACTCACAACCCTGAGATCAGAACCAGAGCTGAGATCAAGAGTTGGACACTTAACTGACTCAGCCACCCAGGCGCCCCTGGATGATATAAAATGACGAGAGCGTGAAAACCGGGCTTTTTAGGGAAGGAAAAGGAGAATGGTCAGAAAGCAGCAATTAGAAGCATGAAGGATACACATCCCACCACCATACTCAGTGATAAGAGGACTGTAAGAAAAGAAATAGCCACCATGTGAGTGGGCTGCAGATAAAGAAGCATCCTCAGCAAAAGCCATGTTTCTGAGCAAGGAGAAAGGAATGCTTAGAGAAGAGACTGAAGAGGAAGGACATTTTGCTGATGATGCACTATTGATTCCAGAAGGCATAGTGGAAGGGGTTCAGGAACTGGGGAAGGCTGAGAAAAGAGGACAGAGTGAAGAAGTGCAAGACATGCTCCTCCAACTGGAAGGTGGAATCCGGTGGGAGGTCCACTAAGGGCAGCGGTGGTTTGGCAGACACAGGTCTTCAAAACAAGAGAAGAAAAAAGCTTCCTGTTATTTTAGCAAGAAGGTGGACCTAAGGTAAGAATCTGCCGGGAACATGGCACGTGCCACTAGGAGTGACACTATAATTACCAACCCTAGGCTAGACCTGGTCTAGAATAAGAAGGTAATTTTCTAGGCTTCACTGAGGAGCAGCACCAGCTTTAATACAAGAAGGCCAACCAGACAGACACACATCTATCAGGAGATGAGAACAAGGGTTTCAAAAGTCTAGGAGCTGAGGAAATCTTCAAGAAGGGTAAAGCTTGAGTAAGATTAGTGCAGACAGGCCTAAAGCCCTAAGTGACATTCTTGGGGTCAATTAGGGAAGTGCCTTCCTCACTAGGGGATTAGAAATTAGGGTGATCTAAGAGGGGCAAGTGGCTCTAAAGAAGCAATGGAATATGGCCAAGAACCCACAGGACCAGACCTAGTGATTACACTGTGGAAGAGAAGCAGAATGTGAATTCCCAGATGAACCGAGAAGCCCCCTAAACCAGACAGGGTTGAGAAAAGGAACCTGGACTAGGGGGAAGCTAAATAAATCAAATTAAGAAATAGCAAAGAACGCTATCAGGATAAGGAACTGGTACTGGGTAAACTCATCCAGTACTTTCTCTTCCTCTAAGAAAACTTACAAAATGATATACTGACTTAACACTTAGATATACATTTAACACTTCATTTTATTTTTATTTCTTTTTTACATTTATTTATTTTTGAGAAACAGAGTGAGACAAAGCATGAGCGGGGGAGGGGCAGAGAGAGAAGGAGACACAGAATCTGAAGCAGGCTCCAGGCTCTGAGCAAGCGGTCAGCACAGAGCCTGATGCGGGGCTTGAACCCACAAACGGTGAGATCATGACCTGAGCCGAAGTCGGACACGTAACCGACTGAGCCACCCAGGTGCCCCCATTTAACACTTCATTTTAAACACTACAGAAGTATAGAAGTAAAAGGCCCCCTCTCTTCATCCCCAACCCATTCTCAGAGGTAACCACTGCGAACAATTTGGTGTGTATCCTTAACCAGACTCTTTCCTATTCTTATATATAAACATACATACACAAAGGTGATTTCCCCCCACAAGGAGCCACATAGTATATATTCGTACGCATTTTGCTTTCTTCACTTACTAGTATAGGATGGCCATCTTTTCACGGTATATACAGGTCTACCTCATTCTTTTTAATGGCTTCATTGTATTTTGTTTTACGGATAAACCATAATTTTTTTCACATTTACATAACAGGCATTTAAACTGTTTCCAATTTTCCCCATTAGAAGCAACGCTGCTTTGAACATACTCATGCACATGTGTTCACAAGTTAATACCCCTACAGATTACATTCCTACCTGCTGGATTAAAGGGTATATCTGGGTGGCTCAGTCAGTTGAGCGTCTGACTTCAGCTCAGGTCATGATCTCACAGTTCCGTGAGTTTGAAACCCACACCAGACTCGCTGCTGTCAGCACAGAGCCTGCTTTGGATCCTCTGTCCCTCCCCCCCTCTCTCTCTCTGCCCTTCCCCTGCTCACATTCTCTCTCTCTCAAAAATAAACAAACATTAAAAAAATGTTTAGGGGCGCCTGGGTGGCGCAGTCGGTTAAGCGTCCGGCTTCAGCCAGGTCACGATCTCACGGTCCGTGAGTTCGAGCCCCGCGTCGGGCTCTGGGCTGATGGCTCGGAGCCTGGAGCCTGTTTCCGATTCTGTGTCTCCCTCTCTCTCTGCCCCTCCCCTGTTCATGCTCTGTCTCTCTCTGTCCCAAAAATAAATAAAAACGTTGAAAAAAAAATTTTTTTTTTAAATGTTTAAAGGATATATCTGATACTGCCAAAAGACTGCCCTCCAAAAAGAATATATCAATCTCGGGGCGCCTGGGTGGCGCAGTCGGTTAAGCGTCCGACTTCAGCCAGGTCACGATCTCGCGGTCCGTGAGTTCGAGCCCCGCGTCAGGCTCTGGGCGGATGGCTCGGAGCCTGGAGCCTGTTTCCGATTCTGTGTCTCCCTCTCTCTCTGCCCCTCCCCCGTTCATGCTCTGTCTCTGTCTGTCCCATAAATAAATAAAAACGTTGAAAAAAAATTTAAGAATATATCAATCTATATTCCCACTAAAATTGTATGAAGAATGCCCAATTCCCCATAATCTTGCCAAAGATATAACAATCGATTTCAATTTTTGCCAACTGATAGAAGAGGATCTCATTCTTGTTTTAATGTGAACTCTATTTTGTTCTGTTTGGTGGGGGATGATACATCAATTTGAGAACAATGAGAACTGTTTTCCAATTCGCTTATATACATCAACATTGAACCAAAAACGAAGTGTCTTTGTTAAATACACTGAATCCTAAATGGAAAGAAATAAGAGAATAACAATAATTAGACATGTAACCAATACTTTTGATTGTTTATTATGTGCCACATCATGAAATGCACTCAAGTATGTATCATACTGAGCCCTCACAACTCCATGAGAACATGTATATGCCCATTTTCCACAAAAAGAAACTGGAGCCAGATAGGTTACGTAACTTTCTCAAAGTCACACATCTAGTAACTGAGTAGAACCAGGTTTTGAACCCAGACCACCAGACTCTGGAGCACCCATTTAGACAAGTTAAGTAACTTGCTCAGCAAAGTCCTGTAGCCAGTAGATGGTGCCGTCAGGATTCAAAGCCAGGTCTGCCTAACTCCAGAGCACCCATATGCAAGGTGTTTGTTTGTTTAACAGAACTTACATCATCTATATGAATAATGTAATGATAGTGCAGGGAAAAATTTGTTCCTATCTAAACTTTTTTTTTTTCTTTTGGTTCTGGTTTTGGTATTTTTGGTTCTGTTTTGCCTAAGGCTAAAAAAAAAAAAATACTGACATTGCCTTGGCTGGACTAAAGGCAGGGCCACTGCATCGCATGACTCAGAGGCATCCTACTTGACGTGAATGATGCTCACTGGAGCCGCTTGGTACCCAGCCTGCAGGGCTGAATGTGGTGGCCCTGGGCCAGATACAGACTGACTAAAGGAAATGGCAGATTTCCCCCCACAATTAGGCCAAAAGAGCTAAGGAAAACAGAGTGCCCCCTAGTGGCTGAGAACAGTGTGGCAACTGCAAACATCTAGCTAGAGATCTCCAGAACTGACAGAATGAGGCTGGTTGCAGAAGTGAAACCAGGAGACATGAAAAACGAATCGCTACTGTATCCGGAGTGTGCAAGTGAATGCAAGATGTGTCAAGACTACTCTGGAGAGTCCATGGTTCCTCCAGGAAACAAAGGAGAACAGAAGAAAAGTATCACCCAGAACTCGGGTCTTGAGAATAAGATGCCCACACAGTAAATGAAGACAGGAAAGGGAAATGATTTTACTAAACCGGAGAAGGTGGGGATATACATAAATAGACTCAAGACTAGATAATCAGTCCTGGAAACTTCTGAGTAATCTTCCAAAAGGCACCTCCCCCACCCCCCCAAAAAAGCACTAGAAAATTAGGAGAACCTTGAAAATGTTCTCAAGGGGGAAAATGATGCTAAAAGAAATCCAGATGTGGTGAATGGAAAATGAATGGAATTTTGGATTCATTCCTACTGTCAGCCTCTCTTAGAATTGAGGCAAAGGCAATTGCAGACTTGGGAAGAAAGGCTTAACTTGACCAAATTAAAATGGCTTAAAGCCATGAGGAGACCATGGGTAAAACAGAAACACACATCAGCTGGGCAGAAGATGGGCCCTGAGAATCAGCACAGTAAACGAAAGAGGTGGAGCAGATACAGCCAAGGTAAACACGATTAGAGCAAGTGCCAATCACTTGCTTGATGGGGAAGGAGATATTCTGGGTAAGCACATTTTCTAGTTTCATGTTTACCATTTGTTACTTACACAGGTTATCAATCTTCAAAGAATTTACAAGTATGTTGTAAAATAAAAATAACACTAAAATACAAGACACCTCATCATCTTCCAGTGACGTTGGGTGTTTATCAAAAGTATCAATTTCACTACTGCCCAAGGTTTGTACAGAATCTGGTCTCAGTTACTGACCTGCCAAAAATCTGGCTAAGAGGAAAGAATCCAGAAAGATGGCACCAAATTAGGAGATGACAATATGCCCAGAGGGTTTAGTTCAAAGGACTTAGTACATTTAGAAGTATGGTGAATGATAATGGGGCACAGAAGAACAATGCCACGTTCACTCTGACAACTCACTTGACTGTATTTCTATGAGAGCAAAGACTTTGTTTCGGTAACTGCTCTATCCCTGCATCTAGATTAGTGACTGGCACATAGTAGGCACTCAAAAAATACTCAAAGGAAGAATAAATGTTGTCCTGCTTAATGCCCTTTCCCATTCTCCACTCCCCCGCCCCGACAAAAAAAAAAAAAAATATTTCTGGAAAGAAAGAATGAGTGCTATTCACTCTAATATCCTTTTCCACATTCTCTACTTAGAGAAATGCTCATCCTTCAAGGTCCAGCTCAAATTTCTTTTCTTTCTTAAGGTCTTCCCCAAGATCCATTCCTGCTGCCCACCACCCAACCTTCTTCAAAAAGCCAGAATTAAACCTTTTTTATTCTTTGTTTCCAAAGCACATCATTTGGACCTATATTTGCTTTCATTTTGTTCTGCATCGTGTTGTAATTTAGTCTTTGCAAGTCTGACCCTTCAGACATGGGTTATAAACTCCTTGAGGGCAAAGTTTTTGAGAGATTCGGTTATTCTCGAACCCCCGCCTTCTAACATAATGCCTAACATAATGCCTAACCTAATTACTTAAATGGCTGCTAAGTTTAATAGAACAGAAGGACATCCTTGGTGTCTAATAGAAAGCCAGCATATAATAGGTGCTCAATAAATGTTTATTATATGAATGAACTGAAAGAAAGATACCAACAAAACTAAGTTCTGTGCCCCCAATCCCAATTGAAGATAGAGAAGAGGTCTCTTTCCCCTGGTTCTGAGAGACTTGCCTGGTTCACGTGCCCAGGATCAGGTGCTCCCGCAGCAGAGCTGCAGAGATAAGTCTCCGGGAGTGCCAGGAAGAGGACCATAACTGATGTGAGGTGGGGGGGGGGGGGTGGAAGGATGAAAAAGGAGGGAGCGAGCGATGAGGGGTGCAAGGCAGATGGCCTAAGTGACGTCTGGCACTACATACGATAATCTTCTGCTAACACTGGGAGAGTGTAAACACTCAAGCAGGGAGGAATTGTTTAGCCTGGTCCGAAGAGCTAAAAGTAGGAGAAAGGATGAAACAAGGGATGGGTGATCAAAGCCCTGTGACAGGAAAGCCAACCAGGGGAGACACTGCTCTCCTTGGACTCGGAAAACAACGTCACATACACTTTCACAGATATCAACTAGCGTTATTATCCTCATCTTCAGGCATAAAGAAGGTCTACAAACAGACGGATTATTGAAATGGGAACAACTGAAACCTAAAACAAAGAGCCTATGCTTGCAACACGAAGTCCTTTTACCATTCTGCAAGATAGAGCCCCACACTCCAATGTTACTAGGCAGTGCCCAAAAGCACCACGAATTCAGACTGCACCGTTAAGAGAAAGCACCTTCAAGAGAAGAGGAAAGAAGGGAGAGAAAGGAATCAGTGCAGCAGTGGGACTGGCATCCCCCGGTTCCGTAAAACACATGAAATCTCCCTTCCGGGTCCTCATTTGCTGCTTTCCATTTTAGTCTAACAAAGACACCTCTCAAAGTGGTGTTTGCTGAAAACATACTCATTTCTCCTATTTCCCATTCCACTCCAAGCTGGGCTGCCCGCTCTCAGGAAGTTTGAGTGGGGGTCAACGGTGCCTACAACATTAATACTAAGTGCTGAGTGGTAGGAACAGAGAAGATAAGGTTTCCCGCTTCAAAGAATTCGCAATCTACTTGAAGAGACAAAATATAAATGTATGCGAATCGCAAGAAAATAATTGCAAAGAAACATGCGACATAAGCAAGAAAAAATAGGATAAACTATATAACTGCAAATGGTCTATGAAGTAAGAGGAAGATAAAACAGACCCAATAATTCAGGAAAGGCTTCCTGGCAGAGGTAAATTTTCTTCCTGAAGAAGAAAAACTGAGGAGCACTTGGGGGGCTCAGTCAGTTAAGTGTCTGACTCTTGATTTTGGCTCAGGTCATGGTCTCACAGTTTGTGAGTTCCAGCCCTGCATCAGGTCCTGTGCTAACAGTGTGTAGCCTACTTGGGATTCTCTCTCTCTCTCTCTCTCTCTCTCTCTCTCTCTCAAAATAAATAAATAAATAAACTTAAAAAAAAAGAAAAGAAAAACTGAAATGGACTGATTGAAATGATGTATGGGTTTATAAAAGCTAGAAGGAACGCTGGGGTGTATTCCATCAAAATTGCTCATTGACAGATGAAGAAACAGAAGCCCAGGGAGCTTAAGTAATATGTCCAGTGACAAAGAGATAAGCAGAAGAAATGGAATGCAGATCAAAGTATTCTGTCTTCAAATCCAGGGCAGACAGGGGCACCTGGGTGGCTCAGTCGGTTAAGCATCCGACTTTGGCTCAGGTCATGATCTCACGGTTCGTGAGTTCGAGCCCCACATCAGGCTCTGTGCTGACGGTGCCGGGCCTGGAACCTGCTTCGAGTTCTGTCTCTCCCTCTCTCTCCCTTGCTCACACACACATTCTCTCTCTCAAAAAGAAATAAACGTTAAAAACAAAATTCAAATCCAGGGCAGACAACAGGAGCAAGAGTTGGCAAATGCGTGTGAGGAAGAAGGTTCCCACAGATGGGCTGGCCGTGACAGAGGGACTGTTTCATTGGGTCCTGAGAGGTAAGTCCCAGTCTACTGCCAGATGAGCTGAGTAGTTCCATGTGAGACTGCACTTTTGTCCCCTCCAGGAGCACCCGTCACACCTTAGTGACAGGGGCCCTGCACGACTTCTGCATTTCCCATACCACACGCCCTGCTCCTAGACTCAGCTCCTAGCAGCTACCATTTCTACTCCCAGATCCCATCTAGTCCTAAGGGCCCCCAAAGCTCCAAGATACAAACTAGCCAAGAAGCTACTCCACATATGAACTTCTGGTTCTGCTCACAACCCCACCCTCCTCCTTTGTCCCCACCAACACGGAGGAAACCAGATGTACAAATGGTTAACAGAGAAAAAAGAAAAAATCCCACCCAGACCACTTGAAACGCGGCTAGTCTGGCTGGGCTTCGAGTCCGCTCAGCGACTGCTCCATGCCTGCTATTTATAGCCTCTGGGTGCCCAGCCCAGCTTCCAGGTCACTAATTGTGGCCCAGCCCCGAGCCAAGCCCCCATCTCCTCCCCCGCCTTGGCAACACAGGGAAAAAGAAGCAAATCCAGTTTTGTCTGGCCCAGGAAGAACAGCCAGGAGTGAGATCTGAATCCAAGACCCTATATTATGTATCTTGTAGAACGTATCAAAACTGTCCAGAAAGGTCTGCCCTCACACTCTAAATCCTGGAGAGCTGCACTATCCCTTCCTTCTAGAGCAAGCATCCTTTCCTGAATTCTTCAAGTTCATCCAAACTTGAATCCTAATTTCAGGCTAACCCATTCAAATACTGGAGAGGGGAGGTATGGGTTTAGGCCACGAAGGACACCAGTAAACAGTCTAGTCAAGAGCGTATGTCTTTGAGTAAATGCTTAAGCACCCATAGATTGGTATCTTGCCCCTTCTTGGGGTCTATTTGCTAGATGACCTACCTGTTTATTTGTTTTACTACTCTACCACAAGAAAAGTACCCAGGGCGGAGGCTTGCTCAGTATTAAACCTCTCAGAATTCTTTTCTAGCACCCACCAAATACATTTGAAATCCCCCACATTCTTAGTTTCAGATAGAGGCCCTGAATATGATAGTTTTATTAGGGCACTATAAATAATCGCTTCTGATTCCAAGATACTATTATTTGCATGTTATTCTATAACATTGTTTTCCCCCTAAGAGTACAGACGACTCTGAGATGGGCAGTGACTTTTTTTTTTTTTTTTTAACATATGAGACTTTGTGAAGTTATTCTGAGTAGAGAAAGGCTTTTTTTTTTCATAAAGGCATGGCGGGTGGGGGTGGGGGTGGGGAGCTTGGCAAAAAGACCCAGCGAAGCTTTCTCTGTCAGTTCTGTATCTATGCTACACTGGGGTGACCCCCAGCAGGCCATATACTTGATGATTAATTCTATATCTGAAGCCTTGTCTCCATCCTGGTGAAGCCCGCCTACTGTCAAGGATGTTCGTCTTCAGAGCAAAGGGCTGGGACCGGAGGTGTGGGGACAGTTACAGGTTACGGCAAAAGGGAGAAGTGCTCTGCCTTTCCCAGTGCCTAGCTAGGCTTACCTCTCTTTTCAGACAGTCCAACAAACCCATAGGCCCCTACGTCCTTGACCACGACTGCCCAAGACTACGCACGCCAGTGTCAGTCTTCTCCTTCTTGTTTTGGGGTTCATCTGGGCCACTGGGTAACATGCCAAGGATTCTGGTTTACTGGAGCCAGAGCCAGAACGCTGCTGTGCTATCTCATCATCACCCACAAATACCAATTCCCAGCCCCAAATGGCCCCAAATCTTTCCTCCCAAGACCACAAGGGGAAAAAAAGTTTCCAAATTAAAAAACTAAAACTGGCAACAAAGGTGCCCCATGGCAGTAACCTTTAAAACTGGCCATTAAAGTTTATAAGTCAGACGGGCACCAACATGAACGATCAAGAAGAGAAAAACAGCCCCCTCCCTTGGGGACCCGGAGCCACAGCCTTCCCCCTAAAGCCACAGAGTTGATGTCACAAGAAGCGCTTACTGCCGTCAAGGGCTCTCTGTGTCCTGACTACAGCCACGCCGCCTCTGTGAGCAGGAGGTGGAGGTGGGTGGGTGTCTGGCTGAGAATGAAGGAAAGGGGAGGGGCAGGGAGGCATGGGCTGGGGGTATAGAGTAGGCAGGGGAAGGTGGGTAGGGGGTGAGAAAGAACAAATCTCCTCCTAGCCAGCACAGCTCTCTGCAAGTCACAAGCCAGGAGGGGACAGGCCTGTTGGGCTGCCGAGGACAGTGGTTCTCAACTTTTTTTTCCACCCAACACACATGAGGCATACCACATATTTTCATCAGTAACTATGGGTCATTATGCAGTGATTCTTAACCATCCTGGGGCAGAGGGAGTGCATATCAGAAATTTTTTGGTAAGGGTATGAATAGTCTGAAAAGACCTCCAAATCATTCTGACCACCTCCCCTAGGGGCTATGTACCCCCTGTGAAGAATCATCAGTTTAGGGAGCCTACTTCTCCTTCCCTCCCTTCCTTCCTTCCATGTATTCAACAAATACGTTCTGAGAGCTTACATGTGCCAGACATTGTTCTACGGGCACCGGGGAGACAGCAATGAACACACAGACAAAATTCCCTGCCCTCATTGAGAATCCATGCCTTCGCAGGGGAGAAAAACAACATGATAGAAAAGTATAATCTGTGGCATGCTGGGGAATGATACGTGCTAAGGAGAAAAACAGAGTCCAGGGGGAAGGGACAGACAGTGCTGATGGGGGCGGGGAGGGAGGTGGGGATGAAATTTTAGATAGGGTAGCCAGGAAGTCCTCGACTTCCTGAAGGAAGAGAAAGAACGAGCCATGTGGATATCTGGGGAAAGAGCATTCTTAGCAAAGGGACGAGCAAGTGTGAAGGCCCTAGGGTGGGGTTCACATCTAATATGTTCATGGAAGAGCTGGGAGGTGGCCACCATAGCGGGTACTCACATACTCTCCTTCTGTTTCAGATCCCACGGCTCTGAGGAGTCAGGCGGATCATCTGCTGGACTAAACTGTCCAAGCCAGGCACATGCTCACAAGCAGAAAAAGCATATATAGCTTGGTGCAAGGGGATACGGGTAGGTAAGATGAACTTAGTATTAAAGTACTTCTCTTTCTTTAAACAGCTCAGACTTCTTTTAAATAAAGTCTCTTCATTTGAGGATAAAAACGACTCACTCAAGGACCAGTTTTTAACTGTTTTTAAAGCTAGAAGCTGGAATAGAATTTCCTCTTGACACGCAGTCCAATGCTTTATGCTTTTTCATAAAATCACAGGATAGTAAAACCTGGAGGAGGCACTAAAGAGATTATCTTATATACTCCCCTCACCTTACTCGAGAAGCAGCTGGCGAAATTAGAGCCCAGGGTTCTTGGATAAGGGGCTAACACTCCTTAGAAAGCAAGGTAGGGGGACGGTGCAGACTATACAAGAGGGGACCATTTCTCTCCAATCCTGCATTCTAGAATCTCTCCTGTAAATGCAGATATGGTGGTGATATTAGGATTCCTGAAGACCATATAGTGTTCTCTGTCCCCTGACCCCAGGAAAAGGGCCATTTCCACATGCCAGGCCCACTGCCCTTTATCTAACGCCCTTTAGCCCAAATGTCCTCCATGAGACAGAGGCTGGCCAAGCCAGTGGGCTGCAGGTTCGGAAGACCAGAACCAAGCCTCCAGTGTGAATCCAGATGCACACACACACACACACACACAGACGCACACAGCCAGTGGGAAGGAGGGAAGGAAAGCACACACAACACAACACACCAGGGCAGCTGCAGAAAACAGCTGCTTGTTAAGTTAAAATTAAACTCTGCACAAATATTGACCTTTGGAGGGGACAGAAACCGGTCCCATATTTACCAGTTTTATAAATGGGACTGACCACAGCTGCCCCACGCGCTTGGCCAGCATGATGGCAGGATGGGGCGAGGCCATGCTTTGGGGGTGGGGGAATGAAGGAGAGGGGAAGGAGACATTTTAAACACTCTCTGAAATGCAGTTACTACAGGTAGGTCAAAGTTCCCAAAAGCCTTACAAGAGGAATTTCTAAGAAAGCAAATAAGGCAGTCTCTGAAAGGGGGGCGGGGGTTCAGGGAAGTAGGGAGAGAGAGGAAAAAGGAAGTGTCAGAAAGAAAAAGAATTGCTAAAAATAGTGAGAAATACGACAGAGATTAAAACAGAATGGAGGGAACACTGGGGAGCTTACCCTTTTGAACCCTGGCCCTTGGTCAAACCAAGAGTCATAAGGTAGAAGACCAGGTGACCAACTTAACCTAATGGAACAGTCTAAACTGACCTGGTTTGAGCCTTGGCTCTGCTGCCTACTTGCTGTGTAACCTTGGGAAACTCAGGACCCCAGTTTTCTCATTTATAAAATAAGGACAATGACACAAAAACACTGCTTGAATTTGCAAAGACAGAACCAAAAGGAGACAATGTAAGCAAAAGCGATTTGCCGACCATAAACGCCACACAGATACAGATCATTATTTTTACTAATCCTATCCCAGCTAACTGTACACCTTTACACTCCAAACTGGCCAATAAACTTCAGTCTCTCTGAGAGCAAAGCCAGGGGTCAGAAGGGGAACTTGAGCTTCCCCCGAACTTGCTAAAAGCCTCCTGCAGGCATACAACTAAATCCTTCCCTGGCGGAAGGATAACAGGGAGTCTAGTTTGCTGAAATAGGCCCCCAAAGCCATACCGCCAGCTTCAAAGGTCCAGATACCACGGGAGAGAAGGGACTCATCAATACTATTTCCCTGAAAGCTGATCTCTGGCAACCCATGTTTTTTAGGAACAAACATCACAGATGCTGGGCAACTCAGTTCTGTTCCAAACCTCTGATGACTTCACTCTCTTTTTGCATTTTCCCTATACTCACGACTTCCACAATTAATAATAATAAGTATAAAACAATCTGGATCCAGTCTCTATATAGAAAGGCACCTCTGTAGTTGTGCCACCAGGAATCATAATCTAAAAGTATTTCAAATAAAAACACTTCAAAAAAATGTATGAAAAGATTTTGCCAAAATGATTCGCCCGGGTGCATGGAAAGCTCCTGTGCCTTTACGCGATACATGGCTTACACTCTATACCTTAAAAGTACAGACCAGCGTCACTTACAGCACAAGAAACAGGCAGTGATGAAGTTAAAGTCCTCTACCTCCTCACTGCTAACCAAACACACGTCGCTAGTGTCTTTTGACTCTGTTTCGCTTGTTCAATGTTTTACCTTAATATATTACAGTTTATATTGTTAAACGTGTGCCATAAAATATAAGCAACGTACAGCACAACCATGTCAGCAATTCAGGAAGAATTCCCAACGCTGCAGTCTCTGCGGTCACAAGGCAGGGAGATGTTTTGCATTTGGTGCACCAAATATGTGCTGAAGCATAGACTCCAAACAAATTGGGGAGGGGGAGACAGACAGGAAAGAAAAGGGGAAGAAAATGGGGAAATTATACTCCATGTGGGGAACCAGTTTCCTTGAATTCCGATCCAAGAATTTATTTTTATTTTTATTTTATTTTATTTTTTTTAATTTTTTTTTCAACGTTTTTTATTTATTTTTTGGGACAGAGGGAGACAGAGCATGAACGGGGGAGGGGCAGAGAGAGAGGGAGACACAGAATCGGAAACAGGCTCCAGGCCCTGAGCCATCAGCCCAGAGCCCGACGCGGGGCTCGAACTCACGGACCGCGAGATCGTGACCTGGCTGAAGTCGGACGCTTAACCGACTGCGCCACCCAGGCGCCCCAAGAATTTATTTTTAAAAAGTAATCATTGAATTTCTAGAACTCTCTTTCTATGGCTTTGTCCTCCTACAGGGAAGTGCCGTGCCTCCAGGTTCTGCCACTCAGGGCTTCTGAGGGTTTTGTTTTTCTAACATGAATAACAGTCTGCTCCTCACTCCACCCCCATCTTCCCCAAGAGCAAGGGACTCCCCTCCCTAGGTCTTAGTTCCATCTTTTTTAAACAACAGAGAACCTGAGCTAGCTGACCTTCCCTGGATGAGCCTAAGATTCCCTGCCAAACCTGTTAAGTTGTAGCCAGAGCTGATAGTATTTTCAAGTATTCCATACTTCTAGAAAAAGGGAAATGAGAACTACCATAATTAAGACTGTCACCCATTTAATACTCCAAAAAAGTTCATTCTCTCCCTCTAAACACCCAAGCTCACAGGAGTAGCCCCGAATAGGACCAGTGAGTAAATCACTCCTCAAGATCTTCCTCCCATCATGTTCCTATCCAAATAAAATCAATGCCTCAGACAGGGAGGTTTCTAGGCTAGGAAAATAGCGCAGGAGCTGAAAACAATCCCCTTCAAAAGCAAAACTTTCTTGGGGTGGCTGGCTGGTTCAGTTGGTAGAGCATACAACTCTTGGTCTTGGGGTTGTGAGTTTGGGCCCCACGTTGGGTATAGAGATTACTTAAAAAGAAAATCTTTAAAAAAAAAAAAAAGGCAAAATATTCTTAAGGAAAAACACACAGGGTTCAGTAGATCTCTGAAAAACAAAACAAAACAAACAAAACAAAAACCAAACAATAAAGCCCACAGCAGGACAAGCAATTATCACCCAGCAATTAGAAGTCATGCTTCCAAGGATGCTTTGCCTATGAAGGCTCTCTTGACCCCCTACCCACAGCTCTATCTATGAGACCCTGCTGATACCCTCCCAGACAAAATCCAAGCTGCCTAAGTTCAACAAAATGCAGTAAAATGCAGCCCCACATAGGATTTCTAGTTGAATACTGCTTGTTTCAGCAATCTCCTGCTCTCTTTTTGCCTAACTGGTAGATTGGTCTCTCAGAGAAGTCCCTAAGCAGATCATATGACAGGGCTCATTTCTGTTTAGAATGCCTGGGCCCAAGCAAGTGACATGTCATTCCTGGGGGCTTCAAGACAGAAAGGGCACCTTAATATTTTGGACAACAGCAACATAAGTGCTCCTAAGGCCTAAAAGAGGTAATGCTTATAAGGCCTGAGAAACAGTGAATGGAAGCCAGGGTCCCCAGAAATGCTCTGATGTCCCAACAAGGACAGCAAGGACAAGAAGGGGACTCTTCCATGGGGACTGGCTAAGGCAGGGAACAGAGTGCAGCAGAGAGACCTGGGGAACATCTCCACACACAAGTGCATGCCTATCTTATATCTGCAGCCCAGACACTGCAGAAGCTTTTGATGGTGTAGGAACTATGTCCATAATCCAGAAACAACTAAACTTCAAGCACACAAGGAAGCATCCCTCCACCGTAATCTTTAAAGCCCAGAGAGAAGCCAATAAGGAAACATTGCTACTGGGTACCAGTGACTGCTGCCGACTCACCAGCCCTAGGAAATGTCTGAACAGAGTCTTATTCAAGCCAAGGGAAAACGCTGTTAAAATACACAAAACTCCTTTGACTAATGTGAGAGGGGGAAAGAACCTCTATAATTAACAGAAACTGTCACAGGCATTGGGGGCCTCCAACGTGTTCAACGCAAACCACTTGAAAAGACCCGGTCTTCTAGGAGAAGGCTGGGGTTTGTGAGTGGGGCTCCAACAGGCTGGGGACAGTTTTTCCAAAAGAATCCCACCATATTAAAAAAAAAAAAAAAAGAAGAGGGAGGAGGAGGAGGAGGAGGAGGGGAGGAAGAGAAGAAGAAGAAGAAGAAGAAGAAGAAGAAGAAGAAGAAGAAGAGGAAGAAGAAGGAGGAGGAGAAGGAAAAGGAGAAGGAGGAGGAGGAGGAGGGGGAGGAGGAGTGGGAGGAGGAGGAGGAGGAGGAGGAGGAGGAGGAGGAGGAGAAAGAAAGGGGTTGGTGGGGGGAGAAAGGAAAAACCCAAAACTCAGCTGCATATTTTTCCACCACTGGAACTAAAAAGCAGAACAGAAGAAGAAAAGTCCAAATGCAACCAGTTTTCAATTAGGGCCTAATTAGAAAGGAAAGTGGCAGTGCTGTTATTACAGATCTGGGGAGGAAGAAATGCAGTCAATGACTTTAGTTTGGGCTGAGCCGTCCACTTGAAAGCTGTGATGATTAGGGGAACAATTTATGGTGAGAGATGCTGGAGGGGAGTAGGGAATAGGAGAAGAGGGCCTAGGGCTGGTTCAGCGTGCCTGTCACAAGCCAAAGCAGAGTCTGAGACATCTATTGATCCCCCACAATGTGCAAAGCATTGTGTGAAGGGCTGAAAGGAGAAACAGAGATCCTAACAGACCTGAAGAGGCTTATAAACACTGTCCCTGCACTAAGTACCCACCTCTTAACACTCAGCTGCTATATACACATTGCACACATCTTCAGAGAGAATCTAACCTCGGCTTCTTTTTATATACAACGTCCAGTGTGACCACCCATGTGGCCTCTCTCTGCATTTCTCCCAGCTCCTTCCGCATCTCCATATGGGACACACAGAAGCCCTAGAGAAAAAGGAGCCATCATCAAGAATAATCCCCAAATGAAGCTATCTGGATTTGCCTCAGCCCTCAAAAGAAGCCAGTCAAGGTCTACCCCCTGGCGTGGATAGACTGAGACCCTACACCAAGATGGGGAATCTCAGAATAGTTGGAAGGGCCTTTTCTGCTTTCTTCATGATCCCAGAGGATTCTGGTCCATTTTCCAGGTAAAGGCCATACTCCCTGAGGACAAGCAGAAAGGCACTAAGGATGGGCACCCTTACACCTGGCTAGAGGAAGGAACGGGTCAGCTAGTTCCAGTCCCTATTTGCAATAAAACAAAGGAGTCTGACTGGTAGATACGTGAAGGACTTTCTTCCCTTGCTCTGGGGTACCCTCTCCCTTGTTGATTTAGTTCAGGCAACTTGGAGGAGGGACAGGAAGGGCCAGGGCAAATATGTCACAGCCTGCAGTGAATAGGGCCAACAGAAAGGAGAGGCAAAGAAGAGAGCTGAGAGGAGAGGAAAAGAGAGGAGGCCTCCTTTCCCATCCCACAACCTGGGCTCCATCCAACACAAAGTTAATTCCTAACCTCGGCTCACCACCCTGCCCACTGCTTGCATGATTTATCCCCCTATCTGCCTGCATCGCCTTTACAAGCCTCCTAGCCCTGCATACCATTATAAAAGCTGTCTGTGCTGCTGGCTCGACCTGGCCTGGCCCGGGCTCCTGCCACAGTAACCCTTCCCCACCCCTGCATTTTACAAGCCTTCCGCCATCATGGAAATCTGAAATCCCACGAAAGAACAGTAAACATCGTAGGGAAAAGAAAATACCTAGCCAGGCCACTCTGGACAGCAGAGTCACAAACGGACTGAGGTCTCTGAGCCAGGGATGAAGGCGTCTAGGCAACAACAGGGAGCTGCCTTCTTGCCCGAGCTCCGCTGGGTAATAACAAAGAGACGCACGCCACACAGATGTGCCAGTCCTTTATGGGGCACAGCCAAGCATCCGGTGCCCTGGGAATTCCCAGGCTCAAAGAAGCAGCCAAAACGTCAGGGAGACTCACAAGTAAACACAGGTGTCAGGTTTAGAGACCATGTGGAAATGTGAACGTTTTAAATAACGGAAAGAGACTAAACATTATTCAGACCACAAATTAAGTCAGAATCAGCTTTGTCACCTTCTTATGGGCTCTTTAGGGAGGTAGCACGGTGTCGTGGAAAGAGCAGGGGCTGTGGGTTTAGCTCAATGGCTTTGAAGCCTGGCTTCATCGTTTGCTGATTAGCTCCATGACTCTGGGCAACTTACACCCTCTGGATCTCAGGCTTGCTCTCCATCCCAGGGGAAAATACCAACTCCTAAAAATGTTGTGAACAATAAGAACAAGATTTACAGCTGGAGGGCCTGGGCTGGCACTCAATAGGTATTAAAAAGTTATTGCTATTGTTGATTACTTGGGATATTCGACCCCCCCAAATTGGGGGGGGGGGGGTGCTGTCTATTGCTTCCCTACGCAAATTTTAGCCCACTTAACAGGTTTCTCCTTTATTCTATGCAAACTTTCCCTTTCTAGACCAGATTTCACCTTTTTCTCTCCTGGCCAGAGAATGAACCAAAAGGAGTCCCGGGGGCAGGGGGGCAAGTATTCTTTCCTACCCACTGTCTTAGGTACACTTGTCCCCTCGCCACTTTCAACCATTCCATCCAGTTCTGCTCCTGACCCTCCTCATTAGGCCCCCATTGGTTCCTCCAGCCTCAGTTTATAAAGGTTCTTCTTTCTCTTCATTTGCCTCAAGAGAACCTGCCAGCACCCACTGGGTTCCATTCTTTTTGAGAAATGCCTGCATGCCCTCTGACAGCCAGAAGTCAGGGTTCATACCTTCCCCGCCTAGCTTAGTGGAGAAACGGACACTAAAGAATTCTCCACGAGTCTCTGGAGTTCCAAAATGCTCTGCCAACGAGGCTGAGTGCTCCCCAGAGCTCTGTTATTCACTTGGGGGTAGCTAGTGGGAGATGGAGGGGGAGGGACGGGGGAGGGCAGGAAGAGAAGAGAGCCTTGATTCAGGGGCCAGACTGAGTCCGCCACAGGCCAGGCTCCGCTGAGGTTTCTCGGGTGAAACACGCCTCTGTGATGGCTGTGCCTGTGAAGCGGATGGAAATGCCCATAAAGCCGTATCAAACCCTGTGCAGAGAAGGACAGGGATATATATAGAACCAGGAACCAAAGGGGCCACAGGGGATTCAGGCGGACAGCTCCGCCCAGCCCTTAAACCCGCCCTAGGGAAGGGGGGAGGCCCAAGGAACAAGCTCAAGGAATGAAGGTTGGAGACAGCCCGGCGGGTTTACGAAGGGAGTGGGGAAATTGGGGGCGTCAGGGACAATACTGGAAGAGAGCTAATGGCTCCGCGGTGGTGGGAATCAGTCAGGGTTGAGGGAGCCATGCCTGCCCAGCGCGGCTGCAAAAGAGCCTCTGAGTTCTAGTCCATCCTGACATGACTTTTAACACACTGCTTCGGTGTCCTGCAGTCTGGACAGTGCTCTGCTTCCTTCTCAGAACCAGAGAGCCTCTAATGGACTGGCTTGCCCTGTCCTCCTCCGCTCTCTCGGTCAGCACCTCTAGTTTAAATTCATCTAGGGGCCAGTGTTCTCCATTCCCTACTCCCTGATCCCCACTTCCAGCACCACCCCCCACAGAGAAACTTGGGAAGGGGGGGACGTGAGAAAAAGAGATCTACCCATAAGGAGAGTGTCCTGAAACAAGAAAAGTATCTCAAGATAGACAACTGTCAAAATTTAGAAACAAATTCACAGAGAGGAAAAAGAGGCTGACAGTATGAGGCAAGAGCCTCAGAAACCATTGCACCTGGCAGAATCAGGCCCCAAAGGAGACACAGTGACAGAGACAGAAAGTCAACGGGCTCTTCTTCCACTCTGATCTGCTGGGACCTCCCCACCCCCACCCCAAACAATCTTCTTGCTAAAGAAGAACACTGTAGGTACAGATCCTGGATGATAAGGAACTGGCAGGCACCGAGCCCACAAAGATCTCTTACCTGAGCAACAGGGCCAAGATAGCCAGTCTCCCTCTCTGTCCCTAGTTCAAAAGAGAATCCTCTCCACCTGGAGTCTTTTCCCAAGCCAGCACAAGTATGACAATGTTTTGGCGCCACCTGCTGTCCTTTCCTGACAGATGAGTAGAATAGATCCTAAAACCAGATGAACTTCAAATTTACCTTTAATTCATCATAAGCCTGAAAGGAATGGAACCCAAGAGAAGAGAAACC
This sequence comes from Herpailurus yagouaroundi, assembly GCF_014898765.1. Classification (NCBI taxonomy): domain Eukaryota; kingdom Metazoa; phylum Chordata; class Mammalia; order Carnivora; family Felidae; genus Herpailurus; species Herpailurus yagouaroundi. Next base: position 96,149,594 of record NW_024412395.1, read on the forward strand.
ATAACTCCCACCAAAGGGACTATTCCAATGTAGCACAATGGACAGATCCAGTGTTCCACCCTTCCCAGGCTTCCTGGGACTGATGTCTTGAGAATCCAATTAGCCAAACCCCTGTCCCTGGTTTCTGGTTCCAGTCTTAACAGTCATTAGTCTGTGAAGTTCATTCTCCAAGCATCTTGCTGGCTTGAGAGCCGTGAATACTTAAGAAAGCTTTTCTCTATTTAATAGATTCCCTATATTTTCCCCCTATATTTTAAAATTATTTCTATATTGGGGTACCTGCATGGCTCAGTTGGTTGACCATCGGACTTTGGCTCAGGTCATGATCTCACAGCTCATGAGTTCAAGCCCCACATCGGGCTCTGTGCTGACAGCTCAGAGCCTAGAGCCCGCTTTGGATTCTGTGTCTCCCTCTCACTCTGCCCCTTCCCTGCTATGGCTGTCTCTCTCTCTCTCTCTCTCTCTCTCTCTCTCAAAAATAAATATTAAAAACAAACAAACAAACAAACTTAAAAAATTATTTCTATATCACCCTGTTTTGGTTTTTCTTGGTTTTAGGTAGAAATTCTAATTTTGCACCAAAATGACATGATCCTTTGTCATCAAGCAGTAGAATGAAAACACTGTCACCCAACAGCAAGGACTTAGACATTTTACACTGCTCTCCCATTCCTGTGGTCCTTAATATGGTCTGGGCAAACATTCTAATAAGCAAAACGCTCACTGAGAAGTCAGCTCATCTCACAAATATAAACATTTGTTCATCCATTTAACAAATATTTCTGTAGCACCTCCCATGAACCAGGAGCAAATTGGAGGTAGAGGGTGAATAAGACAAGGTTCCTATTCTCACACAGCCTCCACCCCAGCATCATCTGCCTGATTCGTGAAGGTAGTCTAGCAATTTCTCACCCATCTTAAAGAATACCTGTGTGAACAGCAATGATCAAGACAAAAAAACATGAACAGGCTTTGTAAAGAAACAGAAGGAAGAAATGTAAGAGGACAGAAGAGGAAAGATGTACAGAGGAAGTAACAACTGAGTGTGGAAAATAACAGGTTTTTTTAATTTAATTTTTTTCATTTTATTTATTTGAGAGAGGGAGAGAGAGAGAGAGAGAGAGAGCGCGCGCGAGCGCATGGGGGAGGGGCAGAAAGAGAGATAGAGAGAGAATCCTAAGTGGGCTCCACACTGACAGCACAGAGCCCAATGTGGGGCTCGATATCACGACCCTGAGCCGAAATTAATAGTCAGATGCTCAACTGACCAAGCCACCCAGGGACCCTGAAAAAGAACTGTTAATATACTACACCTGTTGTGAGGGAAAGACGCAAAGAATTCTAGGAAGGGAGTTTCCAAGTTTCCTGGTAACATTCCAGTCAAGTAAAAAAAATATATATATATATTTTTCTCTCTCTCTACTTCAACTATATCCTTATCACTATAATTCAAGTTCATCCTTTCTTGCAGTATCTTAAATGAAATGTGGAAAAGTTCTTTACCATCGTACATGTACCAATATTCATATTTAAACGAATGAGCTACCAACCTACTTTCTGAATTAAATAATCCCATTTTCCTTGGATACTTTTAAAAAATTCTGTTATACCCCTTTTGTTATTGTCCTGATTTTCCTATGGCACCAAGGCCCCATGTATCTTTCAAACATGACACAAAAATCCTAAGAAGCCAACTACCGCTAAATACAACAGGAGGGTGATGTGGCCTCTCTCATGCTCTTCTTTTAATTATACAATCTGGAATTATGTTCATCTTTTAAAATAGCCAAACTTGCCAAAGACTATATCACAGTTGGGAGCTCTTACTAGTTACATTTTTCAGAAGAAAAAAAAAAGAAAAAAGGTTAAAATGTCCATCTAGGAAGTAGAAGGATACTTTATGGGAAAGAAGTTCTATTAAATAAGATATCAGAATAGCTAAAGCATCTGATAAAAGGATACAAAGGCGAGGTTGGTAAGCAGGAAGCCCCGGAGGGGCATGTAAAGTAGCTTTGTGCCTTACTGAAGGTTATTAAGAGTCACAGAAAATTCTCCTTTACTTCCCTTAGATTTGCCCTCTTTCAAGAGCTCCCTGGGAATCCTTCACTGCCTTCCCCACAGAGAAGGACTTCCTCATCCGTCCCCACCTAAGTACCTGGTGTACATCTCTATTTAGCATGGCATTCTCACCTGGGATTAGAGGTATATACACACCTGTGTCCCCTTCTCTTCCATATGCTTCTTGGGGCAGGAATCATGTCAGGTATCACTGAAAACTTAGCAGTGCTAGCTTCCTACTCCCCACAGTGCCTCATACAAGAACCCAAACCCAGTGGTATTCAATAAACACTGGATAAGGATGATAACATTAACAGCCATCCAGCCCAACTCCACTAAGTTGTCAGACCAGTTTAGGATATTGGCATGAAAACTCCTTTTTCTCTTGGCCCAGACATTTACTCTTAAGGTTTGTCTCCTCCTCAAGAGACTTCAGGAAATAGGGTTAGTTTTAAAGTTCTAGAAACTCTAATTATTCCTGTTTTCTCCGAGCTAAGGGCCTAAAGGAAGACTGTAGGTACCTCATGAATATTAATGAGCCTCTGCGGTCACATGAATATTAACAACACCCTGTGGCTTTCGGGAACAGCAGCCCGGCTAGAAGGCCTAATATTAACCTTGGCTAGGCCCAAAATGTGGGAAGAGCATATACCCATAGGTCTCCATGGGGAGTAAAGAGTGCACGGCAGAGCCTAGTTTGGGGGTTGGCCCCTAGGCAAACACTGGGCACAGAGGCAGTGAAGAAAGGACTAAATATTGTGCCCCCTGTCCCTGGCACCAAGGGCTCTTGTAGCTGCTACCTGGGCAGAAATCCCCACTTCTCAAGCTTTGCAGAAGAAAGGATGCCGAAACTACATCCTACAGGGGGCTAAGGGAGGTTCAAAATCAGTTCTCAGTGGACAAAAACCAGAATCAAATAATAAGACTCAATCAGACAATAAAATACACAGTTAACAGATCACATGTTGACAGTAATGAAAGAACTACAGAGTGTAGCGTTTCCAGCCCCACACCTCCCATGAGGCTAGCAGACACAGAGACCAGTGACTCGGGTTTAAGAGGAGAGGTGTCCTAAGGTTGAAGCAGCAAGAGATGGGAGGGATCAGGTTCTTTTAGCACTTACAGATTCTGGAACCAAGAGACATCAGAAAGAATGATGGGTGTTATGAAAAGTAAATATGGGGCGCCTGGGCGGCTCAGTTGGTTAAGCGTCTGACTTCGGCTCACATCATGGGTGATGTCATGGGTTCGAGCCCTGTATTGGGCTCTGTGCTGACAGCTCAGAGCCTGGAGCCTGCTTCAGATTCTGTGTCTCCCTCTCATGCTCTCTCAAAAATAAATAAATATTTTTTAAAAAAAGTAAATAAGGGCACCTGGGTGGCTCAGTCACTTAAGCATCCAACTCTTGGTTTCAGCTCAGGTCATGATCTCAGTTTATGGGTTGGAGCCCTGCGTCAGGCTCTGCAGCTGTCAGCTCAGAGCCTGCTTAGGATTCTCTGTCTGTCTCTCTCTCTCTCTCTCTCTCTCTCTCTGCCCCTCCCCCACTTGCATTGTCTCTCTCAAAATAATAAACTTAAAAAAAAATGTAAATAAAAAAAAGTACTGTGAACCAGAGCTGACCAAAGAAACCCATGCACCCTTGGCCCTGAGTCTCAGTTCAAAACCTACTTCTATGGATGGGCACATGACAACGCTATTAAAAGGAAAGGCAAGTTGAGGTGCCTGGGTGGCTCAGTCAGTTAAGTGTCCAGCTCTTGATCTCAGCTCAGGTCTTGATCTTAGGCTTGTGAGTTCAAACCCTACACTGGTCTCCATGCTGGGCATGGAGCCTATGTAATAAAAATAAAATTAAATTAAAAATAAAAGGATGGAGCGCCTGGGTGGCTCAGTCGGTTGAGCATCTGACTTCGGCTCAGGTCATGATCTCATGGTTCATGAGTTCGAGCCCTGCATCGGGCTCTGTGCTGACAGCTTGAAGCCTGGAGCCTGCTTTGGATTCTGTGTCTCCCTCTCTCTCTGCCCCTTGCCTGCTCATGCTCTGTCTCTATCTCTCAAAAATAAACATTTAAAAAAAATTTTTAATAAAAAAAATAATAAATAAATAAATAAATAAATAAATAAAAGGAAAGGCAGGCTGAGTGGCCTCGTGCGGCAACTGGAATCAATGCTAATGATAAGACCCCTGCTGAACTCACACACCAAGATACAGCTGAAAACTAGAAAAGCACCTCTTTACTCCTCTGGCCCAATCCTACCCAAAGGCCTTGACCCCTTACTTCTGTCTGAAAAGCTGTCCCCAGCCCCCTCTGCATACACTCAAGAGGAACAGAGAGGCCTGTGGGCCTAGCCCGAGCTGAGGCGGTGAGAGGCCACACCTAGGAAGAGGGTGGGGGCCGCTCACGGGAGCTGTGTTCTGTCACACAATTACCATATTATGTAGCTCTAATAAAAAGAAATACTTGAAGTTTTACTAGTGCCATATAATAAAGTATTTATAGAATCCGGGGGGTGGGGGTAGGCAGAGGTAGAGACCGGGAGGGAAAAGGAGGAATCAGAATTGTTAGCAGGAGCCCTGGCGAAGATAACTCCCAGGACTTATCACACAGGTAAACTTCAAAGCCGTCAGCCTGGGACATCAGGCTCTCGCTCACTAACCTAGATCAAGGTGGCTGACTGCTCACCCCCTCTCCGTAACAGTCTGTCTCTGACTTCTTCCCGCTTGACAAAGAAAGAAATGAAGAGCTGGGGAGAAAAGAAGGCAGAACAAGGAAGGCAGAACTGTGTGGCGCCTAGGTCCGGAAAGGCTGGGGACCAGAGCAAAGGGGACACAGTTGAAAGAATGAATGGCACGTGAGCGCTACAAGGTTCCATTCTGAGGTAAACTTCTCCATCTCACCATCCTACATACCTGAGAGTTTTGAAATTTGCCCAAACAGGGTTTTCCATCACTGCGCTAGCCCCTTCTGCACACCTTTCACCCCACTTCCAACCATGCTCTCCACTTGCCACCACCACGAGAGAAGTTCACGCCACACCTAACGTGACCACACAGCGCGTACCCGCAGCTTCCCACACCTCCCCTCTGCACGCATGGGCCCTGCAGCCACAGTGTCACACACACACACACACACACACAACACGCTCACCACAACACGCTCTTCCCCGAGGGCGCTCACTGGCTGCCTGGATTTCCTGGGTATCTTCCCAACCTCAGACACATCCTAGATAAAAACATTTTCTGAGTCTACAACCCTCTTTAACATTTCAAAATTTTCTATTACCCAGAAAATTCTCCCCAAAGAGAGAGAGCAATGAGGGCTGTGGCATTATTACAGAGGAGACTATAAACAGAACAAATATAGAGCTGCTTTATTACAAGGCAGTGTGGGGCTGGTGGCTGGCTGATTACAGGGACACTCCCCAGAGCTCTCTGCAGTCCCAGACCTCAATAAAGGCCAGACTAGAGCTGCGTTCAAACTGAGGGGGCAACTGGATCCAGGGGCCCCCTAGAATCTCTTCAGATTCCAGTCCAGGATATGATACCTGCCTTGAAGATAAGAAGAAAGCAGACACAATCTAAGAACAACCATGCTTGGCAAAGAGCCACCAGGCCATCTTCTCAAAGGCAAATACAATTAGAAGTACGGTTAGAGTTTCTTGAACTCAAAAGATTTCAAGCTTTAGATTAAAAAAAAAAAAACCCAACTACAGAAATCTAGAACAAATTGATAGATTAAAATCCATGCACGTCAGGGATAGTGAAGATCGAGGAGAAAAAATGGGTTAGAAGACAGAAGGAGAAGCAGCGCGGCAGTCTGAGTGACTAAAGCAACTCGTATTACGCCTAAAATCATAGAAGGAAAGAGTGGGAAATCCACAAGTCCTCTCTTCTGGGCTCTGGGCACACGGCGTCCCTTCCTGGGTGACTCACTGCGGGATCACCTTCACCCCCTGCTTCATGTGGTAAGGGCCTCTTTATAAGGAGACACACGGCGAGCCTTCTCCTCCTCCATCCCTGCAAGCCAGGGGAGTTGCGTCACTGACCTCCACACACACTCACTCCCTCCTCTTTCCAGCCGGCCACCACACAAGGGATCTTGTCTTGTGGTCCCTGCGATCCTTTCATCTGGGCTCCAAACCCACTGTCACCTTGGCCCTGAATCACTCCCCAGGAGACACTGGGAAAACACTGACGGACAAAGAACGTCTGGGTCCCGCGTGGCTCGATTTTACTGATCCCTGCTGGTGAGAGAAGCCAGGCCACGCTCTTCCCTGCCCGAAGGCCAGGGCTCAGGAGTAACTTTGAATCTGGCCTTGTGGCCAGCTCTGCCTACAGACTGGGTTTCCATTGATCTGGGTGATACCAATTCCTTCCAGCTCCCAAGAGCTGAAGAATAAAAAGGGCTGAGAGGCAGCCTTAAACGTTCTAGCTCATCTACTTTACTTGTTCAGTGGCTGAGAAACTGGTGGAGATGGAAGAGGGCCAGCAAGTGTCCCCCCGAGCCCCTCAGTTCTGTCCTCATCCCACTTGGCTGTCCTGTTCTCAGGGCAGCCCCAAAGAAAACATGCTGGCAGCCGAAAATGTCAGTGTTTCTCAGATCCTTCTCCAAGATTGAGGATTCCCCTCTAACTGTGTGTGTCTCAGCTCATTTTCATGTCTCATGGTGTCGACATTTTTCCTCGACCTCCTATGTGATGATAATCTAATTTGGTGCTCAGCCATTTTTCTAGAATTTCAGACCTACGTTTCAATGGGAAGATTTAAGAAGAGTTACAGGAATGCTTTTTTATTCTCTGGGTATCCTCCCTTCTCAAATATATTTCCTTAGAACAGAGCCTCTGAGACAGGGTGAGAAACCAGGGGAGAAGGGGACAGGGGGTGGGAAGCTCTGTGCTAGAAAGTTGCAGGACGAGGTTCTGGTTTCAACTGCAATTACCTGTGGGACTCAGAGCCACATAATTTCTCCAAATGAAGCCATCGTATCTCCTCATCCTGAAGTGGCCCTTGTGGGGTTAAAAAAATGTATGTGCATTTGTTTCTTCTTTTTATGTGAGTAGGTGATCAATAGATTTGTGTTGAATTTTATTCAGCAAAGCCTGCTCATTTCACCTGCTAGTTACAAGTGAATTAAATTAGGGGCACCTGGGTGGCTCAGTCAGTTGAGCCTCCAACTTTGGCTCAGGTCATGATCTCACGGTCTGTGAGTCCAGGCCTTGCACTGGGCTCTCTGCTGTCAGTGCAGAGCCTGCTTCAGATCCTCTATCCCTTGCTCTCTCTGCCCCTCCCATACTCACACTTTCTCTCTCAAAGATAAATAAAAACATGACTTAAAAAGAAAAATAAGTGAATCAAATTAAGTAATAAAGGCAAAATTTCTCTGAGTACCTACAATGGATCAGACAAGTTAAACAAGGCAGATCATACCCCTGCCCTTGGGGAACTTACCATCGGGGGCAGGGAGCCAGAAAAAAATAGCAATTACAATGCAGTGTGATAGGGCCTATGACACAGGCTTTCTAAAGAAAGGCAACTAAACTGAACTCAGAGGGCCAAGGAAAAGTCCCTCAAGGAAGTGACATCTTCACTGAAATCCAAACAATGAACAGGAGTTATCCAGGTGAAAAGGTCTGTGGTGGCAGGGATTTTCCAGGGAGAACAACGCGTGCCAAAGTCTAAGAGATAAGAGAGAAAATAATGGGCTCTGGGAGCTGACAGCAGGTCACTGTGCCTGAAGTGTAGATTTGGGATGGAAGGTAGAAGTGTGGGTGGGGAGTGTAAGTGTGGCCTAGCAGGAGAGTGGGAGAAGAAGCTGGGGAGGTAAACAGAGGCCAGATCATAAAGGGCCTTAATGGTTTTATTAAGGAGTTTGGACTTTATCCTAAGGTCAATAGGGAGCCACTGAGGAGTTTTAAGCAGGGACATGTGACCAGATTTAATCAGGAGCTTCCATCTGGTTTCTCTTCCTGATTGCAGATCCCTAGGGTTAGTGGGGTGTTAAAAAGAGAAAAGACACAGAGGTGAGTCTGGGCCGACTTCTCTCTTCCTTCTTCCCTTAACAAGGGTGGAACCCAGCAGGTTCCCACTCCCTCCCTCATGGAACTCTCCAGTCCTTTAAATTCCTGGCTTACTTTCCAGTCTTCTCTCTCAGTGCCCTATTCCTCTTTCTCTGGCAAAGACAAACCTTTCACTGTGTGGCCAGTCCCCTCTACCCAGCCGTCCTGCAGACCTGGGCTGTGAACCCCCACCCTCCAACTAGGGATGTTAAGTAACCCTGCCAGTAAGCCACAGTTCTAATCCAAGGCCCAGTTCTTATCTCTTACTTGAATTCCACCAACTCTGCCAATATTTACTTTTCTCCTCAATCCTAGATCTCTCAACCTCTGGAAACAATTTGGTGGCCTCCTAACAGAAGACAAAGATAATGCTGACCAAACACATGATCGATCTGTATAAGAAAGACCTCATATCTAGATGAAAATGACAGACTAGTAAATGAACCCTATGAAAAACATCCCCCTCCTTTTCTTTCTTTACCTTGGTAAGTCATCGAAAGCTACTCTTTTAAGATTCATCAAGACCATTAACTTTACCTCTTGGCCTTATCATTTAGCATTAGAATCACAGAACCTTGGCACCGGGAAAAGAAACCTTTAATCAGCTAAGTTCAAGCTTCCAGCTCAGTACCAGAACTCTTTGGCATGACCCGGCAACTGAGATCAGATTGCTTCTTACTGCCTGAAATTTCCTTAAGAATGTCTTTTTCTAACCATCCCCTACTGAACCCCTACTGAACATAAGGGTAGGACCTCTATGACCAATAGGAAATAGCTCAAACTCACTAGGTCTTACAGTTTTAGGACAATGCTATTCAAAGTGTGATCAGCAAACTGGTGCTGGCCCATGAACTCCTTGTAACCAGCCCATGATGGGGTAAGTATAGAAATCAAGTATAAGCATTTAAAAATTTTCATAGCCATCTGACATTGCCATGATATCCACACACTAGTTCAGAGGACTCATCTCAATGAACAGGGTATAAAATGGTTTGAGTACTGTTGAACTTATCACATGGGACACATGCTGCATATTAGCTACGCACAGTAAGACCATGGGTCAGATCACTTTGAAAAGCACTGTTCTAGAAGGTTCCAAGGGAAGAGAAGAGGATAGGTCTGGGGACAGGAGGGCTAACTCTTCCTTTTCTCAAACCCTTTCTGGGTACAATAGGGAGTGAATCTGCTGCCTGGGATGAGGAACAGGAAGCTGCTCCCACTAAGCCACTGGCTGCATGGGGTGAAGAGGAGGGCAGGAGTTGGTGGCCAGGTTATCAGGCAATAACAAACTCAGCATCCAAGCACGCGACTTCCAGCAATGCAAGGAGTTTCCTTTGTTTGGGGAAAACAAGAGCCGCAAGAAGCCTCTCCTTGACACGTTCTTGCCTGGCTTCGGGAGGAGCCCAACCACCCCTCACACACAAACAGGACAGTCCTGGCCAATGACAGACAAGCCAGTACCCTGACCACAACCCCTGTTTGCTTTTCCTTTTCCACCACTTCCTCAGTTGGAGGGCCACTGTGGGGCCATAGGTAGCTGCCAGCCTAGGTCACCATTCAAGAACTTCACCCCCAATGACCCAGTATCTACGCCATGCAAGTCTTCCGATGCTCTTTCCACAGCTTACTTTCTCTCCCCAGTATGGTGCTTTTGGTCTGAGACCACAGGCTCCTGGCCCCTTCCCTAGAGTTAACAGATAAAGCTAGGAAGGGCACTGTTCTCACACAGGCCAGGGTGTGCTCTAACGAACTGTGCTGTCTTAACTCCAAAACTGAGAAGGTAAGCATCAACTCAAGTGCCCCAAAAGAACAATATTTGAGGTTTGAACAGAATATTCTAAACACATTCTAAACAGAATATGTTACCTGAACAGAGTTGAGTTATGTTAGATCCTCGGCTTCAAGAACCCAGTTATCACCAAGACTAAGATATATATAAAACAATGTACCTCTTTGTGAGGCAGAATGTTGTCAAAAGTAAATGTCTAAGTAGCTAGCTAGGGAGCTTAGGACCAAAGACCAAAAAATCCAACAACACTTGGGAGCCAGCTCTTGGGGTTTTATAAACAGAGTAAGAGTGTCAACCTCTCAGATTCACACGAAAGTGCCTTCTAAGACTAAAGACTTCAGGGTATTTTCTCTGAGAGCTCTGAGAAGCAGGGCTAGTGAGTTCCACTTCTGACTTTACTATGTTAAATCAAGAGCCTTCGCGACCAGAAACCTTCCTCCCTTTCCGATTAATCAAGAGAGCTTAGTCTTTACCCTAATGGCCCAAGAGCCCAGGTTTCTATGAAGACTCATTTGTCCAGAAAGGGGAGGGGTGTGGGGGCGGGACTCCCCCCACTCCAGGCCCCCTTCATGCCAGAGAAGGAGGAAACAGAATAAGCAAAATAAAATTCATAAAGCGAAGCAGTAATTATGGTGTGGTCAACAAGAGGCTGTCCTCAGGCCCATCATTATGTGGCTAAATTTAACGCCCTGCGCGGCCAGGGGAGCCGTGCGCCCCGGGCACCGTGTGTCCACACAGACGCCAGCTCTGCCACCTTCACCCGCTCGACAGCCGCCAGGGCTGCCAGAAAGCAGGTCACAATTTTTTTTTATAGTCTGTTTACCAAGATGCTGTTTTTACTGCCGAGGTTTCTCTCATTTTATCTCTTTTTCCCTTTTCCCCAAACAGACTGGCCTGTATTTTCTGTCCTGGTTTTTTTTTTTTTTTTTTTCTTTCTCCCTCTCTGAGTACTATTTTCAGAACTCTAATTTTATATGGTATGTCCCTTTTTTTTCTTTTCTTTTTTTTTTTTTTTTTTTTTTTTTTTTTTTT
>NW_024412395.1:96160626-96221270 GCF_014898765.1 Herpailurus yagouaroundi
TTTTTTTTTTTTTTTTTTTTTTTTTTTTTTTTTTGGTAAATATTTGCCATGACTAAGCCAGGCACATCCAGTTTAAAAGACTCCGTCCCACAAAACATCGGGTCTTTAATGATATGCATCTCATTAGCTTGCCCCATGAAAGGGGGTATAGAAAAAAAAAAAAAGCAACTTACAGACTCTCTCACTTTTTATATCTAGAGAGACCTATATTTATATACGAGGACAAGCGGCAAACTGACATTCTGAGCCCCGATACAAGATTGGTACAATGGTCACTTGATTCAGGCTTTGGAGGCCTGAGAAGCAGTTTCAGGTGAGACAGGTTACTGGTCTGAATATCACTGCTGGTCGATCCAAGAGGGTCTGACCAGTTCAGGGCCACTAGAACCAACCCTTGGACTGCGAAGAATTAGGGCTCTCTAGACCCGGGGAACAAAACTCTGGGAAGTCCTCTGACACGAAATTTCCTCAAAACGGCTGTGAGAAAACAAAGAGAGCAAAAGGGCCAATCTTCCTCTGCACCACGGGCAGATGAAGTCAGAGAAAGTTTCAATTAGAGAGCTCTGAGAGAGTCCCCCTCCAAGGCAGAACTTCCACACTTTCACTCACCACCCAAAGGGCTTCTCTAGCTGGGCAAAGCCCCAAAATGGATGGCACGTTTTCTGGAAGTACACGCTGGGTTTGATGAAAGGGGCGGCATGGCCGGGCCCACCTACTGCAATGACCAAGAGGGTCAGCGTCCAATAAGCACTACCTGAGGACTTAGCTGGGTGCTTTTAAACCCAGCGCGATCCTCTAAGATGGTTAGAGGAGCCCCAGGATTCAGCGTTTGCAGTAAGAAATGTTAGGGGAGGTAAACAGCCAGATATACAGATTGAGAGACCCTGAGAAGCTGTTGAAGCAGCATCTCATGGGAAGTCTATACTTTGTAGGGGTCACCAAAAGTCCAGAGTCCCCAACTTGGTTTTCATTAGTTCATTTAGGGATAATCAGATTCCAGAGGACTGACAAGTGCTAACTAAAATCACAGAACACTACTTTAGAAATTAAAATGCCAGTGTATTAGTTTATAAGGTGGGGGCTATACCATTCCAGTGACTGAACTATCTTCAGCTGATTTTTCCTGGGAAGCCAAATAAACACTGAGTGCTATTTGTCAAACACAGAAAAAAAGGCAGAAGACGGCAAATGACTTTATGGGAGACTTCATATACACTGTGGAAAAAAACTAGACATTTGTCCCCATTCTATTTCACTGCTTTGGCACTGTGGTAGATAAATTAATAAATTGTTACTCCTTAGTTCCTCTTTTTTCAAATTCTTTTTTTTTTTTAATTTTTTTTTAAACGTTTATTTATTTTTTTGGGACAGAGAGAGACAGAGCATGAACGGGGGAGGGGCAGAGAGAGAGGGAGACACAGAATCAGAAACAGGCTCCAGGCTCTGAGCCATCAGCCCAGAGCCCGACGCGGGGCTCGAACTCACGGACTGCGAGATCGTGACCTGGCTGAAGTCGGACGCTTAACTGACTGCGCCACCCAGGCGCCCCCTCTTTTTTCAAATTCTATACAACTCTGCTCCTCTGCTAGAACATCTTCTCAGACCTCATGAATAAATTATATAAGTTTTTCTCTAATTGCTTATGAGAGCCCAGAGGTGTGCAAGACCAAGGTTACAAGAAAGATGTGGAGGAAGAGAGGAGTACTCAGGCAGAGCACTCCAGCCACGGACCACTTTCCCATCTCTTACGTAGGCTAGGTCTCCATAATGCTCACAAATGGGTCTCAGTCCTGCCTACTGCCCACATAAAGTTCCAAGTGTCGCTGTGTAACACGTGGCAAGGCAACAGAATATGATGGAATAATACCGGACCTGAAGTTCAGAGCCATGGATCCTGGTGCCAAAACCTACCCCTGTTGGTCTACAGGGGTAAAGTTGGTCTACAGGGGTAAAGATAAAGTACTTTTATCTTTGCAGGCCCTAATTTCCCCAAAAGTAAAACAAAGAGATTTGATATATTCTTAAATCGATAAAGACCCTTCCAGCCCCCCAAATTCTATGGCTCTAATCTTCTCTGCACATACTAGAAACGCCATGATTTCCTTTGTTAAGTTACTAGCCTGCGCCCTTGCTGAGACTTGTAACCTAGTCTCATAGGCAATATATTTACAAACAGTAGGGTAAATCATTTCTGTAGATAGCTAATCTCACCCATTTCATATCTCAAAGATCCTCCCCATTCCTAGCTTCACTCACACCAAATTGGAAGGGGTTCTGTGGAGTAAAAGATCCTAAGAGGACAGTGTACAGTTTCAGAGGTGCTCAAGCTTCAAGGATAAGAGTAACAGAAGCCAAAGTGTTTTTGAAGGATTCCCTCAAACCACCACACCTAGGGAGAGCCTCTCAGATTGTGTAACTGAATAAAATACCTAGTTGTGTCTTTCCTTCAGTAGCCATTCACCGCACGAAATCCCTACATTCTCTTAGTTCAAGATTTACCTCTCCGAAAGAGGTTAGAGTGGGAGAGAGCCAAAGCATAAGAGACTTAAAAACTGAGAACAAACTGAGGGTTGATGGGGGGTGGGAGGGAGGGGAGGGTGGGTGAGGGGTATTGAGGAGGGCACCTTTTGGGATGAGCACTGGGTGTTGTATGCAAACCAATTTGACAATAAATTTCTTTTTTTTTTTAAGAGGTTTTCTCTTTAAATTTTTTTTAATGTTTTTTATTTATTTTTGAGACAGAGAGAGACAGAGCATGAACGGGGGAGGGGCAGAGAGAGAGGGAGACACAGAATTGGAAGCAGGCTCCAGGCTCTGAGCCATCAGCCCAGAGCCCGACGCGGGGCTCAAACTCACGGACCGCGAGATCGTGACCTGAGCTGAAGTCGGACGCTTAACCGACTGAGCCACCCAGGCGCCCCACAATAAATTTCATATATTGAAAAATAAATAAATAAATAAATAAATAAATAAATAAATAAATAAATAAATAAAAGATTTACCTCTCCGGAAATACCTCTTCCAAACTAGTTTGCTATGCAAATGAATCTGTTTCTTCTCTCTCTGAGGTGACATATATTTTAAGTATTTAGAATATCCTTTGTATATATGCAAATTCCAGTGGTCTGATCTCCCTCAAAAGTCCACCTTTCAAGGGCAGAAACCACGTTTTCACTTTTCTGCATGATTCCACAATGTTTCATATTTCCAATGGTGCTTAAAATGTACCATCTACATAGAGTTTAAACCTCTAAATATAAAAACAAATAGACTAGGGGCACCTGAGTCGCTCAGTTGGTTGAGTGTCTGACTCTTGATTTCAGCTCAGGTCATGATCCCGGGGTCATGGGATCGAACCCCTCACTGGGCTCTGCACTGAGTGTGGAGCCTACTTGAGGTTCTCTCTCTTTCCCTCTGCCCCACTCACACACACACTCTCTCTCTCAAATAAAATTTTAAAAAATAGACTAAAGATTTCCCATACAAAATGAAAAAACTGTTTCTTGAGATTTTTAATGGCAATCTCTCCCTTGACAATTCCTTTATGGGAGAAAGCAAGGATACCCATGAATCCTAACATCTTGCTCCCTACACACTGGACTGCTCAACTGCTAACCTACAGGACTCAGTCTCTCAGTTTTCAATGTGGCTCACTATCCAAAAGAAATATCACCCATGAGTAAGGCTATAATAAGAGAACACTTTAGGCATAAGGCTAAAGGTAGGAAGCCGGGGTGCCTGGGTGGCTCAATCGGTTAAGCATCCGACTTCGGCTCAGGTCACGATCTTATGGTTCGTGGGTCCAAGCAGCGTGTAGTGACAGCTCAGAGCCTGGAGCCTGCTTCTGATTCTGTGTCCCCCTCTCTCTCTGCCCCTCCCCTGCTCGTGTGCTCTCTCTCTCTCTCTCTCTCTCTCTCTCTCTCTCTCTCAGAAACAAAAAAAAATTAAACTTAGGAAGCCAACACATCAGGAAAGCTTAAAGGTAAGTCATTTGATTCTTTTGTTTTTCCTCCACATTTCTATAACCGGAGACAACATTTACCCACGTGAGAGGATCTTCCAATGCCACGGCCTTTAAGCTATAACCACTCATCACTGTGTGCCTCCTATATACAAGGCACTACGGTGATAAGTGACACAGAAAAGACACAAAGTGACACAGGAGTTCAGAAGAGGGAAAGAATACAGCTGATACTTTCACTGCTGTCTCACTATTTTGGTCAGTAACAGAAAAGTCATGGAACCATCTGATGCTAAAAGTCCTTGGGAAGGAATTTAAAATTCCTGAATGAACAGGCAACATCTCCTGGGGAAAGAGGATGGAAATAGGCCGAGATCAAGTCATCTGCTCAAAACATCACCTGCGCCTTCAGGCCATCCGCAAATCTCAGAGGAAGGACTAATTCTCCCACTCTGCTCAACTCCACAGGTCCTTGCTTCCCTCTATCATTTTCCCTTTATCAGCTTACGTTGCTGCTGTTCCAGTGGCTCCTCCTTTGCTTTCAAACACACGTGCATCTTCTCACCTTCAGAAGGGGTTCTGCTAAGCCACAGCTAACTCAGCAGCCAGCTCTCAATTCCTTTTCATTGTGAAATGAAATAATGAGAGTTCTATACCCATTGTGTCCACTGTCTTATCAACTGATCCTTCTTTAGCTGCCTGCAATCTGCTGATATTGCCCAAGATCACAAATTGCCTAATGGACTTTCCTCTGGCGGGCAGGCAGGCAGGCAGGCAGGCACTCATTCACTTTGGTCTCTCTCCCGCAGACGGCGCTCTGGATCACCCTCTGGGGTGACGAGAAGAGCACGGGATTTGAGTAAAGACAAATATGAGAAAATCAGGTGAGTTGACTTGAAACAAATTCCTTAGCCCTTGAGCCTCTGCTTCTTTATCTTTCAAATGAAAATAATATCACCAACCTCATAGGTTTGTTTAAGGATTGTAAGTTAGATAAACCACCTGGCACTGTGTTTGGCACATGTACCTATGTACTTGATAACTGTCTGTTCCCCTTTCTGGGTTAATTAACTACTGTGTTCAGATTCTCCTCCTATCTGCTCGCACTTCCTTCACTGGCTCCTACTACTCCTTCCAACTATGACTCTTCTCCAAATCTCAATCATTGGACTTTTGTTCTTTTCTTCATGCTCTTCCCAGCAAAACAGGCATCCACTCTCATGACTTCAGGTATCTCTCCTCTGCAGCAGACTCCCAGATCTATTTCTATAGGTCTTTTCAACCTAAGCTTCAAACCCACTTTGTCAGTGCTTTCCTGAGCATTACCACTTATAGGTCCTACAATCAATTTAAATCCAACACGTATGTGAAAAAGACTTTCATCTTATATTTTTTCATTAACTCTGATCATATATAAGTCATCATTTTTTATACACTAAAGCACTGTTTAATGGCCATAATGTAATGAATGGACTTTGATGAAACCTTTCCTCTACTGGGGAAAGAGGAGAGAGACTCAACTGTGTGAATCATTGCCAAATGTCCCAGAGGTATGAGAAGCTTAGAGTTTAGGCCTAAGAAGGCTAGATGTTTGCCAGAAATAAGATATCCATCATCACTGCCTCACAACTCAATTCTCAACCAAGTGGATTTCTCAGACTGGAAATAAGAATGAAACCAAGTAAGAGACTAATGGTGGATTCAGTGGAGCTAAGCAAACAAACAAACAAACAAACAAAAACAGTTTTCATTTTAGAAGAGTTGGTAACTTCCTCTGAATGAAGTACGATACACAATCCCCCAGAGCAGTGTCTGTTCAACTGTGCTAGCCTATCTGGGTCTAGACACAGGGGGCATGCGCAATTCAGTTTTCCACAGACCCCTACAAATCTCTGTTGTCTTCTATCCAGCCTGATACGCATATTTATGTTGCACGCCGGTCCCCTGTAGTCATCTGAGTTAGTAACACTTGATTTCAAGGCTTTTGGATATGAGAATTTAGAGGCTGATGAAGTCCTTCACTATCAGGATTGCCACAATCAGAAATCTTCTCTTGGAAATGAGTGATTTTATTCCACTTGTATTTGTTATGTTGATTTCCTTTTTGCTTTCCCTCAGGTTTTTGATAAATTTTCTTTGGAAAGCATCAACCCCTGTAATGCTTTGTAAAAGGAAAATAAAGAAACAGGCCTTTTAATACATCCTTGGGCCCAAAAGAAAAGAGGGGGTGGCCGGTGGCAGCAGGGCTCAAGAGTGACTACAGGAACCACATTGGGAAAACCCCAGAGGAGGCAAAATTCCGAAGAAATGTAGCTGAGAAACATATGCAGCCATTCCTTCCTCTCTGGAGATTTTCATTCCAGAGCTCAAATACTGGTGGATTTGTGTTTTAAATAAGGAAAACCATTCCTTTGTATGCCCAAGATTAGATTTAATTGAGCCCCACCCATGATTTTCCTAGTCTGTCAACAGTACCACTATTCTTGAGCTCACATAGGCATACCACGGACAGACTAATCTTCCCAAAGATCACTTTCCTATGTCAATTCTCCAGCCAAAACTTTCCACAGCTTCCCACTATCTACGACAGAAATGAGTAACTACAAGAAGGAAGTGCTCATCTCCTTCCTAGGAGATGTGCCGGTTTGAGAATCACTGCCTGTAATGATAGATGCTAATAACTGAACACAAACCGGCAAATAAATGGAATGCCGGCAGAAAAAAAAAAAAAGCTGAAACGCATTTACCTTCAGAATGAAGTACCAATCTTCCAGAGCAGCATTTAAGGCCCCCCAACAACCTAGCCTGAGGTTATTATCTTGTTAACCTTTTTTTCTACTAATCCTCTCCCACTCATTATTTTACAGCCTTCACCCATGTGCTTCCCAGCTAAAATGTCTTCCACTGAGTTCCCTAGCAAAACCGAAACCGAAAACAAACATGGAAGTCCAGATCAAGTCCTGCCTTTTGCAGGAAGCTTCTTCGATCACTTCACTACCGTGGCCCCTATCACCATTCATTAAGCACAGCAAAAGCTCTTTGACGATAATATTCTCATACCCTGTCTGCTCACAGTACCTGGCACGGTGCATATACATCACGGAGAATACTGGGAGAATGAATTAACCACAGGGTTCTCTCAATCAGAGAACTGACATGCAGGCTGGTAGGGAGGACAGTCGCCTGCATCTAGACTTATCCTTCTTTACGATGCCCATGAAGGCATACTGGGTCCTGTGCCTTCCTCTACATACTGAATACCAGGCATATGGTAGCAGGGCAGCCCTTCTAACTGTGGAGGGAGAGCCCAGAGAGAGGAAAATTTGAGGAAAGAGGAAACTTAAGAACTTACTTTTGGCTGTATGACTAATGTTCTTTCCAGGATTTTGGTAGGTTCTTATTCTTTTGGTTTTTGTGATATTTAATTTCTTAACTGGTCTAAAAAAGAGGTTCTGGGGTCACTCAGTAAGAAAAGATTCAAGGTTGATAGTTCATCCCAAAGTTGGGACTATCTCCCAATAAACAGGCAGGTGAGAGAATGGCAATCAGACAGCAATTCTTTCCTTAGGCTCCTCATCTATTTATAGTAGGGCTATCTAGATCTCGGGCTACCAACAGGTGATCATTTCACGGCCTATTCATAAGGTAGGGAAAATAAAGAGGAGTGGGAAGATAAATTCATTCATCCATTCAACAAATATTTATTTCATGCCTACTGTGTGTAGAGGCACTGTTCTATGCACTTTGGATAAACCAGTGCACAAAACATATATACTTGTCTTTGCTGAGCTTACACATTCTAACAGGGGGAAGACACCATAAATGATGAATATAATGAAATAAGGAAATTTTATAATATGTTGAAAGTGAGTGCTATGGAAAAAATTAAAAGTAGAGCTTGGTAAAAATGAAATGGGAGTGCCATGTACAGAGGGGCAAGGATGTGGCTTGCAATTTTAAATAGGATACTCAGGGTAAACTCCATTGTGAAGGTGACATTTGAACAAAACCATGTATTATATTTTTGAGACACCTCCCCTTAAGAGGTGTAACTTAATTACCCTCCCATTGAGTGTGGCCTGAACTTAGTGACTCACTTCTAATGAAGGGATTACAGTAAGATAGTGATGGGCTGTCACTTCTGAGATTAGGTTGTAAAAAGACTGCAGCTTCCATTTTGGTCTTAGTCTGTCTCTTGGATCACTTGCTCTGGAGGAAGCCAGGACCATGTAATGTGAGCAGCCCTATGGAGAGGCCATATGACAAGGCAATGGCACCTCCTGCCAACAGCCACATGAGAGAGCTTGGAAGTGAAATCTCCAGCCCCTTATGATAATGGCATTCCCAGCCAACACCTTGACTGCCACTTCATGGGAGACCCTGAGCCAGAAATCACTCAGCTTAAGCTGCTTCCAAATCCCTGACCCTCAACACTGTTTGTTGTTTTAAACTATGACATTTTGGAGTAATGTGTTATAAAGAAGTAGATAACTAAATTTTTTTTTTACATTTATTTATTTTTGAGAGACAGAGAGAGACAGAGTACAAGCGGAGGAGGGGCAGCGAGAAAGGGAGACACAGAATCCGAAGCAGGCTCCAGGCTCTGAGCCGTCAACACAGAGCCCAACGCAGGGCTCGAACCCATGAACCGTGAGATCATGACCTGAGCCGAAGTCGGTCGCCTAACCAACTGGGCCACCCAGGCGCCCCAGTAGATAATTAATATAGACAAAAAGGAAGTGAGGGAGTTGGCCACACAAATATCTGAAGAAAGAGCATTCCAGGCAGAGGAAACAGGCTGCAAAGAGGACTAAAAGCAGGTGGTAGTCAGAGAGAGTTAGAAAAACAGCACAAGGCCAGTGTGGATGCAGTGGAGTAAAAGAAGGAGAAAGTGGTAGGAGATGAGGTCAGAAAGGTAACAAGCAAAGTCCATGGGGCACCTGGGTGGCTCAGTCGGTTAAGCATCCAACTTCGGCTCAGGTCATGATCCTGTGGTTCGTGAGTTCGAGCCCCACGTCGGGCTCTGTGCTGACAGCTCAGAGCCTGGAGCCTGCTTCCAATTCTGTGTCTCCTCTCTCTGCCCCTCCCTTGCTCATGCTCTGTCTCTCTCTCTCAAAAATAAATAAACATTAAAAAAAAAAAAAGAAAGGTAACAAGGTCCAGATCATGTAGGATTTTGCTCTATAAGTGTAATGTGAAGCCAATATGAAGGACTTTGAGCAGGGCAGTATCATGATGTGATCTGTGTTTTAATAAGATCGCTTTGTTGGTAATGGGCCAGAAGGAGGCATAGGTAGCAGCAGGGATACCAGTAAGGAGGTTACTGCAATAATGCAAGAAAGAGACAAACATGGCTCAGACCAGAAGGGTAGCAGCAGAGGTGAAAGTACGCATGTGTTTTGAAGGAAGAGCCAACAGGAGATCCTGATGGACTAGAGGCAGGATGTGAGAGAAAGAAGTCAAGGATGACTCCAAAGTTTATGGCCCTAGCAAGTGAAAGAATGATGTTTCCATCAACTAAGATATGAGGAGGCTGTTGGAAAAGCAAATTTGGGGGTAAGATTAGGAGTTCAGTTTTGGACACATTGAGTTTGACACTCTGGCGGACTTCCACGCGGATATGTTGAGCAGGCAGCCCAGAGTCTGGGGGGAAAGTCTAAGAATAAAAATTAAATTCGGGATTCATCAACAAGGTGGTCAAAGCCACAGACTACATGAGATCACTAAAGGAGTGAGTGAAAAAATATAAGAGCACCAAGGACTGAATGCTGGGCACTCCAACATGAAGAGGTAATAAGGGAGAAGAACCAGCAAGCGGTTTGGAGATGGAGCAACCAATGAAGTAGGATGAAGGACAGGACAGTATCATACTACAGAAGCCATGTGAAGAAAATCTTGAGAAGGAATTAACCAGCATTATATTTAAATTTTTTTAATGTCTATTTAGTTTTGAGAGAGAGAGAGAGAGAGAGAATGCGTAATTGGGGGAGGGGCAGAGAGAGAGGGAGACACAGAATGCCAAGGCTCCAGGCTCTGAGCTGTCAGCACAGAGCCTGACGTGGGGCTCATCCCCATGAACCACGAGATTTATGACCTGAGCCAAAGTTGGACACGTAACCAACTGAGCCACCCAGGTGCCGCAGGATTAACAAGCATTATAAAGGAAAAGCCTAAATGAGAAAAGATCAGCGAACTCAATTTTCCCTGCCCCCCATCCTTCTTTTTCATTTCCATATCCTCCCTTATGCCAAATGCCATGGCAGAGATATGTACAAGAGGCTGTGGGAATAGCAGGATAGTGTCCCTGTGCCTGAAAGGAGAGCAGACTGCGGAAAGGAAAAACTGTCACGGAAAACACAAAAGAGATGATGTCTGTGCAGAGTCAGGAAAGCTAAATAGGAATCTGCCACGAGGACGAGACAGAAAAGAATACCAGGCAAGTTGGTCAAGAGATGTATGGGCATTAAGACTTCAGTGTGGTAGGGGCCCCTGAGTGGCTTCGTCCGTTGAGTGTCTGACTTCGGCTTCGGCTCAGGTCATGATCTCACTGTTCATAAGTTCAAGCCCCACACTGGGCTGGCTGCTGTCAGCTTGTCAGTGCAGAGACCGCTTTGGATCCTGTCCCCCTTTCTCTGCCCCTCCCCTGCTTGCACTCTTCCAAAACTAAATAAATATTTTTAAATTTTTCTAAATAAAATAAATAAAATAAAGACTTCAGTGTGGGAGAGTGACAGAGGATCAGACTGCAGAGGTCAAGAGGACCAAATCATATGCCATGACCTTGTGTGAATGACCTTGTGTGCCATGCAAGGAGTTTGAACTTTATCCTGTAGGCAACCGGGAACCCCTAAATGACTCTAAGCAATCTGGTTTTCTGTTTCTGTTTCAAAGAGACCACTCTGACAGAACGCAAATTCAACTGGAGGGGAATAAGGACTGACTGAGTGACAAGCTAGGACGCTACTGGAAGGTCAAACCAATAAAAGGGGGACGGGGGTGGGGGTGCTAATCTAAGGCAATGAACGCCGGAATAGAGAAGAGCAGATTCAAAAGAGAGTTGACAAGTTAGGCTTTGAAAGTAAGGACAAAGACAAAAATGGGTAACTGTCAAGTTTCTAGCTTAGAAAGCTGAACGGATACTGGTACGATTCCCCAAGATAAGGAATATAGGAAGAGAAATGGGTTTAGGGGAGTAGATGGTTTCTTTTGGACAAGTTTAGGGCATTGCATGTGGGGCATCCAGGTGGACATGTCAAATGTGCAGAAAAAAATATCGGCTGCAGCATAGCAGAGACATAAGATTGGCACTCACTGGTGTACTTGCGACAGTTGAAACTGGGGTCTGGATGAGATGCCCCAGAGAGGGAAGGGTGAGTGGATAAGGACAGGATCTTGAGTAACACTAACATTTAAGGGGCAGGTAAAGAATGGAACACTGGCCAAGGAAACCAAGCAGAGGCTATCTGTGAATGAACTCAACAGGACAGCAGATTCCAGGTTAAAAGATCATCTTCCCCAGGGATCACTGATATAACCTCTAGCTTTCTAAGAGCAGCAGTGAGTATCTTCACAACTTGAAGCATCTGCTCTAGCATCGGGCTGCAACCAGACAGAGAATGAACACAGTAACTTAAAACTAGACAGGACACAAGGCTACATTTAGGACGCTGAGTCAAATCAATGCTACCTATAGGTACATAACTATAACCACATAATAGACATTGGTGAAGGCACTATACCGAACAGATTAATTTAAATCTTACAAGGCATGCAGCCTGCAGCAACGGGAATGACTGGCTATGCTGAATACTCTCCTCTGAAGATAGGGAAGGAGAGAATCCGTTAAGGCCCCCTCCCTAAGGAAGCCAACTTCACGCAACCGCTCAGGTTTTGGTGTTAAGGGCTGATTCCCCGCCAGGGGTTGCCAGCTGCAGAGGGCGGGGCTCTATTTTGGGCTGCCTGCTGTCCCTGAGCCTGGCCGCGTCTGGTTTGAGCAGCATGCAGCCCCAGTGACTCACACACCCATGCAAACCGCCTGTGGCTCAGTGGCACGGCCTCGGAATGCCAGCCTCAGGCCAGCTCCCTCCTCACCCCATTACACTGGGATAAATAAATAAAGAGCCCGCCAGCAGCCACACAGCCTGATGGCAACCAGATGGAGAGAGGGAGGCATGGACAGGGCCAGGGGAAGGAACTCCCTCCAGTGGACTAGAGTGAGAGAGGGCCATGCCAGCCCCATCCTCCTAAACTTCTTTAACACAGTTCCTACTGCCATGTGGTAATAGTCCCCCATTCCTGGACTCATCTTCCATTCCTGATGGTGCCTCCCAGCACCATCTCCCAGTCCTAGGAAATGCTCTTTATGGGGATCTTCCCTCTATGAAGATCATACCAGCAGCCACTCCATCCAGCCAACTTGAGGAACAGTGCCAGTACTCCCCCTAGATCAGGCCACCATCAGTTGGCCCCCTGGGGCTCCCTGGAAATGCGAAATCGAAGGCTCTTGGCAGGAGAGGAAAAACAAAAGAACTAAATATGAAGATGTAACCCCTGTTCAACCCTTAAATATTTTTCCTGGCCTTAGTCTCCTAGAAACTTCCCTGCCCTACTGCCCTCTGTGCTCTATCTCTATGGCCTCTAGCCTAGAACTAGGAAAAACAGACCCTAGGCACTGACCGCATGGCCCTCTGACATCAGCCGTGGCCCCCCTCTACCTTCATCCCGAGCTCTCTGTCCCCGGTTTGTTTATCTTCCTATGTTGCTTATTTTGATGGCACATCCTTTCAGCTGTCTTGGGTGACCCCATGACCCTTCTGTGTCCTGTTTGTAGGACCCCAGGCAAGAAGAGTAACTGAAAAGGTACAGTGGCCCTAAGAAATTCTGCAGTCCCGTTAGGAAACGGGTTCTAGCGGCTATGCAGGACATTCAGGGATCCCAGAGGACACTGCAGTGATCCCAGAGGTCACAAGAATTCCACATTGTCCTAGCCCTTAACTCTCCTCTAATTGGTGTATACAGCCAGTTAGCGTGGCAAAACAAAATAGGGATGATCCCAGATAAGAAATGTAGGCAGTCCTAAACATACAGCTACAGCTACATGACCTTAGGCAAGTCATTTAACCTCTCTGGGGCCCAATTTCTTAATCTATGAAATGGAAAGCTACAGCCACTTGTCTCTCAGCTCCTTTGCAGATATATAAAATTCCGTAAGTCTATGTGGTTTGGGTGTGATCCACCCAGTACTTAGAAGACCAGTATTCCTGAAGTAATTGGTTCCAAAACACCAATATTCTTCCTGGGTTGGCACCAGGACTCTCCATGCTTTCTCATTCGATTCTGCAGGATTGCCCCCACCCCAAAGCATGGAAGAGAGGAGCTTCTAATTTTACAAATGAGTAAATGGAGGCTCTGAGTACTGATTTATCCGAAGCTGCAAAATAAACCAAGAGAATAACTGAATACCCCCAAATATAGGTCTCACAAGCAGCACTGTATGCACAGGCCACACCGCCACACTTTTCATGAAATTCCCCTAGCACGGATTTACCAACATCTTCATCCACAAACTTAGTGAGAACCTACGACTCCTAGGCACTCTGTTCAGTGCTGGGGATACAGAAAAGCATTCAACACAGTCCTTGTCCTCAAACTGTCCACAGATCAATGGAGGAGAAAGGCATAGTCTTGCAGACATATAAACGGTAATATCACAAAGCTGTAAGTGGTAAAACAGAGGTAGGAACCAAGGTACTATGGTGGCAGGAAGAAGGACTATCTTTACAAGGAGAGTCTGGAAAGGTCTCCCAAAGAAGCCAAAGCTGACACTTCAAAGATTAATAGAAGTTTACAAGGTAGATAAGGCCAGGGCGTTGGGCATTATAGATTAAGGGAACAATGTATGCCAAGACATAAAGGCTGAAGAAAGGCACTTTGGCAATTCAAAGTCATTGTCACTGAAGTATAAAGTTCATAAAGAAAAACGTTAAGAAATCAAGTTGGTAAGTATGTGGGCACTAGATCAGGAAGGGACCTCTCTGCTGGGCTAAGACGAAGCTTTGTATTGTTTAACTAAGGGGCTGAAGCAGGGAATTAGCATGTCACCCCCGGCCTGTGTTAACCTCCTTAAATACCTTAAATACACTTATGGACAGAGGAAGCTATCTGGCAGAAAAATGGCCTAGGAAATCTCTCTGTGGCAAGTGTAATGGTCTCTCTTTCCCCATAAAGACTTGAAATCTCCTCTGCTTCAGGACTCAACAGTACATGCTTTCCTTCTTCTCCAGAGTTAAATTGCTTCAGTAGGTGGACTGAGCACTCAGCTCGCATTTTTTGCTCTTAGTGTTAAGACCCCAAGCATCATGGCGTCTTGGCTTGGCCAATGCACAGAGGCAGAACAGAAGGTTCCAAGTCAAGAACACCTGCTTTAGGCCTAGCCCTGTGAAAAACATTAATTTCATGTTCAAAAGAAATATGAGTCACCGTCCCTGTCCACAAAGAGTTTACAAATTAGCCTAGATGACAAGACAAAAATATGAATAATCTATACAGAACGCAATATTATAATAGCATCATTTGCTTACATAGTAAAGTACCAACTTGGGTAACACATATAATTAGAAAACAGGGCAATAATACTAAGGTACTCACTGTACAACTAACCAGTCCCAAAAGAGTTAGAGAAGGAGAAGATCAATATTGACTGTTATTATCAAAGGTCACTATTATTAATACTCCCCCTGTTTGGCATTTAATAGATGTTTCTTTTGGCCAAGCTCAATCCTTAGAAGGGAAACCTAGGCAGGAGCTTCTGACAGGCCACAATTATCTACTCCCCATTCATTCCTTTGCCAGTCCCCTTGTATAAACACTGTGATTTTCCACAGCCTACTGTGCCCACAAGACAGTTCCCAAATGGTAGCCCTGTGCTTTTCACCTTCCTCTGCTGCGGGATGTTGAAGGGGCCTGGACAAGTAATAATAACTAGCCCCCCACCCTATAATCCAGACCTGCGATCTGATCTCAACAAGCAAAAATTTATCAACTGGTCAACCAAACTTTCCAAGGTTAGAGAATTCCAAATGAAATCCCTACGTTAACAGAGATGTTTTACAAATGTTAACCAGCCCACTTTCGCCTTTTATATTCTTGCCCCCTATTTCACCCTATCTTCCCCAATATGCGTCTCAAGTTTTATCAGATTTTCTCTAGGCACCTTTTTCAGAGAAAGGACTTCCCAACCATGCAAGCGAGCTAACACCCAAAACGCGTGAGAAAATAAAGCAAAGTTGCGCAAGGAAAAAGAAAGTTCTTATTGTTGCATACACTACCTCTACCATAAATTGTTCCAAGAAGGCATTTTCTTCAAAT
The DNA here is from genome assembly GCF_014898765.1 of Herpailurus yagouaroundi. NCBI lineage: Eukaryota > Metazoa > Chordata > Mammalia > Carnivora > Felidae > Herpailurus > Herpailurus yagouaroundi. Next base: position 96,175,955 of record NW_024412395.1, read on the forward strand.
GGCTCTGTCTTCAGCCGATCTGTAATAAGAAGGGATACAGAAAAGAAATATTAGTCTTAGGATGAGCTTCTTGACTGTGAGAAGGAAAAGAAACAGAGCCCAAGATTTCTTGGGAACGAGCATAAACATGCAACACCCAGAGTCCAGCAGGAGAAGGGATGAGAGTGTGTGAGCAAACAGCAGGAGGAAAGGGTGATTAGCCACACAGGACATGTTCGGTGGCAGCATGTGCTCTTAGGAGTTTTTCCTGCCACGAAGACAAAGGTCAAACTGAGTTTTTATTCTGAAGCTGAAACTCTAGCACTTCCTAAGGTCCCAAGTCTGTGTCGCCCTTGTACAATTTTGTATAGAGCTGTTGGCCCTTTTCCAAAGTCCCCCCTTGCCATAACCTAGGCCATGGCTGGACTCAGTTACAGCTTCTATGGCTACTGGACACCAGCCAAGTCCTCAAGGCAGAGAGAAGTGTCACCCAGCATCTGGTCAGCATCTCCCCAGGGAAACCCATCTCTAATGCAAACGACTCTCCCCTTTTCTGAGGCCCTTTGACCATCTAAACCATTCCCCTCGCAACACCCCCAAAGAATACCCTCTCACCTCGGCTCAGCACAGCCCCACTCTCCTGGTAGTCCTGGATCTCTAGATCTTTCATTCGAAGCAAGGTTGCTAGCTCCCTCCCTTGGCACTGCAAGGCCAGGCTCATGCCCATGAGAGGACGAATCAAATGCTGGGAGACCTTTCATAGAAGAGACGTCCATCAGCCAACAGATACTTACAGAGTACTCCCTAACACTATATTAGGAACTAGAAAAAATATTGAAAAACAAATGTTTTCACAGGGACTTACAGTTTCATAGGCAAGCAATCCATCTACACAAATACAGTAATAAAATAATTAAATAGGTATGTGAAAGAAGTTCAAGGGTTTTCTTCGCAGCACGGATAAAAGGATGGGAAGAATAGAGGAGAACACAGGGACAGATAACCTGGAGTGGCAATTTAAAGAGAAGGACGTGGGGTGCCTGGGTGGCTCAGTCGGTTAAGCATCATCTCTTGATTTCAGCTTAGTTCATGACCTCATGGTTTGTGAGTTCAAGCCCCACATTGGGCTCCATGCTTACAGCACTGAGCCTGCTTAGGATTCTCTTTCTCTCCCTATCTGTCCCTCCCCCACTCATGCTCTCTCTCTTTTTGTCTCTCTCTCTTTCTCTCTCTCAAAATAAAGAAATAAACTTAAAATTTGTTTAAAAAAGAAGAAAATAAAGAGAAGGATGTGACAGAGTTGATAAGAGGAAGGTGTTGCCTCAATTCTCCTCAGAGACTGAGGGACAAAAGCAGAAACCCAAGTAACCTTCAGGAAAGTAGGTGTGGCTTAAACAGAGTGAGCTAGCTGGCGTATAACAGAAGACAAAAACCAACAGAGAGTAGAGAGCCTTGGGTCAGTCTCAAATTAAACCCAGACATTGATTACGAGCCATTTCAGGGCTGCCAATAGCCCAGAATGAGCCCAGAGTTTCAATTTGCTCCCACAAATGCACCAAAGTCTCAGGTCATAGTAACAGAAGCCAGCCAGTCACCAAGAGGCCAGCCTGGGAAGGAATAAACCGACTAGCACACCTTGCTCTTAACAAGAGATAAGAAGGACGTGAGCATAGCCACGCCACCGAGCAGCTAAGATGGTATTCTCACATGATAATACACAGCTATATAGGAAAATCATTTAATTCACCTACACAAGGTATTCAGTAGCTTTAGAAAGGAGAAAGCCATAGCCAAAGAAAAAAGCTAAAATCAATCATCTCTCTGTGGCTAGTGCATGCTATCAGAGTTCCTCTCCCTACCCCCAAGCAGATGAGCTAAAGGAGGCACTAAGAAGAAATGCCCTAGATCAGAGGTCAGCAACATTTTCTGTATGAGCCAGGTAGTCAGTATTTTCAGCTCTGTGGCTCATACAGTCCCTGTCACAATAGTCAATTCTGCTATTGTAGCAGGAAAGCACCCACAGACAACGTGTACTACATCAGGGTGCTGGGGTTCCAATGTAACTTCTGAAAAATAGGCAGCAAGCCAGAGGTGGCTCACTGGCTGTAGTACACCAACCCCCACGTTTCTCTAAGGACAAATTAGGAGAAGAGATGGGGGGGGGGGGAGGCATAGGTAACAAGGGTTAGTGGCAGCAGCTTTTGTACCAGCACCAGGACCCAAGAAGTGCAGGGTACTGACACAGAGTGGAAAGTCAGAGATCAAGTCTAGCTGTAAATACCAGTCACTTCTTTCCATCACACAGTACATCCCAACCTGGTCCTGTTTCTCAGGTCAGGTCCTTCGGATAAACTTAAGCCTCCAGGAAGTACTGTTCAAAATGTGGCAGAAGTTCTGCCTCGGGAAAATTAATCTGCTCTAGACCCAACCCTCTTTCCTAAGAATTATTTTCTTAGGTTTGGTCCTGTTCAAGGTAGATTAGGAGGAAAAATAGGTGAATACTTGTATGAAAGTAAGTCAATGTTTGCAGGGGTTGAAGTGAAAGTAATTACAACTGGTAACCAAACAGTGTCACCGTCCATCTGGTAACAGCCTTCAAATAACAGAAACTCCTGGGGTGCCTGGGTGGCTCAGTCAGTTAAGTATCTGACTTCGGCTCAGGTCATGATCTCATGGTTCCCGGGTTTGAGTCCCGTGTCGGGCTCTGTGCTGACAGCTCAGAGCCTGGAACCTGCTTCAGATTCTGTGTCTCCCTCTCTCTCTGCCCCTCCTCTACTCATGTTCTGTCTCTGTTTCTCTCTCTCAAAAATAAATAAACATTAAAAAAATTAAATTAAAAATTTTTAATTAATTAATTAATTAATTAATAACAGAAACTCCTAACGTAGTAACCAGCCTCTCTCTGGGAATCCACCTTAATAGCAATTTCTTTGAGTGGTAGTAAATATAACAACATGAAACACAATGAGAAACTGATTTTAACCAATGCCATGTTCTAATTAAATATGGTAATACCATACCAAGCACCTGAAATGATCTATCAGACTCTAATGTCTACATAGGAAAAAAAAAATTTTTTTTTAATTTAAGCTTTTTATCAGTAAATATTTCAATTTCTCCAACAATTTCATAAGATTGGGTTACACCACTCCGGATTATCAGGGTATAACTCATTTCAAAGTTAGATGAACACTAATATAGATAAATATGACAAGGCATGTGGCTGAAGTAACAGATTTCAGAGCAAATCCACAGATACTACAAGGAAAAATCTTGAAGTACTTCAGGAGGTCAGGAACACCCCACCCCTTCATTTACAGACAACAATATATGAAGAGAAGGAGTTCAATAAGTCAATTCAACAAATAACTACTGTGTGCCTCATACATATTCTGACCCTTTGAGGCTTCTGCCCTCAAAGAGCTCACAACAGTTAAGCAGGTCAGGAAGTGTGGTGGATATAGAGGCAGGAGCTGCCGATCTTTTCCAGAGGAAAAGCTACTTATAACTTCCCCCGATGTCTTCCTATTTCCCATTGAAATATTTACAAGTCAGAGGCAGGAGAGCAGAATGGCAGTTATCAATCCCGAGATGAATTCTATCAGGTTTGGATATAGTGAAGAGTGCAACAGACTGGGAATGACATCTAGATTCCAGCTCTGGTTCTGAGAGCACCTAGATGTGAAAATGGCTTAATCCCAAGCACCTTCAAGGCCCTTATCTTTTTCAAGGGAAAATTACAGAGTCAGAGTATTTGCTCTCACAGGTCCGCTATAATGCTAAAAGTTCAGTAATACTACATATGTTCTCGATTTACTCTTCACGATTCCATAGTAAGGCTGTGACTGGCATCTCCCCTTTAGAGATGAAGAAACCAAGTCTCGTAAAAATTCAATTATTGGGGCAACTGGGTGGCCCAGTCAATTAAGCGTCTGACTCTTGATTTCAGCTCAGGTCGTGATCTCAGGGTTCATGAGTTGGAGTGCAGGCTCTGTCAGGGCAGAGTCTGCTTGAGATATTCTCTCTCCCTCTCCCCCTCTCTCTCTTTGCCCTTCCCCTGCTTGCTCTCTCTGTCTCTCTCTCAAAATAAATAAAAATTAAAATTAAAAAGTTACATCAGATACTAGGAAGAACGAAGGAAGAAGGGATAAAGGGAGTCGGCTGGAAGCAGAAATGGGCTAGGAAGCGGTGACCCAAAGCTCTACATATTCCATGATATCCCGCAGAGCCTTGAGAACTATTAAGTCATTAGTGTGAACATCCTGTGTTGTACCCTCCTGTTCTCCTGCATGACTAGTAGGAGTTAAGCTGTGTAATCTCTCTGGAAGACAATTTGGCATTATGTGAGCAAGAGTAAAATTACAAATATTCCTCGATTTAGCTATTCCACTGCTAGTTTACTCATACATTTACACATAGGAAAAGTAAATACAAGGACAGTCACCAGGCATAACAACAAAAGAATGGAAACAACTTAAGAGTCTACTGGTAGCATATCAATTAAATACATGTTGATATATTCATTAAATAAAACTCTATTACCATTAAAGAATATTAAGGCAGATCTTCTCAATATATTGCTATGAATGATTTCTAAGTTCTAGAATTAAGTGATGGATTATGTGGATAGCACGCTGCCATTTGTGAAAATGCACACACACACACCCAGATACGTATTTGACTGAGTATGTACATACTTACATATATGCAAACCTACGTATAGCTTTAAGAATTCACAAGATGGCATCCGTAGTTGCTTTAAAGAAGGAAAAGGAGCGACTAGAAAAAGGAGTAGAAAGACCTATTTTTTCACACTAGACCTTTAAATGCTATTTGAAATGTTTGTCTTTTGCATGAATTACTCATTGAAAAAAAATGAAATAAAAACTATCACAACAATGAGTAACAAACAAAAATTATGACTGTGTGACCTCACAGACACACACACGAGCCTGAAATAGTATCTGCCTACACCCTTGACAGTGTCCACTGGCTCTAACTTTTTCCCTGTAAAGCCTCCTCAGGTTCAGGGGTTTCCCTGGGATGGCATGCTTCTTCTTTTTTTGATAATAAATATATTATTTTACCTTAAAGCACTATTGTTCACCAACTGATCCATACTCACGTCTCCCTGTGGCCAGTCAGGACTGATTCCACTCCAAACACTAATGCTCCTTTCCCTATTGCAGCTGCCCAATTAGAGAAATTTGCCTACAACAGCTAGTTTTCCCTTTACATAGTATTTTCCATTCTAATATCATTATATAAGTGCTCTTTATTCTTTCAGGGAGAAAAAACTAAAAACAAAAACATTTGAGCCCACCAGCCTCCTAGGAGACCTGCCTCCGAAATCTCACTATTCTGAATTTCTAGGGCTGTGTGATGCAAAACGAGACTAGCTATAGCTGGCGCTTCCCAAAGGCAGCCTTAATGTTTTGGTCCCGGAACAGGCATTATCAAGGGAACAGTGCCCCCTGGTGTTACTTAGAAAAAGTTAACAGGGTTTTGAACAAAAGAGCGACGTCCAAAGAAGGATGGAAATTTTCATCAAAAATTTCAATTAAAAACAACAGATATCAATGACTGCTATCTGCTAAGCACTGCTGATGGACCTTAGAAAGTCTGAGATGAGAGGCGCCTGAGTGGCTCAGTCGGTTAAGCGAGTGACTTCAGATCAGGTCATGATCTCACAGTTCATGAGTTCAAGCCCGTCGTCGGGCTCTGGGCTGACAGCTCAGAGCCTGGAACCTGCTTCAGATTCTGTGTCTCCCCCTCTCTCTGCCCCTCCCCCGACTCGCACTCTGTCTCTCTCTCTCAAAAATAAATAAACATAAAAAAATGTTTAAGAAAGTCTGAGGTGAATGAGAAGTAGTTCTCCGCAGTACCCAAGCCCAGCTTTACTGGATTCTAGATCAATGGGGCGCCTGGGTGGCTCACACAGTTAAGCATCTGACTTTGGCTCACGTCATGATCTACTTGCGGTTTGTGAGTTGGAGCTCCGTCTTGGGCTCTGTGCTGTCAGCTCAGAGCCTGGAGCCTGCTTCGGACTCTGTGTCTCCATCTCTCTCCCCTCCCCTGATCACGTTCTCTCTCTCTCTCTCTCTCTCTCTCTCTCTCTCTCTCTCTCAAAAATAAATAAACATTTAAAACAAATTTTTTTAAACACATGAGAGAAGAGCTTCTCAAAAAGCACTTTGTCACTCATATCCACTCTGTTGATGCCAAAGCATCACATCATCTCTGGAAAACTAAAAAGGGGCTATAGGAAATGATGCCCACTTGTCTTCAGGTCCTTCTGCTGATAAACCTACACCCTGAGACCTCCCTTAGAAGACGCAAGCCTCTAATGCTACTGACTGAAACAAGCCGTTTATATAAAAGGGTAGAAGGGACCAGTGGCAGTAATTCCTGCAAACAAGTTTAGTGTTTACTCTCAAGCTAATTCCTAATAAAAGCTCTTGGGGCCTAGAAAGCTACAAGTGAGCAAAGAACATTATCTTCCTAGTGGCTGAAAATGGGCTCTTGAATCAGACCTACCTGGGAGTAAAATTCCAGCTCATTCATTTATAAGCTGGATGACTCTGGACTGCCTTCGACCTCAGCTTCCTACTCTGAAAACAGGGATAAGAATACTTACCTTGCAGGGCAGCGGTGAGGATTAAGTGACAAGAAGGGTTCAGAAAGGTACATGACACTACATACTCTGCCCTGTTGCCAGGCTGATCTTGATAAATTACAAATTGGATCACGTTAAACCCCTGCTTAAAGTTTTTCAGTGTATCCCTGTTGCATTTAGGATAAAATCCAAACTCATTAGAATCCTTCAAAATCTGGTCACTGCCCACCTCATTTCCCACAACTCCCGGCAGTCATGAAGTTCCCCCACTTGCCCACACTTCTACATCTCCCTGTTTCTCAAAATATACTCTGGCCTAGAATGACCTCCTGATCTTCTCCCAATTACTTCCTGCTCACCTTCAAAATCAGCTCAGAAACCATCTCTCCAAAAAAGGTTTTTCGGACCTTTGATCATCCTGAGCTTACCTCAATCAGAGAATTTGCCATACTTTATCCCGTTTTCCGTCTGTCTTCTCACTAGATTATGAACTCCAGGAATAGGCTATATTGTGTTAGATCTAAACACCCAACAATTAGCCCATAGTAAACACCTAATAAATGTTGAATGAATAAAGCAATGAATAAAGACACACAATAAAGCAGGTAAACCCAAACTCTGCAAGTAAAGGATACGATACACCAGTCAAGAATCCATTTTGCCTTCTGTCTAGTCAAGGAAAGTTTTCCAAATGGAGATGAATTTCAAATGCAGTCCACAAAAAAAATAAAAGCGCCTAAAGATTCATTTCAAAGCAGCTGGCATTCCCCTTTCCCACCCCATATCTGAATTGCACTCACCAGGGAAGGGTTAGCTAGGATGCAGTGGAAATTCCAATAAAAGGGGAGACCAGAGAGCTCACTCTGCACCCGTAGTATCATTGCCTCGTCCACACGATCACAGGAAAAGGTAGCTTTGCCAGGGCAAGCAGTGTCCTTCAACAATGGGCGAAGCAGATCATCCAAATGACAGAGAAAAGCTGCAGGGGGGGCAGTCAGGCGCTTGTTCAGCTCCTAAAAGGACAGCAGGGGTCATACAGAGTGAGACTACTAAAAGGAAACTGACTCCCCACTCCGCAACAGCAAAGGAAAGCTCGTTAACATGAAGACAGTGGGCATGAGAAGGGAGGGGAAAAAGACACAGGAACAGGAAAGAAGAAAACAAAAAGAGAGAGCAACTGGCCTCCTTCACAATCGTGTGTGTACTGCATGCCGTGCAGAAACTAACACACGTACAACCAAATGGAAAGATCCCAAGGGTTTGGGTAGAAGTGCAGGACACTCATTGGAACTGTCTCAACCTGATCTGACCTCCCTTGGCAACCTACAGGCCAGTACGCTGGTTGGTGTGAATGTACCCTGACCTCCACTGAGACAGAAATCATACCCACAACCGCCCCACCGCCGGACTTCTTGTCACACTTACCTTGGCTCTCTGGCTGACCACACTAGCGTCCACCTGTTCGTGCCACACCTGTTGCAGATCTGAAACCAGCAAGACATAGCCCTGCTTGGTGATATAAGCCTTGACCAAGAGGGAGTTCTCGGCGAGTGGCAGCCACGCCCATGGCTGCATCAACAGACCTTGCTCCAGTTCCTCCATCTGCAGGAAAGTCTTAATTTAGGAAAGTGCCCCGGGGTACTGCAGGCCTGGGGGTGGGGGCACCACTCAAACAGCTCTATATCAAATAAGCCTTGTGAAAGACTCCTCCCTCATAAGACAGAAGGCACGGACTTAAATCCTCCCCCTCCCCCGCACACACACAACCCCCCCACTCCCATCCCCTGCCCCACATGTAACCAGCTGGACAACTTTACTACCTCCTGGCCACTACAGATCTATTTAGAATTTTTTTTTAATTAAGTTCCTAAAGGGCATAAAATATCTTTCTTCCATAGTGTTCAAGCCTTGGCATATTGGTATGAGTATTTCTGCTTGCTAACAATATAACTTAATGTGGAAACCTGAACCATTCTTGTTACATCTTTTTTCTTTTTTTAATGTTTATTTATTTTTAAGAGAGACAGAGACAGAGCTTGAGCAGGGGAGGGGCAGAGAGGGAGAGAGACACAGAATCCCAAGCAGGCTCCAGGCTCTGAGCTGTCAGCACAGAGCCCGACACGGGGCTTGAACTCACGGACCGTGAGATCGTGACCTGAGCCAAAGTCGGACGCCCAACCGACTGAGCCACCCGGGCGCCCCTCTTGTTGCATCTTTATCACATTCCTAATAAAAACATCAATGCTACCCTGTCCCAGAACTTCTAGAAGTAGTTCTTGTCTTATAAAACATCATAAGTCATAAGTGTCATGAGGAGGAAGTTCAACTTATTTATCATTATCTAGAAATAAAACTCTAGAAACTCTCAGAATTTCAAATATATATTTATATTCTCTAAATACATATATACATATAAACATATACATATACATACATACGCATTTATACACACAAACATTCCTCAACACAGGGATTCTTAATCTAGCGTCTGTGCTTGTGAATCCTCTGAAATTATATGCATAATCTATGCAAACATGCGTATAGCCATTTGGGAGGAAGAAGTCCACAGCTACGTCAAATTCTCAAAGGGATCAATGACACACATATACAGACCTAATAAACTCTTTTGTTTGTCCAGAAGCAAACAAAAAAGCCCCAAATCCCATTTCGAGAAGAATGTGGGTGACTAAGAAGTCATAAACACAAGGCACAGCATTTCGCAGAGGTAGAGACAATTCATTAACTTCCATTTCACTCATCCCCCCAGATCCCCAACCCAAGGTACTGTCATGCCCTGCTGTATATCCTGGAACTCCTGGAAACCAACTTTTCTAGTTCAACAACTAAATTTGTAGTCTTAACTTAGTAGATGTTCTGTAACTATGGTTACTTTACAGGAAGTCTGGTCATTTTTCCTGTGGGTAAAAAAAAAAAAGTGATACAATTTCCTTCATTATTTCAGTCTATAAATACAAAGTGAAGTGAGAGAGTCGTCTTAGAATATAAAGGAAATAATGAAATTTCTTGGATTTCATTAACATGATTAACATGGCTCTATTCCTCCTGTCATTTCCATCACAGTCTAAGCCTTATTCTTACAACCATAACCTCGCTTTTGAAGAGGGATCTTGTAATAAAACTTAATTTGTACAGTCAACAGTTAGGTGAAAAGTAAATATATTTTGTGATTTTTATTTGCAGCAGCCTTGTGTTTGGAGGATGAGACTGCAGTCACTTCCCATCTGCCGCTCCCACAGGGAGGAGATCTTGGAATGATTAAGCTAGCCCTCACCAGACCAGAGTTCCACATTGCCAAAGGTCACAAAGTCAAGTGAACAAGTCGCCAAGCCCTTCAGTGCACCCTCTAAGAGTGCCAAAATTGGGTTGATTCTCCTCGCCTAACACTTCAGAAAGCCTGGAAGCTCAAAACCCTCAAACTGTATGGTTGTTTTCTGTCTTGTTTGGGGGTGGGAGAGGAGTCTAAAATGCGCTCAGGGTATGGGGCACACGGGTGGCTCAGTTGGTTAAAGCCACAGACTTCGCTCAGGTCAGGATCTCACAGTTCATAGGTTCCAGCCCCATATTGGGGTCTACGCTGAGAGCTCAGCTCAGAGCCTGAGCCTGCTTCGGGTTCTCTGTCTCCCTCTCTCTTCTGCCCCTCCCCTGCTCGCGCTCTGTCACTTTCTCCCTCTCTCTCAAAAATAAATAAACATTTTTTTTAATTAAAAAAAAAAAAAAAACGTGCTCAGGATCAAGAGGCCCCATAGGAAGGTCTGAGACATTCAGCACCAGACCTGGGATTGGCAATGCTCCCACCACGCGCGTCCTATTGAGTTCAAGGCCTCTGAATCTTATCTTTCCCCACCTCCCCCCACCCCCGCCCCCCGGCTTCAAGGCCGTCTTTAACCTTCATGTTAATAAGATTCATCCATTTATTATTCTTGAATGACGCCTAGGAGCGCCGACAGTCAGATGCGGTAGTCTGAGAATCCGGGTCCGCACCGAGTCCCGCCCCTCGGTCCAGCCCCTCTCTCGGCGCAGCTCCCCCACCAATCCTGCAGAGGGCAGCAAGGCCCCAGCCACCGTCCGGGTTGGGCCACGCCTCGGCCCTCCGTGGGGACCAACCCTGGCTCCCTTGACCACAGCCCCACCCCAGGAGTCGCCTGACGTAGTTTCCATCCGCCCTCGCCGCGAAGGACTTCGCCGTCTGCCTCTCCACTTTGACAGCTGTGGCTGCACCGAGGCGCGGCTCGGGACCCTTCGGGGGTAACAAAACCGACCACCGGTCGCTTTGCAGCTCCGAGGAGCCCGCCAACCAGTAGCCACACAAACCCGCCTCGCCACCGGAAGGCGGGCTGCGCACGCGCTGCGCACGTGCCCCGCCCACCCACGGAGGCCTGCCGCAGCACCCGGGCCGCGCGCGGCTCCCGGCACGCCGGCGGAATCCCGGGGGGCCCCTCGCCGCCTGGCTCCAGCTGAGGCCTCGACCCTGATTCGAACCCGACACCACCTACCGTGAGCGGCCGCGAGAGCTCCCACCGTCCTCTCAGCAGACCGCGCAAACCGAAAGGCCTAGAGTAGAGGCCTTTCGGGACCTAGGGGCGGGGCCGAGGCCCGACGTGGGCGGGGCATCTGGGTCCTCGCGGCAGAAGAAAGCGAGCTGGGGGGCCGCCGCTCGGGGAGAGCGGGAAAAGGGCCGCTGGACCCGCTGCTGGGAAAGTGGAGTAGTAGTGGCGCCCCTCGGAATCGCGCTGGCCGAGTAGGAAGAGTGGCAGATGAGGTGCGGGAGAGGGGTCCCAGGATTTGGACCCTTCAATAAACTCAGGTCACTTCCCTCCCCTACCTTTCCAGCCCCCCCTTTTTTTTTGTAATAAAATGAGGAAATTGAACTTCACTAATTTTCTGATCCTCACTAGCGCTCAAGTTGTTTCAGAGATGATTCTTCCATGCATAAATCCCATGGTCTGACCTCATCCTTTACCTCTCCTGTCTCATTTCTCCTTCCATTTTTACCCCCATGCTTCTGCTCCATCACCACGGAGAAACTTAAAATCCTTCAACTCATCTTGTACTTTGTACAATTTACGGTTTTGCTTCAGCTGCATGCCTGAGCCTGACATATTCTCCCCATCCGCTTTCCACAACCAGAGTCCTCTCGTCAAGGCCAGCCTCAGTGCTGCTTCTTCCATAAGGCCTTTGCCACGATCCACAATCAGAATTAACTGTTTCTTCTCTTTTGCTCCCGTAGCATTGTTTTAATCTTTAATACAGACTGCCTTCTGGCTTGGATTTTAATTAATAATTACATAGGTCTTTTTTTTTAATGTTTATTTATTTAGAGAGAGCACACAAGCAGGGGGGAGAGGCAGAGAGAGAGAATCCCAAGCAGGCTCCACGCTCAGCACGGAGCCCTACACGGTGCCTGAGCCAAAGTCAAGAGTTGGACACTTACCCGACTGAGCCACCCAGGTGCCCCTACAGAAGGCTTTTTAAATGGTAGGTACCTTAAGAAGGCAGGGACCCTTTGTTCTCCATATCTGTAGTTCCAAGACCTTGCACATGGGAGGCCCTCAATAAATATTTGTTAAGTGCATGCTGGGGTTCGACTATAGATAGTTCACATACAAAATCTCATTCATTCATTCATTCATTCTCATGGTCCACTAAACCATGGCCCCTGCCTGGAACAGTTAGGCCTAATTAAGAGAAGGAAAGGCAACACACCTATTGGGAAGTGAGACCTTTAGGTGGGTCCATTTCTCTCTCTCTCTCTCTCTCTCTCTCTCTCACGCACACACACACACACACACACACACACACACCTTCTTCCTAGGAGAAATTAGAGCCTGGGAGCTGACTCACACAGCAAGCTGGGAGATAGGGCTAAACTAACCAGGACAGGGGTAGGAGTCCTGGTAATCACTGGGACCTAAGTTCTCTGCTAGACTCAGGACACTGCTCCCCAAAGCCAAGCAACAAGTCTGCTGTCTCTCCTGGCTCACAGGCCCCTCCTTCCTCATTCCTAGGGTCTTCAGGCAGAGGGCAGAGGCAACGGAGGGGCTGGGGGATACAGGGAGACCAATTTGGGGTGGAGAAAGGAAGTTGGTACTCTTTAGCAGCCTTCTCCCTGGATTTCTGAGGCACCCGAGCCTCTTGGGTAGAGAAAGGAGATGGCAGCCCTTGACCTAGGCCTCGCTCAAGCCTTGTGCCTGCAAAAGAAAGGTTGGTCAGGCTATTGCCCTACCCAGGGAGTGATAACATCCGGGCTGCTCCCCAGTGCTGGGGCTTGGCCTCAGCTTACCAGGAATGGTGTTCTCTAGGAGGAAACCCAAGAGTCCTGCCAGGAAGATGGGCTCTGTGAGCAGCGAGCGCAGTAATACATCCAAGGGGCTCCAGCCTACAGAAAGTTGGGGCCAGGCAGGAGGGGAACTCTGATCCTATGCAAGGCCAATGGGTCATACTTCTAGACCTAAATCTAAGTCTTGGGCTAAGGACAGATCTTTTCCCATCTCCCCCACCTTTTACCCCTACTCTCTAGTTCCCCCACCCAGGCCCTTCGCACAAGGTCCCTGCCTATCATCCTGTCTTCTGAGCATCCACATGCCCTCTGAATATGCTTTGGTAGTTCCAGGCTCTGGAAAGCTTGGTATTAAAAGTCCCAACCTTACTTCCCACTTCCTATATTCTATGCTGTAGCCTGGTTGTCTCAACCTCAGTACTACTGACATTTTGGGCCAGATAATTCTTTGATGGAGGGGGGCTGTCCTGTGCATTGTAGGATATTTAGCATCATCCCTCTATCCACTAAATGCCAATAACAATCCCCTCTTCCGTTTGTAATGGCCAAAAATATCTCTGGATATTGTCAAATATTCCCTGTGGGGCAAAATCATCCTCAGTTGAGTACCACTGCTAGTTGCTAAGCTCCACTAACTAATGTATTTGCTACTCCTCAGACATACCCTATGACCCTATTTCTATGTCCTTGTTTAGGACGGTTCCCCCGCCAGAAATGACCTTCCTCTCACTAAATATGTTCAAATCTTACCGTCCTTTAAACCAGCTCAGTGTTAACTTGTTCTGTAAAACTTACTTGGATCATCTTAAGCAGAAACCATTTCTCACTGCCAAGCACCCCAGCCAGCTCCTTATCTAAGCCTTTCCTGTTACGTTCCTACACATGTCATCTCTTTTGTTAGACCATAACATCTGGAGGCCCCTTTATATCCGAAGGGGCTAGCCTGGTGCTCAATAAATATTTGCTAAACGAATGGGTGAACTATTTACACCAAATCACAGAAAAGGGTGTGGGACCTGGAGTCTAGAGAGCCTCCAGCCTCCAGCCCTTGCTTTCCCAGTACTGTCCAACTCCTCTTCCCATCCCCACCCCCACCTGTGCTCAGCACAGGGGCTTCCTGAAGCCATCTCGGAAGCAGCAGGGCCATGAAGACGGAGAAGCCAACAATGAAGACGTTCCGCCCAGAGTCAATGTCAGCCAGGTGGAAGCTGGAGAATCCAGTAGACAGAACCACGGCCTGGGTCACCCCAAGCACCCCACCTGTCTCGTAGGGAAGTAATCAAAGGGGTTGGGAAGGGCTGGCAAGGAGAGAGTATTGCAGGGTGGGGCAGGTTGTGATGGAGAGAGACAACCAAAGGCTCATTTTCCCATTATGTCGGAAGCCCAGTCAAGAGGCCAAGATGTTGGGCGGAGAAAATGAGGGCAGCTGACCCACAGCTGACACCCCGTAGGTCAGGGGTGCTGTTCAGAAAGAGAGGGGGCCAGCCACAAGCAACCAGTTGGTCATCCTGGGGTGGGGGTGGGGGTACTGGTTCAATACCAGTCCTGCTGATACATCCACTCACCAAGTACAGGCAGCGGGATGGTGGTGAGGAGCTGGGCCAGCCTCGGGGAGAGCCCAAGCCCCACGCAGAGCAGTCCCACCAGATGGGCCACTCGCCGAGATCCAGCCTATGCGAAGCAGAGATGCTAGAAAACACAGCCACCTCCTTGATTGCCTCTTCAAGAGTTTTGCCTGGCTGGCCCCTTCTCATCATTTGGATCTCAACTCAAATGTGATCCTTCCGAGAAGCGCTCTACCTAAAGGACACTCCTTTTCTCAACCACTATTCCCCTACTACCCTGCTTCATTTTCTTTTTCTTTTTTTTTAAGAGTTTATTTTCAATTTTTACCTGCTTCGTTTTCTTGATAGCACTTAACGCTCTGTACCTATCTTACTTTTTTTTTTTTTTTAATTGTCTGCCTCTCCCTCTCTGAAGTGCCCAAGAGAGCAAGGACTTTGTATGACTTGATCTCACCAGACGCCCCAGCAAGGGTACCGTGCCGGAGGTATGGGAGTTTAGTGGTGACTTAGTGTCTTCCTCACGGTCCTAGCCGTTACCACTTCTAGGCACCTCCTTAAATGAGATCATAGAGGAGGCGTGCCTGGCAGAATGCTGGACACAGATGGCAACCGGTCAGCGTGAGTTCCCTTCCCTCTCGTGTACTTCCACTCCCCTGCCCGACCCCTGTCCACATACCTGGATAAGACTCACTGTGCCCACGTTGGGGAAGCTGGATGCAGTGCCCAGAGGGCTCCCCAACAGCCCGGCCAGCACACTGCCCAGACCCTCCAGGCTCAGCCCTCGATTGCAGGCATGTGGAGGTGGGGAAGGCAATTGCAGGAGCCGGCCACACAGGGCATAGCAGCCCAGGGAGCTGGTGGAGGCTGCCAAAGCCATGGAGATGCCTGCAGCCACAGCCCTGGGTGTCAGCAAGGGCCAGTCCCACTCACCTGGGGAGGGAGAAAAAGCCACCTTAGGCCAGACTCAAGTCTGGAGCATCCCCCTGCTTCCAAAGGCCTGCGCCACAAGAATCCTCGAGACCCCATTGTCTTTGAAGATAATGTCTTCTGGCAGAACCAACAAACTCAGGATAAGGACTCATCCCTTTATCATGGTCTACAAGGCTTCATCTTCCACCACACTCTGCCCTACTCTCTTCACTCCAGATAACACTGGCCTTGTTTCAGGCCCTTGTCCTTGCCGTGTTGCTGGCTACCACAGGGCCTTTGCACATGCTGCTCTCCCCACCTAGAATGCTCTTCTCCCTTGCCTTCACCTTGTTAGCACCTCCTCACTTCTCACATCTCAGCTCAAAGATCGCTTTCTCAAGAACAGTTTTCCTGATGTCTCTGGTAAAGTCAGATTCTCCGTTATAAGCTGTCGTTACACAACGCATCTCCCCATTGTTACACTTACCACATGTAATTTTCAACTTACTTGGGTGACTGTATAATTAGTATCTGCATTCCCTAGCAGATATAACCTTCCTGAGTATAGGTACTGCGTCTGTCATATTTAACACCACGTCCCCTACATGCCCAGCACATAATCAGCACTCAGCAGACCTCTATTAAGTTGACGAATGAACAACTTTTGTACACAATGCCTCAAAAGCAAACTTCATATGTAGGGCCACCGACTCCAATGCTTGTGAGGGTAGGTAGCATAAGTGTGTAAATCGGATGAGGATTGTTAACAGGGAGTGATGGGCTTGCAGATGTCTCTTAACACTAAATAAAACACCTGCGGTGAGGGGCTGGTATTGCCCTTCGGACTGGCAATTTCTCTCCCCTGGGTGTTTTGAGAAAGCACGGGATTTAACTCAGAAATGAAATTCACTAAATCCTGAGTTCAAAGAAATAGACCTCTGATTTGAGTTAAGAGGCTGAAGGACGAAGAGCAGACCTACCTGGGTGAGGCAGCCAAACCCATGGTGCCTTGGGGGAGGCAGACAGCTCCGGGGGGATGACGCTCAGCCCCAGAAGGGCAGAGATGATCCACACGCAGGCCACTGGTATCAGCACCTGAGGGGCGAGATTGAGACCGGAACCTTCCAAGCCAGCCTTCGAGGGGTAGACAGAAACCACAAAGGTAGCGGGCCAATCAAGCGTTCCATGCCAGCCCTTCTCACCTCAGCTCGCCCTGCCCAGACCCCAACATACCGAGAAGAGCCGGAAGACAGGCATGTGAGTGTGAGGCGAGGAGGCTGCAGCTGGCCTCCAGGGGCACCGAGGTAACTGGCAGGAGCCCAGGTGCTGAGAACAGATCACCATGACCAGGATCAGCCTAGGGGAGAGAAAGAGCTTTAGGAGCAAAAGGAAGCAGGCATCCTGAGGGGGGTAAGGGAGGTAGAGGAGGGGCAGAATTCCCTAACAGGGACCCAGAGAAGAGAAGGAGGAGGACACCTTGGAGGGGCAGCAGGGCACGGTGTAAAAGCCCCAGAGAGACCACATGAACCCAGCGAAAGTCCTGGATTCCAAATCCACAAAGCGTTGTCCCTGCTCAGATGGCTGCTGAATCGGGTAGGGCCAGCTGCTCTGCCCTCCCCCCGTCCCGCACAGCCCACTGGTCACCACCCCATGCCCCTCAGGACTTACGTACAGCAAGGCCAGGCCCCAGTGAGTAGAGCAGAAAAGGGACACCTCCCTGTGGGCAGAGAACCCTGCCACCACCAGGCTGGGGGCCAGCACCAGGGGCCCACAGTGGGAGAACAAATGGCCAGGACTCCCCAGCAGCCCCAGCGTTCCCTGCAGCACCCCAGATACCACCACAGCCCCGGACACCTGTAGAAGCCGAGAAAAAGACAAAGAGGGTGCATTCTGCTCCATCAAGTTGACCTCAGTCTGGACTTCTCAACTAATCCCAGGGGGCGGGTCTCTGTCCCAACTCCTTCCCCCAGATCATCTCAGGCCCCAGCAAATGGAAACAGGAACCTCCTCCATCCTGGCACCACCTTCGGCCCTCCTGCGCCCCATCCCCAGGCACTCACCTCTCGGAGAGAAGTGTTCCGGAGCGCCAGGCCATGGCAGCCAGGCCCCCCACACAGGCGCAGCACAAGGGAGGCTGGGGAAAGTTGGGGGCGTGGAGAGGAGACAGGTAAGTGGGACAGAGCCCCATTGTTCTACAGTCCTTGCTGGTCCGGGGCACAGCTCCAAGACCCCGTAGCCTAGCAGTTCCCACCACTGCCCACTCTCAATCCTGTGCCCACCCAGGTCTGGAGGCTCAGACTGGCACTCCACTCCACCCTCACCCTGTGCCCTTGCTCTGTGCTCACAGTTTCCAGGTGTCCGGATGGCCAGAGGTAGCTTCTGGCTGGTCAGCACCAGAGCAGGGACAAGGAACTCTAAGGACGGAGCCTGGACAAGAGGCAGCCTGTAGGAATAGCAGCCCTGGCTACTAGAGACAAGTGGCAGCCAAAAGGACTCCTCAGGCCACTCCTACACACACACACACACACACACACACACACACACACACACACACACACACACGCTTGCAGGAACCCGCCCCATTCTCTCCAGGGAGTTCCCCTCACCTGCTGCCTATCCAAATTTGCAGGGTGGTAGACACACCACACGAAAAGAGGCTGGAGGCCAGGAGTTGGGCAGGGGAATATGAGAGCTCTCCTTGGGGGAGATTTTGAAGCAGGAGCAAGTGGGAGACACAGAGCAGAGAAGCCAGCACCAAGATATGCTGCAGGAGAAGAAATGGGAAGGAGAGTCTTCAGATACAGGTGGAAATGCCTATTTCCTGAGGGTTTCTCATGCCACGCCTACTCTCCCCCCCCCCCCCCCCCCCCCCCCCCCCCCCCCCACCATCACCCCTTCAGCTAGGACTAACTCCTACACCTCTGCCTCCTACCTGCAGAGCCAGAAGACAGCTGAGGCCCCAGGGAGGAGGCCCACACTGAGAGGCCCAAGGGTGAGAGGAGGGATTTTGGACAGCAGGCTGCGGTGGGAGTGGTGGTGGCGGCAGTGTGGCCAGGGCATCCTGGGGGCCCATAGACTGGAGTTGGACGGGATGGGGGTGTGATCGGCTCATGCTGACTGCCTTTCTTCTTGTCTTGGCTGCCCTGGGCCAGAGTTAAGTAGAGAGAGTAAGAGGTCGGAGTTTGGAGGAAGTTAGCTGCCTGGAGTGGGGAGGGGGTGGAGGCATCAGTGAAGCGGAGCGAAGGGATGAGGGATTTGGGGCAGGACAGGCCCTTTCACCTTTGCCCAGCTCTTGTGCAAATTCCATCACCCATTAACTGGGGAGCCATGTTCTGGACCCCTCCCCCGCAAGAATCTCCCATGTAGATCCCCTGTTTCATGCTTTGGAAAGTAGGATAGGAGAGGTGGGGAGGAGACTTATCAAATATCCTGGGGAGGTTTTAGTGTTCCCTCCTCACCACCAGCATTTGAAACGATCATGGTTACACCAGTTCTCAACCCTTTCAGGGTCAAGCCCCCAGGACTACCTGGGAAGGAAATGCATGGGTAACGTCCCTACATCATGCATGGCAAAAGTGACCACAACTCTATATAATTTTCTCACTGTAACAACAGAAAGGAGAAATAAAGGTAAGTGATAATATAAAGTATTTTGTGGGGCGCCTGGGTGGCTCAGTCGGCTGAGTGTCCGACTTCGGCTCAGGTCATGATCTCGTGGTTCGTGAGTTTGAGCCCCGCATCAGGCTCTGGTGCTGAGAGCTCGGAGCCTGGAGCCTGCTTCAGATTGTGTGTCCCCCTTTCTCTCTGTCCCACCCCTGCTTGTGCTCTGTCTCGATCTTTCAAAAATGAATAAACATAAATAAATAAATAAATAAATAAATAAATAAATAAATAAATAAATGTAAATAAATAAAAAGTATTTCATATGTGAAACTTGGGCCCAACTAAAGGAGAAGACAATGTCATCCACTGCCTACCCCATATAGAGAATAACCATGGATGTGATAACTACAACATCAACGGATACTAGTGCTTTCCTGGCGACTCATGTATCACAAGCAGTGTTGCCATTGGTGACCTGATGTTCCAAAGTAGTGAACAAGTTCTTGGCCAAGTGCAGAACAAAGCAAAGTCCAGTTTTAATTTACACGTAGGTACATTCCTGGCAAACTTTGAGTCTTTTCCAAAATGTAGAAAAACGATTTCGTGTTTACATGTTAAAAATAGTTCTATGCTCAGATAAACAGGCTTTTCGTATACATGATGTCCAGCAGGGCATTCCAAAGTTATCTTGGGAACTCTTCATAAGGGAGGGGTCTCAAGCATTCCAGGATGCCTAGCATCTGGACCATTCCAGCTAAATGCCAGTATCATCCCTTCAATTTTTTGCTGCAATCAAAAAATGCCCCGTAAGTTTCCAGACTGCCCCCTAGGGGACAGTACTACCTGTGTGGTGGATCATCTTAAGAAGTCCCACCCAAATACTCTCAGTCCAGGTGCCAGAACAGTTTACTTTCTTCCAGTGATAACCCAGCTTTAGACTTAACACCAACTACCACCATGTGTCAGACCAGACTGGAATTCGGGACACTCGCCCTGGCTTCTCAGGATCCACAAGGATGGAGCCCACCCAGAACTTGTGACAGGGCCAACCTCAGGCATGATAGAGTCACCATCTGTGACCCAGAGCACCCAAGTCAAAGCAGTGCTACAGGCCCCTGAGTGTTGGGAGCAGGGATGAGTGTAAGTTTGAGATGGAATCCTGTAACCATCAAACAACAGGGAAGTTCTAAAATGGGGCTCAGAGCAAATGAGTTGCAAGATGATGGACTCAGGAAGTAGAAAAGCTTAGAATCTAGATATGGGGAGGAAATTCTTCCAGGGCTGCCGCGGAAGAAAGAATCCCAGCCATGCAACTGAAACTGTTTATTGAAACCTCAGTTCTACAAAAGCGTGAAAAACCCAAATACAAAGCAGTGGCCAGAGAGGCCTGTGAAGAGAACACCCAGGAGAAGAACTGGAAGAGAGGGAAGCCCAGGAGCAGGGTACTAAGAAGAGGTTGGAAGACAAAAGGGCAGGGCTGAAGGCGGCAGCAGTCCCTGGCTCCTTTAGGCTACACCCAAGGGATGGGGTGTGGAGAGGGTTTCCCACCTGACCCCGCCTTCCCTCGGCAGATCCCACCTTGGCCCTATCAGTCCCTCGCTCTCCTGCTTCAGGGACATCACTCAGGCCCCCAATCAACATTTCCTCCCTCCCTCACCCCACTTTTCCCCTTCCATCATAGGGAACTCAAAAGCAAAAGTCTAGAACCCAGGGAGGTGGAGAGACAGGGGCTTCTCCTCTGTCTGGCTGTGATGTGGCCCTGGTCACCAAGCTGGAGCTTTCCCTGGTACCATCGCTGCTCTGGCCAAGCAGCCAGCCACTGAGGTCTAGGAGAGTGAGTGACCTTCAGTCCTTCTACCCCACAACCCCTTAAGCTCCATTACCTAGGAGGACGGGGACCAGCCAAGGACCCAGAGAGGTAGAGAGGATCTAAATCAAGCTTTCCCCCTCTAGGTTCTCAGAGATTCCCAAATCCTCTTAATGCATTTGTTGAATGCCTGCCTAGCCCGGGAAAATGAAAGACTTGAGACGGGCTAGCTCCATGACACTGAAAAGGGAACACTGCTGGGGCGGGGGGAGCAGGGGGGGCATTGGACTCCAGAGCCAGGGTGGAGCCAGGCCACGGGAGTGGTACCCAGGGCTGGGAGACCCAGTGGAGACAGTATGGTTGGAGTGGTGGCAGGCGTGGCAGCTTGGGGAGTCTCTCTGGAGCTTCTGGCAAAGGGGACAGTTATGGAAAAGAGTGGGAGGGGCAGGAGGGTCTGGGGGAGGCAATGGTGGAGGAGTCAGTGAAGCCAGAAGACTGCCCCAGAGTGAACGCAGCCCTGTGTCACCATCCAGGCAGCTGGAGACGTTAACAGGACATGGCAGGCACTGTGGCACGGGAGAAGGTATGCAGGGTTCCAAGAGGCACCTGGAGGCCAGTCCAAGGTCCGGGGGGCCGGGCGAGGGGCTGCAGGGCAGCCCCAAGGACTGGTGAATTACAGCCAGCGACGCCACAGCCAAGGCCACACTGCTCACATATGCCATAGCTAACAGGCAAGACAGCTGCGGGAGCGAAGATAAGAAAAGTCAGTGCCCAAATACCCTTCCCCCAAAACCTGCTTCTGACTGCCTTCAACACATCCATCCCTTGTCTGGAAACTTGTGCTCAAGTCAGAGCTCTCTGTCGCCATCTACTCTCAAACCCCATTTCCTGAGACTTTCAGCATTTGCTCACCCCACCTTACACACCAGCCCAGTTAAGGCCCCTATCTTTCCCAATCCTCCTCACCTTTGCCAGCCGCTGGCAGAGGGAGCCCAGGGCCAACTGCCAGGCCGGCTGCTCCAGCAGCACACACAGGTCTGTGTAGGTGTACCAGCCCCGCCGCCGTCCCTGCTGCTCAGCCACACTGTTGGAAGGGGAGAGAGACAGAGGACACCTTCAACACTCCTGCTGCTGGCCCAGTGGCATCCTCACTCCCCTGGGGACCCACACTGGGGAACCTGTTATACACACAGGTTCCTAAACTACCTGTTGGTCCAGAAACGGAGAGCGAGCCTAAGATCTGTGTTTTAAATAAGGTTCTACCACCCTTCCAAAGAAGATTACAAAGAGGGCAGATAGGTTTAGGAACAATTACCTTGGGAGATTCGCCTTGTTGTCTCCTCCCTCCCCCCAGTTACACCCTAACCCTAACGGTTTAGATCTAAGCCCCCAAATGCCGTAAGCCCCTCTTCCCAACTCCTAGAACCTACCAGCTCTCCAGCCAGCTCAGCACCTCAAAGATCTCCCGAGGGTCAGTGTAAAGACGCCAATCCTATGCGTAAGAAGAGAAGGGCACCAGGCCAAGTTCAGATAGGAGCCACAGCCATTTAATAACCAACCAAGACCACGGCAGCAGCTACAACCGCCACTACGGCAGACGCTTTTCTTGGCACTTACTACGTGCCAGATACTGTTTCAGGAGCTTTTATATATTAACTCATTTGATACCACATTATCTGGTTTCACATTATACCCTCAGTTAAGGGCAAAGAAAGAAAATAATCCTAAGAACGGTCCACACTCATAGGGAGCTCACAGTCATGAGGCAGAGAAACTCTGGAAGCAAATAATCAGAACCCAGTGAGATAAGCTCTGACTCAGAGTGTAACATGTTGGGCCTGAAGGAATTAGGGAATGGTGTGGGGCCGGGAGTGGTGGTGGGGGGGGGGTGTTCCATTTCTGGCCTCACCATGCCAGGAACCTCCAAAGGCTGTGGTTGGTCCAGAAAGGCTGGGAAGGGAAGACACTAATAAGGAAAGACACAAGGAGAAGAGGCAAAAAGAAACAAACTACAGAACGCTGACTGAGAAAAGCAAAGGATGAAGGGAACATGAGGAGCGGTCAAAGAAACAAAGTGAGAAATAGAACAGCTACTCACCATGGCATTCAGGAAGCCCCTCTCCAGGGCATTGAGAGTGGGCACGGCCACACCCCCTGCAGCTCCCCATTCATCATTGAAGACCTCCTCCTCCTCCCCTTCATCATAGAGGTACTTACTGGCCACCATCTGCAGGGCAGCCAGAGGTGGTATCAGAAGCGCTCACACCCGGCTCCTGGGTCACCAGGACCCAGAAGGAGAGGGGGCGTCTTACCATGGAGATCAGGAACAAGTCAGAGGACGACACGTGCTGTAGGTAGTCTGGGTTTCGATGGCGGAGCCGTTCAATGTACACCAGAGCAAGCATCATAGCACACGGGGAGATGCACGCCTCCCTGGGGGGCAGGAAGGATCAGTAATTAACCACAAGGGTCTTTCAACACTTATAACTCTTATGATGCTCATCCCTGTGTCTTTATACCTTCTCTTTAGAGACAACCATTTTCCCCTTTCTCTAGGGCCCAAATACTACCGCCCTATCCCCCTCAATTCCAAGCTCACCGGGACACATGAGCTACGTATTTCTTCTGGAGCCGGCGAATAGGGCTGGGGGCTGCCTTCTGGAGCAGTTCCACAGCAATGTCTGCAGAAGGCAAAGGGAAGACAGAGTAAGCAAACAACTCCTCCCTTGCCACCACCACCCCCAACTCCCCCACGCACCCCCATCCCCAGTGCTATCAGCAGAAGACCCAGATCTGTACTATCTGAAGCCTTGGGGACAGAACCACAGTAACAAAATGTATCAAATTCCCCCACGTTGAGACAAAAAAAACCATTCTACATTTGGATTTCAGCTCCTTCCAACAGGAAGGCTTATTTCCCTGTCACCCAAAATTATCTAGATTTGTCTTTCACCTTGCTCATTTGAGAAAATAAATGTGCCTTGTGAATTTGGGATACATATGATGTGTTTCTCCTATACAAATCAACAGTGGGGGCACCTGGGTGGCTCAGTTAAGCATCCAGACTCTTGAGTTTAGCTCAGGCTCATGATCTCACAGTTAGTGAGGTCGAGCCCCCTGTCAGGTTCTGAGCTGACAGGGAGGAGCCTGCTTGGAATTCTCCCTCTCTCTCTCTCTCTCTCTCTCTCTCTCTCTCTGTCGCTGTCTTACCCCCCGCCCTACACACACGCACTCTAACACACCCTCTCAAAATAAATAATTTTTTTAAAAAGTGGCACAGATTTGTAAGATAGCAATGTTTTTTTTACTCACTCAAACTAAAAAAATGTGGAATGGAAACCCAGTCCTTACACCAGACATCGATAAATTAGCTATGAAAAGACGGTGTAGCTCATGGGGTACACTGAGTTATTTTGGTGGCTGCTGACAACCCCATTTTCATGCTTCTTACTTGCCCAGGTACAAAACACTAACCTGCCACGGGGCTGGAGAGTTCCTCCAAGCTGCAGTCAGCTTCCCAGTCCCAGCCATAGTAGAGTCTCCTTCGGATCCGAGCGCTGAGCTTCTGGTGTCCAGGGAGGAACTGAAATGGCAGGTGGTGGAGGGTGAAAGGCAGGGAAGGCTACGATGGAGATCCTGGCTCCAGGCTGGGAAT
Source organism: Herpailurus yagouaroundi (assembly GCF_014898765.1). Lineage (NCBI taxonomy): Eukaryota > Metazoa > Chordata > Mammalia > Carnivora > Felidae > Herpailurus > Herpailurus yagouaroundi. The sequence goes on from NW_024412395.1 coordinate 96,200,387, forward strand.
GGGGTGCGGGGCGGCGGGTTCACCTCACTGCTGGTGGGACACATGCCCCACCCAGCCCCGTTCTCTAGATTATTTGCCAATGGTAGTTTATCTACACTGAGCGTGGGGGCGAGGCGGGGAGATAATCCTCCACCACTGACTACTCTCCAGCAGAGGTTCTCGGAGAAGGTCCCCTACCCCGCGACTCTCCCTCAGGGCCCAAGGAGCCGGGGCCTCGAGTAGTGAAAGCTCGAGTAGCTGCCGCCCGGCTTCCGCACCAAGCCGTCAGGCGAGTTCGCGGCGCCGCCCGGGCCGCGAGAGGAGCGCCGGGGATCCCGAGCTCAAGCACAGGAAGGCCAGGGAGGGGGCGGGCCGCGCTCTCACCGAGAAGTCCTGGAAGCCCGTGAGGGAGAAGGTGCCTTCTTCGTCCAGCAGGAGCCCGGCCAAGTCCATCGCGCCGCCACCTGCCGCCCTGAGAAAGTGGAAGGGAACGAATGGTAAGGGAGCCGCGGAGCCCTCGCCTGGGTGCCGTCCTCCCCCGCGCGGACGGCCGCCTTCGCCAGCGCAGCCCCCTGTCCTCGCGCCGGCGGCAGCAGGCGGGGCCGGGTTGGCGGGCGCCTCTTCCTGTTCCGCCCCGGGCGGGGCTCGGGGCTCCGGGCTCCGCGATCCGGGTGTGGGCCTCGGAGGCCAGGGCGCTCACCTCACCCAGTGGAGAGGAGACCCGGCTGCGAAGCGCGTGTTGTGCCTCTGTCCCGCGTTTAGTAGCCGCGGGGGTGTCGCCGGCGAGTCAGCGCGCGGCACTTCCTGCCGCCCGCGGGGCCCAGCCGCCAGCCCCGACCGCCACGGAGGAGCCAAGCTCGCAATCCTGGTCGCCCTGAGCCCGGGCGAGTCCCAGAACTAAGCCCCAGCGTGCCCTTGTCTGGGTGGGTAATGAGGACAATTCCCGGGGGACCACGCCACACTGAAGATGAACGAGCCCGGCTGACCTTTTCGTATCAATGTGGATGTTATTATGAGTAGAACAAAGATGCAGGACGAGTCGCTCCCAAATATGTTTTTAAAAGATACGCACATACAACAATATACAGGTATAAAATGCGTCGGAAAAAACACAGAAGAAACAGTGGGTACACTGTGGAAACGTGGCAGGGAAACTTACTTTTTGCTGTTTACCTTACTTTCGGTAGCTTGAACTCTAAACCTAATTACGTATTTTGTGGGGTCACTGCAGAAATTAAATGGTCACAAAGAAATACAAAGCGCCTAGTACGCTGTAAGCCTCAGTAAATGGAATTAATGCCCCCCCCCCCACAAGGGGCAACAACAGCTAAGCAGGATTCTATTTTTAAACCCGCGACCCCAATCTCCCGTTTGAGCAAGGGAATGGAAAAAGCTCCGATACGTGCCGGCAGTAAAGTTTACGTTTGGGGAGGAAACAACTTTACTGAGTAGGTGAAGCTGTTTTCGAGTCAGTCGAGTCACGCGCTGGTGTTTGTTTATCCGCCGAGAGGAGGGAACTGGGAGGACCAGTAAGTCAAGGACTGACTAATGGGACAGCCGCCGCCCTTCCCGTGCTGAAGCAGATCCTACTCCAGACACTGGGCATTTGGCAGCCCACTTCCTGCCCCTTCGGCCCGCATCACACCGGGAAAACCGGGCCAGCACGGGACTCCCTAGCCGCCCTGCCTACATAGGCAGAGGAAGACGGCTGGAGTGCGAAGACACGGATACACAGTCCTTCGGTCCCGTGGAGCCGGACAGCGCACAGTCACGACCCGAGATCACGACTCCAGCAACCACAATACGAACCTGCGCAGCATAGGAGCGCTGACAGCCGCCTGTGCGCAGGCGCGGGCCGCCCTATCCCGGCGGTTAGGGTGCGTCACGTGACGGGCTCGTCTTTCCTCCGTCACGTGACGGTCCCTGGGCGGCCTCGGCTGCGCTCTCCGCGGCGTGCGCCCCCTTCCGCCTGACGCGCCCCCGGCGGCGGCCGCGCAGCCCTGGCTCCTCGCGGGCTCGGGCGGCGGCTGCGACGGGGCTATGGCGAGCGGCGGCGGCGGTGGTAACACCGGCGCGGGTGGGGGCCCGGGGGCAGGCCTGAGCCTCGGCCTGGGCCTAGGTCTGAGCCTAGGCATGGGGGAGGCCACCGGCGAGGCGGAGGAGGAGGCGGCCACGGCCGAGGCGGTGGGACGCCTGGCCACGACGCTGTGGCTGCGGCTCCGCGGCTGGGAGGCAGTGCTGGCGGCAGCGCAGCGGCTGCTGGTGTGGGAGAAACCGCTGCACAGCCTGGTCACGGCGGCCGCACTCAACGGCCTCTTCTGGTAACGGCCACGGAGAAGGAGGGGGCGGGGCCGGGCTGCGCGGGCGGGCGGGGGCGGGAGGGGCCGGGAGCACCTTTCCCGTTCCTGGGGTTGACACTTGCCTCGGGGGAGTGACCCCCTTCTCCCGTCTGTTGTCGGTCGGGGTTGTCCCATACCTCTGTCTCCGGTCTCATGGTAGGCCTGGAGGTTCCGGTTCCCCTATCGGTGGGCGCTTTTCCGCCTTTCGCGATGGATGCGGGGGCCTCTCACCCACTCATCGCTGAGGTGCCTGTCTCTCCCTAAGGTTGCTCTCTTCGTCGTCCCTCCGGCCCTTCTTCCTACTCAGCGTCTCACTTTTGGCCTATTTTCTGCTGGATCTCTGGCAGCCTCGCTTCTTCCCTGACATCGCAGGTGAGTATTCATTCAGTAAGCCCCGTTGTGCACTTGCTTTGTGCCTGAGCCCGCTGGGTGGGTTGAATGGTGAGGGCAAATGTACAGCAGGCCCCCGGGTCCCAGGCACCACCTTAAAATTAGTGTTACTGTGAGCGTAGTAGTTAAGAGTGCAGACTCTACATCCACATTGCCTGGGTTCCATTGCTTGCTCTGCCGTTTGCTGTGCGTGTGACCTTGTAAGAGCCACTCAATTTCTATTTCCCTCGGTTTTCTCTTCTATAAAACAAGAATGATAGAATTTAGTCGGTAAGCAACTGAAGACTAAATGAATTAATACCTGTTCTGTGCTCGTGGTAGAGGTTCAGATAGCACAGGAATCATGGGAATATTAGGTTCTGTTTTTGTTGTTGTTATGCCTGTATTTACTGAATGGGTATTTTGGAGCAATTAGATGTCACCTGTGTGTGAGCTGCTTGGGATGTAAAAACGAATAAGGTGTGTTTGAAAAGAGTGAAGTTTAGGGGCACCTGGGGGGTCTCAGTCAGCTAAGTGTCTGACTCTTGATTTCTGCTCGGGTCATGATCCCGAGGGCAGTGAGATCGAGCCCCAAGTCAGGCTACGTGAGACTCTCTCTCTCCCTCTCTTTTGCTGCCCCTCCGCCATGCACGCATCTTGTGTGCTCTCTCTCTCAAAATAAATAAATTAATTTAAAAAAATTAAAGTGTGGGGTACCTGGCTGGCTCAGAGCATTCTTGATATCGGGGTTGTAAGTTCAAGCTTCAGGTTGAGTGTAGAGGTTACTTAGAAATAATAAAGAAATCTTTAAAAGAAAGTGATTAAAGAGGGAGACAGTTGTGTAAATAGCAACAATTATGACAATGTAACTTTTCCTGGTTGGTGTCTGAAGGTGCTCTGGGAATGCAGAGGAGGGGCAACTGTTTCTGCCCTGAGAAGTGTCTCCCAGAGCCCTACCACTCAATAACTTGTTCCCCACCTCTCTCTATAGCATCATCCCCAGAGGAGCCCCACTCTGACAGGTGAGTGCAGGCCAGCTCTTGAAGACAAATGCCCAAACCCTGTTTTGCTTTGGCGCCAGTGTCCCCACAGTGCAGGGCGACACTGCAGGGTCTGCAGAGACCCCAGCATAGCAAATGGACTGGCAACAAGTTCGGTCCTGGGTTCCTATTTAGGTGTTTGGGTGCCTGATGCTTTGGGGGCAGAGGGTTGGGAACTCTGGGCTTTGCTTCCCAAGATGAGGACAGCCTCCCTTTGGGAGGTGGGGTTGTCCAGTTTTTTAGACTGAAGATCTCATTGGCATTCTCAGAGGGATTTGAGTGCCTAGGAAGCTGGTGTCTGAGGCCTCCAGGGGTCATGTCATGTCTCCCCAGTGAGGGTGCGGGGTCAGGCGCCCGGCCGCACCTGCTGAGTGTGCCCGAGTTGTGCAGATACCTGGCTGAGAGCTGGCTCACCTTCCAGATTCACCTGCAGGAGCTGCTGCAGTACAAGAGGCAGAATCCAGCTCAGGTAACCTCTTTCATGTCATATAACAGTTTCCCGCACTGTGGGGAAATAGAGGTAGGGGAATGGGGAGGAGTAACGTGAAATCCCTGGCTGGACACTGAAGGAAGAGGGTTGGGTGCCTTTTTGAGGCAACACATGCAGCGAGTAGCCTGGTACAGGAGTAGTCTCATTTCAGAGAGTAAGTTTGTGATGTTTTGACACTGTTTCCTGTTAAGGGATATCAGTCTGAGTTGTAGGCGTTTGATGATGTCTATTGTAAGCTTACTGCATTGGTTGTCTTGGGCATTCTCTTGACTAGACTAGATCACTGCATCCCCAGAAGGCATACCCCTCCTTCCACCAGCTGAACAGCAATTTCTTGCCCAGATGAGTGGGGCATATACCTCTCAGACCCTGTTCTCTTCTCTGCAGTTCTGTGCTCGAGTTTGTTCTGGCTGTGCTGTACTGGCTGTGCTGGGACACTACGTTCCGGGGATTATGATTTCTTACATTGTCTGTGAGTAGACTTTAACCTCTGCCTTTCCCAAAGCTGGTTCCTTCTCTTTCCTTGGACTGGGTCAAAGGGACTGGCTAGCCCTAAGGGAGGATGGTGCACTCTCTTTTTTTTTTTTTTTTTTTTTTTTTTTTTGATGATCTGTTTACGGAGATCTCCAGGGGATGCTGGAGTGTTAGTGATGGTGGAAGAGTCATCTGGGCAGGAGAGTGGTAGATGTGGAGGGAGAAGGTTTGTCCAGCCTCCAGAAAGCCTTCAGCAATTTCTGTTTAGGGACCAGTTGCATGAGGGCCCTCAGGAAGTAGGCATAGGAAGCCCTGAGTGGACTCTCTAACCTCCAGTGCTGAGCATCCTGTTGTGGCCCCTGGTGGTTTATCATGAACTGATCCAGAGGATGTATACTCGCCTCGAGCCCCTGCTCATGCAGCTGGACTACAGCATGAAGGCAGAAGCTGATGCCTTGCATCACAAACACGACAAGAAGAGTAAGGGGCTCCCATGCCCAGGAGGGGGATGTGGGGGAAGGCATCGGTTTATGGCTCATGAAGTGCCCTGGAACTTAGATACTCTCTAGTCTCTTGACCACGTTTGTCCCCCACCACCGTCTCTGCTTGGTCACTGCCCTGCTGTTATTTCTCTAGAGCGGCAGGGGAAGAATGCACCCCCTGGAGGTGATGAGCCACTGGCGGAGACAGAGAGTGAAAGCGAAGCAGAACTGGCTGGCTTCTCCCCGGTGGTGAGGTCCAAGGGAGATGGGATGCCAAGTAGAGGCTGGAGGAGAATCTGCTTCAGAGCAGCTACTTCTCAAGAGGGTGGGAGGCAGTGGGCGGGGGTGCTTTTGAAAAATCGGTTCTCTTATTTTCTCATCTGTTCTGTTATCTGGGTTCTCCTGCAGGTGGATGTGAAGAAAACCGCATTGGCCTTGGCCATAACAGACTCAGAGCTGTCAGACGAGGAGGCTTCTATCTTGGAGAGTGGTGGCTTCTCTGTATCCCGGGCCACAACTCCACAGCTAACTGATGTCTCAGAGGGTACGAGAAGTCCTTTGTCCTCCCAGTCTTCCTGTTCCCTGTTGTGGATGCTGGCCATGTTCTCTGACTGTCACCCCCAGAAATGTTTTTTCTGGGAACTGATCCTGTAATTCGACTTCAAGCTCTGAAAGACCTTAACGCCTAAGGCCTGGTCCAGTATTCCATGTCCTGAGTTCTCATCCTTGAATTGACTGCCTGTTTGTGAGAGTTCCGAACAGCAGGCCCGTCCACCCATTCCTGACTCTTTGTTTTCTGCATAGATTTGGACCAGCAGAGCCTGCCAAGTGAGCCAGAGGAAGCCCTGAGCCGGGAGCTGGGGGAGGGAGAGGAGACAGAGCCAGTCCCTCCTGAAGACCTGCTGGGCCCTCCTCAGGCCCTCTCAAGGCAAGACCTGGACTCGGAAGAAGAGGAGGAAGATGTGGTAGCCAAGGAAACCTTGCTTCGGCTCTCGTCCCCTCTTCACTTTGTGAACACGCACTTCAACGGGGCAGGCTCTCCCACACATGGAGGGAAGCTCTCCCCTGGAGGACCAGCGGAGACACTGAGCCCGGAGGCAGTGAGTGGTGACCTCCCCACTCCACCGAACACCCTGTCACCCCTACTTTGCCTGGCCGAAAGTGACCCGGTCCCCTCCCCCTCAGTGCTCCCACCTCCTCCCCAGGACTTGCCCCAGCCCCTGTCTGTCCCTGAGGAAGAAGAGGCACTCACCACTGAGGACTTCGAATTGCTGGATCAGGGGGAGCTGGAACAGCTGAATGCTGAGCTGGGATTGGGGCCAGAGACACCCTCAGAGCTCCCTGATGCTCCACCCCCTCCACCCCTAGGGCCCGACACCCTGTCTCTGGTACAGTCAGACCAAGAGGCTCAGGCCGTGGCAGAGCCATGAGCCACAGGGGAAGGAGTTGCAGGCACAGTAGGGTTTCCTGGCCAGGGACGTCACCGTTTCCTCTTTTCCCTACTCTAGGGAGGGGTCGTACGTGGGGAAGCTGGCTGTCAGATGGTAGCCAGTCCACCCTCTGCCTGCCTGCCTGCCTGCCTGCCTGCTGTCCCAGGCCTGGAACAGTGCCCGTGCCTGGGATTGGTTTTAAGTTTGTAAATAATTTTACACTTGGGTTAGTGGATGTGAACAGGGCTAGGGAAGTCCTTCCCACAGCCTGCACTTGCCTCCCTGCCTCATCTCTACTCTCATTCCACTATGCCTCCAGCCCTGGTGGTCGTCCCCTTTCTTTTTCCTCCTATCCTCAGGGACCTGTGCTGCTCTGTCCTCGTGTCCCACTGGTTGTTTAGTTTGGGCACTTGACCATTTGTCTTTCCTGTCCCGTGTTCCTCTCTGCTTTATATCCTGCCTGTGTCCTGTCCTTAGCAGCTCCATCCCCGCTCTTTGCCGGCTCCTTCCCAGCAGGTGGTGGCTAAGCTTTAGGGAGGCTCCTGTCTGGGTGGTACAGACTAAACCTGGGGTGGTGGGTCAGGCCGGTGGTTATGCACTTAACGTCACTATAGCCCACATAACCTGCACCGCGCCCTTGCCCTAGATCATCCCAGCCTTTCGTGATGAGGGAGAGCGGGAATCCCACAGCATGTGCACCAGCACTGCATTAGTGAGCAGGAGTTCCATCTTGTTGGGATGAAGGGTCCTCTTACTCTAGGAAGGAATAAGGCGACCGCTCTCTGGGCCGTGAATGGTCCTGGTGTGGTGGGACCCCCTACCAGGGTCAGGAAGTGGACAGTAACATCTGTGCAGGTGTTGAGTGGAAAAATAAAGCGTTGATTGGCTAGAACTGCTGCTGCCTGCCTGCCTCGCTGTGAGCTGCCTCCCACACTGCTCTGTTCCTTCCTCACCCCTCACCCCTCACCCTTGTGCCCTCAGACTTGTTCCTGGCTATTTATTTACCTTGGTGCAAAACAAGGCCAGAAGCAAGGATTACCCCAACAGCCCTAACTTTCCCTTAGTCATCTTCCCTGACAGAGTGATCTGTACAGTGAGATTTAGCATGTGTGAATAAAGCGTACACAGGAGGAAACTGCCTCGTCTTCCTAGTCAGTACAAATCGAGGACCAGAACGATTGTTTTCTGCCATGTTGCCTACAACCTCAGTGTCCCCGCAAGTCCTGTCCCGTCCGCATATTCACAACTAGCTCACTCAACCGTGACTTGTTTATACTGGGGACCCAAACAAGACCTATACCCGTATCAAAACTGCTTTGAGTCCAAGGAACACTGAAGAAATAGCACGAATCAAAAGCAGAATATGTGCTTGGCACTCTTCCAAGCGGTTTATTATATTTATTAACTCGTTTCCCCTCCTAATCCTGAGACACATAGCAACTCCATTTTACAGGTGGGCTAACTTTCCTGAAGACCACAGTCCTAGTAAATGATGGAGTCTGGATCCAAACTTAAGCAGTTTGGCTCCAGCGAACGCCCTGGAACAGGAAGCCCCTGTTCATTAAAAGGGCACAAATGGGGAGGCGTTGGAGGATGTAGGAACTATAGAGAACCGATCTAATAGCTTCATAGAGTGGACTCCAGAATCCTTGCTCTTTAGGGGGAAGAACAACATTAGAGAAAGCCCTGAATTGAGCAGATGGCCTCTTTGAGGAGTTCACGTTCTCTGCCTTCAGCTGGAAGCATACTGTACTGCAAGGCTGCCTGATTTTGGGGGGTTGACTCACATGCCATGTCTCTCCTAAGCACGTGAGAATATTTTCCTCCACTTATTTCATCTTTTCCTGAGAGACCATCCTTTAGGGTTGATTGAGGCCCTGTCCTCTCCCTCCAAAGAAAGGACCATGCACTTCTAATCATCTGGCGGTCTCAGAAGGGAAAAAATAGAGTTCTAATCAACAAACGGGAGATTCAAGAAAAATAGAATTAACCGATCAGAAAGACAATAGCTGCCATATGGGTCACCTTGAATCCATTTTTTTTTTTAACTGAATTTTATGTTTACTTATTTTGAGAGGAGGGAGGGGCAGAGAAAGGGAGAGAGAATCTCAAGTAGGCACTGTGTCCAGTGCTGAGCCGGATGCAGGGCTTGGTCCCATGACCCCGGGATCATGATCTGAGCTGAAATTAAGAGTCAGATGCTTAACTGACTGAGCCACCCAGACACCCCCATTTCCTTCTTACACTTACAGTCTGAAGATAGAGCCAAAAGCCTTGTATCAAAACATTCGCCATAGATTTGAAGTTCATGAGGGTCAATTCTTGACATTCACCTTGGTCTGATGGTTGCTACATGTCTGTCTACAATTTTTTTCATTATCAGGTGTCCTGGCTATTTCCTGCCCATGATGAAAGGGACAAGAAGAGAGCTTTTCCTATGAGTGAAAGAAAAACGGGCAGAGATGTGAAACCTACAATTTAGGCTAAACAAAAATCACCAGTAGTAGTACAGGCTGCGGCAACAAGAGTCAATTACATTTATGTTGGAGGAAGGGCAGTGCTGTTTAGTCAACTATACATTCAAACAGCTGACACTGTAAGGTGTCTGGTCATAAACTTAATTTTAGGCTGCATTGCTAGAAATAGAGTTTCCCAAGGAAGGAAGATAATACCTGTAGTGTGCTGTGCACAAGTTAGAATACTGACAGGGGATGGCTTCCTACGCTCATAGACAAGCTGACTATGTGCAGTGTGCCCAGTAGAGGATCACCAGAGATGAAGGCTGAAAATCGTCATCTGGGGAACCGGTGAGGGAACAGAGAATGTTGTCCCAAGAAAAGAGAGAGCTGAGCTGAGTCACATTAGCTGCCTTCAAACTTTGAAGGGTTATCTGTAGGACTTCAGAGGGCAGAAATTAAATCTTTGACAAGAATTTGATCAATAATAGGGCTTGGCAGAATTTGTTTTTCTGGTCAAAGGATATTGCAAAATGGAGTAGATTTAAATGATCTTTAAAAGTACAGAGATCAAGGATTAACAGATCAAGAACTGTCCATTCCATCGTGGAAGGACAATAATATACCACCATGTTGCTTTTCTTTTAACGTCTGACTGAAGTTTCCTTGGGACTCCTTCCTGCTCCCTTAAATGTTGGTGATCGTCAAGTCTGTCACTGGTTCATCTTTCTTCCCACTGCCAGCGCAATTTCACATGTTTACCCATTTAGTTTCTACTCACGTGCTGATGACTTCTGCATCTTAACGCGACTCCTTGCCCAGAACTTCCAACGAGGCATCTCCACCTGAACCTCTCTTCGGTACTTACTGCTCAGCATACTGACAACTCAACACACCCTCTTTCTGCTCTGCCCTCCACCCCCACCTCCCCTAAATAGATGGGCTTTTTCTATATTTTCCATCCTGCTTGCTGCCATCACCAACCATGAAGCCCTACTATCTGCTTCATCCCACACCCAGTCACCAGTTGCTATTTTGATGGCCTAATTACTTCTTGATTCTGTCACTTATATCACAGCCCTGATCCACATCTCTCTCATCACTCATCTGGCACACTGTGACAGTTTCCCTGCCCACACTCCTGTCCCCCACTGAAATTCGTGCCCCGAAATATGGCTAGATTATTTTAAAATGCAAGTTTGGTAAGCCTTTCTGCCATTTAATATTGATCAAAGGCTCTCCTACAAACTTTCATTCAAGCTCCCTGATATGGCTTAAAAGCCTCTGAGATCTGTCCCTGCCCTGTCTTGCCTTTTTTTTTTTTTTTTTTTTTTTTTTTTTTTTGGTGGTGAAACTAGAAGGGAATTTATTTCAGTGAGCCAACACTGGGAGTGCCCTGTCTTGCTTTTTACACTACAGCACCAAACCCCACACAGCTTGTCCTCCCCCACCCTTGCTTTGCACACACACACACACACACCCCATCCTTCTGTTTGGCAAACACTTCACTTGTCTTTGAACATGTACTTTAGGGCACTCTCCATCTACAAAGACTCCCTTGATGTCTCACATCACTTGCCCCCCACGTCAGACCTGCTCTCCTGGTGTTCCCTCAGTGTCCTTCTGTTTTTCCATGTATCACGTGGAATCTTCATTCTCTCTATACAAGTATGATATGGCGGGGGGGGGGGGGGGAGATACAGGTATATGTGTGTATGTATAACCTCCACTATACTGCTTATTCTGGAAGGCAGGGACTATGTGTTAATCATCTGAATATTCCCAGAGCCTAACACAGTGCCTGGCACATAGTAGATGTTCAGTAAACATATGTCAAACTATACTAAACCAGTGTTTGAACTTTTGAAGCAGCCAATGTAAATAGATTTTTGTGTGGTACATACCTATTGACAGTAAATATCTTGCCTTTGTTTGTTATTGTTTTAGAGTGGATGGTAGCTAAGCTAACATAACCCACACATAGACTTGTGAGCTCTTTGTTCCTCTACTAGGCTAAAGGCAGTGAAAATGATCTAGATTTGGAGTTTCGTATTTGTTGGTTTTGGAGCTAAAAGCTTTTCTGAGTTTAAAGTAAGAGTGCCCAACCAGCTTGATCTTCGTGATTGTATCAAAGTATCATGTTTCCAAAACAGTTTTGACCAAACTATTTAGACTCAGCTAAATATTTTCCTTTTAAAATCTTTAAAAAATTTTTTTAAATTTTTTTTATATTTGAGGGAGAGAGACACAGGGCAGGGTAGGGGCAGAGAGAGAGGGAGACACAGAATCTGAAGCAGACTCCAGGCGCTGAGCTGTCAGCCCAGAGCCCAATGTGGGGCTTGAACCCACGAGCCATGAGATAATGACCTGAGCTGAAGTCAGACGCTCAACTGACTGAGCCACCCAGGCGCCCCTCAGCTAAATATTTTCATCAAAAATCCAGTTATATGTATTAGTGCATGCTTGAAAAAAAAAATGTGACTCTGCAGAAATGGAATAAGGTTAAAAGAAATCTCACTTTCTTTTTAAGTATGAAAAGTGAGTGGACTCCCCTTCAAAATGTCTGTTTCATAAAAGATAATGAAAATCTGAGGAACTATTCAAGATTGAAAAGGAGACGAAAGTGGGGTGCCTGGGTGGCTCACTCGTTTAAGTGTCTGACTCTTGGTTTCGGCTCAGGTCATAATCTCAGAGTTTTGTGAGTTCAAGCCCTGCATCGGGCTCCGTGCTGGCTAGTACGGAACCTACTTAGAATTCTCTCTCCCTCTCTCTCTACTCCTCCACTGCTCATGCTGTCTCTGTCTCTCTCAAACATAAATAAATAAACTTAAGAAAAAATATTAAAAAAGAAAAGGAGACCAAAGAGAAATGACAGTAAATGCAAGGGATGATCTTGGATCTGGGTGGGAGAAAAAAAGTTCCTATAAAGGTCATTATTGGGACAACTGGTAAAATTTGAATATGGATTGTATATTACATAAAAGATTGTATCAAGATCAAACTTCCTGAATTTCACTTTGTTTCTATAAGAGGATATCCTTATTTTAGGATATACATCCTGAAGATTTCAGAGATGAAGGGTCATGTTCTCTGCAAAGTATATCAAATGATTTGGAAAAGTAAATAAATAAATGAGTATGTGAATGTATGGTGTGTGCGTGTGTGTAGAGAGAGGGAGGAAGGGAGAGAGAGGGACAGATGGACATAATGATAAAGCAAACGTGGCACAATGTTGGGAAGAAATACGTATGATAAATACAACATATGGAAGTTTGTTATTCAGTGGATAAATGTATATTTAGACAACTAAATAGAATGAACAAAGTGTAAGAACAAAAATATGCATGAATCTCAAACAAAATATTGAATAAAAGAAACTAGACACAAAAAATACATATGATTCCATTTATATAAAGTACATTTATATTGTTAGAAGTCAAGATAGTGGCTACCCTTGGGGTGGGGGAGCAGCATTTGGAGGAATCTTCTTAAGGGTGGTGATATCTCATTTCTTGATCTGGGTGCTGGTTATACGGAAGTGTTGAACTTGTGAAAATCCAATCACCTATATACATTTCTGTATGTATTAGTTATACATCAACAAGAAGTGTCAATACCAAGTGTATTGATTATCTATTTCTGCATAACAAGTTACTCCAAAACTTAGCAACCTAAAACAACATTATCTCACACTATTTCTGAGGATTGGGATCTGGGAGCAGCTTAGTTGGGTGGTTCTGGTTCAAAGTCTCCCACAGGGCTGCAATGAAGATGTCAGCTAGGGCTGGCTGCAGTCATCTGAAGGCTGGACTGGGGCCGACAGATCTGCTTCCATAATGGCACGCTGAACACAGCTGTTGGCTAGAAGCCTCCGTTACTCACTGGCAAGAGGCCTCAGTTCCTTATCATACTAACCTCTTCCTATGGCCATTCAAGTGTCTTCACATGACAGCTACCTTCCCCAGAGCAAGTGATCCAAGAGAGAGCAAGAAGAAAGCCACAATGCTTTTTATGACCTAGTGTCAAAAGTCACACTCTATCACCTCCACCATATTCAATTTGTTAGAAACCGGTTACTGAGTCCAGCTCACACTTTTGAAGGGAGAAGAAGCAAAGAATTCGGGGACATATTTTAAAACAACCACACCAAGCTTACCTGGAAATTTCATTAAAAGATTTGGCTTATCTACATATTAAAAATAAATAAATAAAGACCAAGTATTAACACACGTGGGAAGTGGACAATACAGTAATAGCTAATTATATACGTTTGCTAAGTTATTTAGTACACATGATACTATGATACACATAGATCTAAGTGCTTTACATGTATCCTTTTATGTACTCCTCACCACTGCATTTTGACGTAGGACTCCCTCACCTCCTACTTTACAGATGATGAAATTGAGGCCGAATGAGGTAAATGGCTTGCCCAAAGTTACACAGCTAGTTGTGGTTATAGCACTGCTTTTCAGTATTCTGGTTGTCCCATACATCCTCATATTTTAAAGCACCAACATAGAATTGTAGGTGAGGTAAAATGATTCTTTCAACATTAGAAAAAGAAATCTGAATTCTGGGTCAGTTATAAGTGAGGTATAGCTGAATTAAAAATTTGAACACACAAAGTGTTACTTGTTTAAAAAGCACTATTGCACTCCACAGACTTCAGGAGGAGAAAAATATGTCAACAGACAAAATGAACTTCTATTACAAAAATACTTTTACTAGTTCAAGGACACTTTAAACAACTAGAATTAATAACAGGACAACATGAAAATTAATATAGATTCTCTGCATCAGAATCTCAATCTCTAGTCAATGAAATTAAAGAAGATGGATACAAATCAGAAACTTTCCATTGGAAACAAAAACGTGAGTTTGCCAGAGATCAAAAGGATCACATCTACCTCGAGAAACAAAAACATTGGTTCAAAAAGATCTCTTTGTTACACTTATGGTGAGCATACATAACATATAGACTTGTCAAATCGCTATGTTGTACACCTCAAACTAATGTAACGTTGTGTGCCAACTATACTTTTTTTTTTTTTATTTTTTTTTCAACGTTTACTTATTTTTGGGACAGAGAGAGACAGAGCATGAACAGGGGAGGAGCAGAGAGAGAGGGAGACACAGAATCGGAAACAGGCTCCAGGCTCTGAGCCATCAGCCCAGAGCCTGATGCGGGGCTCGAACTCACGGACCGCGAGATCGTGACCTGGCTGAAGTCGGACGCTTAACCGACTGCGCCACCCAGGCGCCCCTATACTTTTTTTTTTTTTTAACATTTTATTTATTTTTGAGACAGGGAGAGACAGAGCATGAACGGGGGAGGGTCAGAGAGAGAGGGAGACACAGACTGAAACAGGCTCCAGGCTCTGAGCTGTCAGCACAGAGCCCGACGCGGGGCTCGAACTCACAGACCGCGAGATCATGACCTGAGCCGAAGTCGGACGCTTAACTGACTGAGCCACCCAGGCGCCCCAACTATAATTTTATTTACTTATTTATTTAGTTATTTATTTTAATGTTTATTTATTTTTGAGAAAGAGAGAGACAGGGCACGTGGGGGAGGAACAGAGAGAGAGGGAGACACAGAATACAAAGTGGGCTCCAGGCTCTGAGCTGTAGCACATAGCCCTATACGGGGCTCGAACTCACAAACTGTGAGATCATGACCTGAGCCGAAGTCCGATGCTTACTTAACCCATTGGGCCACCCAGGTGCCCTGAGAACTTTTTTTAAAAGTATAGTTGACACACACGGGGTGCCTGGGTGGCTTAGTCGGTTAAGCGTCCTGCTCAGGTCATGATCTCACCATTCATGAGTTCGAGCCCCACTTCAGGCTCTGTGCTGACGGCTCAGAGCCTGGAGCCTGCTTCTGATTCTGTATCTCCCTCTTTCTCTGCCCCTCCCCCACTCACGCTCTCTCTTCCAAAAATTAATTAATTAATTAATTAATTAAAAAAATAAGTTCTCAAACAAGAGATGAGATTATTTTAATAAGGAGGAATCAGAGAACTATATTTGAAGTTAGATTTACAACTTCATCTCCTCACATTCTCTTGACTCAGTAAAACACCAGAAAGCCTTTCCAGTAGCTAGGAAAATTTGCACAAAAAATACACTTAAAACTTAATGGTGAAATCTTTACGTATTTTAAGAAATTATTACTTTAAAAAAAAGCAAATAATTTTATTTTCAATTATTTATGATTATATTTTAACTTTTACTGATGTTTAGTTTATGCTTTAAAATAATATTTGATTAATTTTATATTCTGGTAATCTATAGTAAAACAATATATATTTAACATTCATGCTTTTTAAAAATTTTTGTATTTAAATTCTAGTTAGTTACCATATTGGTTTCAGGAGTAGAATTTAGTGAGTCATCACTTACCCACAACACCCAGTGGTCATCACAAGTGCCCTCCTTTAATACCCATCTAGCCCATCCCCCTCCCTCCTCCTTCCATCAGGGGGAAGGAAGAAGGAGACAGCGAGACTCTTAAGCAGGCTCCACCCTCAGAGAGGAGCCCGATGCAGGGCTGGATTCTAAGACCCTAGGATCATGACCTGAGTGGAAATCAAGGGTCTGCCGCTCAACTGACTGAGCCACCCAGACACCCCCAGAAACTACTTTTTTAAATGTTGAACATTTTGCTGTAAAAATAAATGATTCCTTTATTTAAAATAAATACTCGAAACATCAGTGAAGTCATTTTGGTCTGATCTGTCAACCTCTAACGGCTAGTAATTATTGACACTGTGATTTGAACTGTTCAGAATAGCTCCAATTTTACATTTCATCTAAATCAGGGGTTTTCCGGGTGCCTGGGTGGCTCAGTTGGGTAAGCATCAGATTTCAGCTCAGGTAATGATTTCATGGTTCGTGAGTTCGAGCCCTGTGTTGGGCTCTGTGCTGACAGCCTCCTTGGGATTCTCTGTCTCCCTCTCTCTCTGCCCATCCCCTGCTGGCTCTCTATCTCTCTCTCTCAGAACAAATAAATAAACAGTAAAAAAAAAAAAAAAAAAAAAAAAAAATCAGGGCTTCTCAGCTGTTGACTAAATGTACTATTGACCTTCTGAGCCAGATAATTCTTTGTTGATGGTGATAAGGATCATCCTGTTCATTGTAGAATGAAGAGCAGCATCCTTCGTCTCTGTCCATTGGATGCCAGTAGCACCCTCCCCAAATCCCCTCCACCCTCACAAATGTTGCCTCAGGGCAAAATTGCCCTCTGTTGAGAACTACTGATCTAAATTATACTGCTCTGGCTATATGGAAAGAATACTAAACTTGGAATCAAGGTGTGAATTTGAATGCTAGTCTTCCCAGCTATACATGTTTAGAAGCACACCTTTCAAAATAATACAAAAGTTACCTGGCTTTTCAGCTTCATGTCTGGGGCGCCTGGGTGACTCAGTCGGTTGGGGGTCCGATTTCGGCTCAGGTCATGATCTCTAGGTTCATGGGCTTGAGCCCCACATCGGGATCTGTGCTGACAGCTCAGAGCCTGGAGCCTGCTTCTGATTCGGTGTCTCCCTCTTTCTCTGCCCCTCCCCTGCTCGCTCTCTGTCTCTCAAAAATGAATAAATCTTTAAAAATTTTTTAGAAAAAAAGACTGAGATTTTCTTACCTTTGCTTTCCTATTTTTCCATTTTGTTTTCTTTTTTGTTCTTCTTTCTAAAATATCTTCTCAATTTTACATTGCAACCATTCTTCTGAATTGTTTATCCTGTGATTATATTTTTTATTTCGAAGAACTTTCTTTGTTTTCTGAATATCCCTTTTTAGAGTTTCTTGCTCTTGTGCGTTAGATTAAAAATCTGTTCTTTGAAGGTAATTGCATTAATCATTATTAATATGTCATGTAACTATATATTATATAATCACACATAATAAAATATTATTATATATAATACCTAATAATAGTTCTATTAATTATATTTTTATGTTCCCTGCATTGTCACTGGTGCCCCCCACCCCCCACATTTTTTTCTTTATTTTGGCCTCTGTCTTTCATGATAGAGATTTCCCAAATCCTGGTTTGCTCCTTCATCTTTGAGTAGAGGCTCCTAAAAGCCAAATGAATACTCTCCAGGCACAAGTAGGACCCAATGCTTGGCATCTTTCCTGTAGGGTGATTTGGCAGAGACAACCATTTTGTTGGGAACCCCCCAATGCCAGTATCTGTGGATCTTTTTGCTTAGGCCGGTCAGTTCCCCTAGAGAAGAAGGCTGCACTTTCCAGCATGAGGAGTATAAACTTGACTGCCGGTGCTCTAGAAGCCAGCTGAAATAAGGGTGTGGTTTCTCTTCTCCCCCGTCAGCTGCATCTGATGGCCCTAAGCCCAGAGTCCCTCTGGTCTGTTCTCAGGAGAATATACCTCCTGCCTTCTGTTGAGGTAAGAGAGGCAATCATCTGGCCGCTCGGATCAGAGGAGGGAATCTGGGAATCTAACTGCTCCTTATGTGGATCTTCAACTCATCCCTCTGTTTTCAGCCCCAGTCTCCCATTTCACCTTCAGATATAACTGTTTCTTCCCATCCCAAAACTTTCCAAGGCCCTGCAGCCCAAATTGACTTATGCCCCCAATCATCCCTCCTCTATTAGCTTTCCATTTTCCAAGATTTTTAAAAAATCATATCTAAATAATATCTAGTCATTTTTAAATCATGTGTTCTTTCTTCTGCTCTCTTTATTCTCTTATTTTAGGGGAGTTTGAGAAGGGAACAAACATAAAATGTGTGTGTTCAATCTACTTTATTTAACAGAAAGTTCCTTTTCCACTCTCCTAGCCTCTTGTGCACTCAATCTCCTCCAGGCCCTACTTGTTAGGGTAATCTATAACATTTGCAGTGTTCTTCCCATACCCTTCCTGGGGCTGGGACACCTCTGGCATCTTGTCTGCCTGGGGAATTCCCACTGTCCCTCCCCAATCCCACTCCTGGGCATTACTGGCCCCCTTTTCTGTGTTCTATAGCTTATGTACATTCATTAGAGCACAGTTTTCCAACTAGGAGTCATGGATTAGTGGGTCATGAAATCAACTTAGGGACCCTTAGATAGTATTTATGTTACATTTATTTATTTATTTATTTTTATATTTTTTAATTAAAAAAATTTTTTTTTCAACGTTTATTTATTTTTGGGACAGAGAGAGACAGAGCATGAACGGGGGAGGAGCAGAGAGAGAGGAAGACACAGAATCGGAAACAGGCTCCAGGCTCTGAGCCATCAGCCCAGAGCCTGACGCGGGGCTCGAACTCACGGACCGCGAGATCGTGACCTGGCTGAAGTCGGACGCTTAACCGACTGCGCCACCCAGGCGCCCCTATGTTACATTTAAATATATTGGGATGAGACATAAAATATATTTCTTGGTGTGGGTCAAGGTTGAATAAGTTTGAAAGCCACTGTATTAGGGCATTTTTCACTTTGAATTGGTTGTTTATATGTCTTTACTACTAGACATTGAGCAACTAGGGGGTAGAGACCATGAGTTATTCACTTTCTCTATGCCCGGGGTATTATGAAATCCAACAAGGCTTGGTCAATATTTAGTGGGTTGAATCAAATATATATGAGATCACTGTGTAACCCATAAAGTCATATGAACTTGAACTATATACCTAAACTAGGAGTCTAATTAGCTCACAGGACAGCTAGGGCACTTGAGGACAAGTGACAATATTGTCACAAAGGTTGTGTATCACATACCTGAGGCAGCAAGGCAGACCTCAGTGAAGGTGGACCTATGCTGCTCTACTAATTCCTGGGATCTGAAGCCAGCTCCAAGAGCTTCCCCATCCTGGTTATCTCACTTAGATATTTAAACATCTTGCTCTGCTAGGGTGTTTGATTATTGATAACCCTTGAATAGATCTGGGATTCCCTACAAACACTCTGAGAAACCCGCCACTTAAGATTCCTCTTTTCAGTTGTTAAAAAGGTTATAAAGTAGATTTGGGGGAGGCAATGTTGTATAATGATTTCATCATACAAGCGACTTATGGCCATACAAAAATCTGGCTCCAGATGCTATCTCCTTGAGAAAGTAACTTATCTCTCAAATTCAGTTTTCTTTCTTTTTTAAAAAAATGTTTAATGTTTATTTATTTTTGAGAGGGAAGGAGAGTGTGAGCGGGGGGAGGGGCAGAGAGAGAGGGAGCCGGAGAATCCCAAGCCGACTCTGCACTCAGCACAAAGCCCAGCTCGGGGCTCGAACTCATGAACCGCAAGATCGTGACCCATGACCGGAGCCAAAATTGGATGCTCAACCCACTGAGCCACCCAGGCGCCCCTCAAATTCACTTTTCTCATCTGCAAAATGGGAATACATAATATCCACTTCAAAAGGTAACACGTGAATAAGACCAGGACTGGACAGTGAACAAAACAGCTTTCCTTTCCTTTTCTGTATGTGTTCTCTAAGAGTTGTTTGAAGAAGAGGAAAACCACTAAACAGATACCATCAGGCTAACACTTGAGTCAAACTGGGCCCGAGATACCTTGACTGGCATCCTCACTTTGACCTTGTCTGCTTTAAACCTGCTGGCCCCGAAACAAGAGGTGCCTGGCCATCACCCCACGCGCTAAGTTGTAGAGCCGATTTCTGCTGTTTCAGGGAGGAGGCTGAGGCTCAGTTACCCACAGCTGAAGCACAAAGCTGCTTCTCAGGTCTGCGTATGCTTTGTGGGTCTACAAAGAGACTTGCGCAGTGTTCAACTGTTAACTGATAACTTCTGACACACCTTGTTCAAGGTAGAAATGTTACTGGATTTCTCTCCATTATTCCTTTATTCAGGGAGCAAGGAACCTACATTCAATCTATACATTAGGGGGTGGTGACTTGGGTTGGTTCACCACCCTTTTTAACTCATGGAAAGCTCCTGGGCTATTGATCTGCACAAATAGCTATAACCCATCAGGTTAGGAGGAGTTTTGCCTGAGAAAAGAGAGACTGTCAGAGCTTCGCTCTCTCTTGTGGTCTCTGCGGTGTCTGAAGTAAGTCTTGTGGTGGTTAAAACACTCTGGCTCATGCTCAAGAGAGAGCTCCAAAGATTTTATTTTAGGGTCCTCTAAGCCTTCGGTTATCTGAGCATCCATGGAGTGGGAGCAGAGAGAAAGACAGTGTTTATCTTTGTTTAGTCTGCTCCAAACAAGGTTCCAAAAACTGAAAGCCTACAATTCTAAAGCCACTGATGAATGTAGACAGGAAAAAAAAAAATCTTGAGACCAAATGACTATAGTTTAATATGAAGAGGATGATTCAAAATCTGATAGTTGTATATTAAAACAAAATAAAAGCATTTATAAAGCCCTGGAAAATATTTATTATTTTTTTAAGTTTATTTATTTATTTTGAGAGAGAGCAAGCACGAGCAGGGGAGGGACAGAGAGAGGGAGGGAGAGAATCCCAAGCAGCCTCCACACTCAGCATGGAGCCTGATCTGGGGCTTGATCCTACAATGAGATCATGACCTGAGCCAGCGTCAAGAGTCAGGTGCTTAACTGACTGAGCCACCCAGGCACCCCTAAGCCTTGGAAATTATTTAAGATTAACAATAAGTAATCAGAGGGGTGTCTGGGTGGCTTGGTCAGTTAAGCGTCCGACTTTGGCTCAGGTCATGATCTCGCAGTCCGTGAGTTTGAGCCCCACATAGGGCTCTGTGCTGACACCTTCCAATTCTGTATGTGTGTGTGTCTCTCTCTGCCCCTCTCCTGCTCATACTTTATCTCTCTCTGTCTCTCAAGGATAAATGTATGTGAAATGAAATGAAATGAAATGAAATGAAATGAAATGAAATGAAATG
>NW_024412395.1:96221280-96223247 GCF_014898765.1 Herpailurus yagouaroundi
TGAAATGAAATGAAATGAAATGAAATGAAATGAAATGAAATGAAATGAAATAAAAAACTAGTAAACAGAATATTTTAAAAAAAATTTAATGTTTATTTTGAAGGAGAGAGAGACAGCGTGTGAGCAGGGGAGGGGCAGAGAGAGAGGGAGACAGAGAATAAGTGGGCGCCAAGCTCTGAGCTGTCAGTACAGAGCCCGATGTGGGGCTTGAACTCAGAAGCCATGAGATCATGACCTGAGCTGGTCAGATGCTTAACCGACTGAGCCACCCAGGTGCCCCTAAACATAATATTAATGCACAGATTATAATATTAGTATATCAGGAATCTTGCCAGAGCTGTGAAGGGAGGGTCTGTAAGGTTGGTCGGGAGCTCAGAAATCATTCTACTGCTATGACCACACCCAACACCATATGTAGACAATCCACCAGCAAAAAGTTCCAACTGAATGAATCACATGTTCATTTTTATTAATGTGAGTTGCCATAACAGGTATATCATAAAGGAAGTTTGGGTTGCAAAACACAGAAAACTTCACTAACAAAGATACTCATTCTGTCATATAACAAAAGGCCAGATGTGGTGCTCAGGGTAGGTTAATTTATCAACAACCCTGGATCTTTCCCATCTCTCTTCTCTGCCACCTTCAACATGTTGACTTGTCCTCTCTGCTTGGCTCCATTCATGGTCACAAAATGGCTGCCTGAAAGCTACCGGTCACAGGTAATGTTTAGAGCAGAACTAAATTCTCATCTAAGTAGACAGTAAGTGCATATAAAGGTTTTATTTAAGTCATAAATGAAGGAACTGGTAAAGAATACAAAAAGTGGAGGTGCCTGGGTGGCTCAGTCGGTTGGGCGTCTGACTTCAGCTCGGGTCACGGTCTCACAGTTCATGGGTTTGAGCCCCGCTTCGGGCTCTGTGCTGACAGCTCAGAGCCTGGAGACTGCTTTGAATTCTGTGTCTCCCTCTCTCTCTGCCCCTCCGCCGTTCGCGCTCTGTCTCTGTCTCTCAAAAATAAATAAACATTAAAAAAAATTGTTTTAAAAAGAATACAAAAAGTTGGGGCGCCTGGGTGGCTCAGTTGGTTAAGTGTTCAACTTCAGCTCAGGCATGATCTTGTGGTTCGTGGGTTCAAGCCCCAAATCTGCTGTCAGCACAGAGCCCACTTCAGATCCTCTGTCCCCCCATCTCTGTCCCTCCCCCACTCTCACAACCGCAAGCTCGCTCACTCTCTCTCTCTCGCAAAAATGAGTAAACATTTAAAAAAATGTTTTAAATACAAAAAGTTGGTTTCCTGCTTTCAAGGAAGAAATATGTATATCAATAAATGAACAAAATCATTAGGTTAGGTACAAACCAATGGATGTTCCACAGGCAAAAAAATAACGCCTTTGTGGTTAGTGTTTCTTCAAGGCTATGTGAGAAAAACACCGTATCAATTTCCACAGGTTAATGGTACAAAACTGTAAACTGTACTTTTATCAGCAGTGGATTGTTAGCCAAATATACTATAACAACAGCTATATTTCCAAGAGTGCCAGATGAAGGTCAAGCAGGCTTATTAGAAAAACTCTATCATTATATATATATTTTAAAACAACAATCATCATTTTGTCTTTTTTAAGGTTTAGGACCAACTTTTCTTTCAGGTACAAACTGTATTGTATGCCTTAACCAAGGTGAATGAGGGCAGTTTAATCGGCTTAGAGCAGTAGGGCTTTCTTTTCTTTCCTTTTTTTTTTTTTTTTTTTTTTTTTGCGGGGATTTTTTTTATTTGAACTAAAGTTTGCAACCCATTAATGGGATGGTGGGATGGAAATAATACAGTATGGCAACGAGCATTTAAAAAAATGAAATAGAATATCAGAGTGCATCAAACATAAACATAATGACGTCAACGATTAGTTTTGGCCTCTGTTGTGTGTGTGTGTGTGTGTGTGTGTGTGTGTGTGTGTGTGTGTGTGT